>NC_052155.1:177994453-178346928 GCF_902713615.1 Scyliorhinus canicula
CACTGCTACCCTCTGCCTTCTATGGCCAAGCCAGTTCTGGATCCATCCAGCTAGTTCACCCCTGACCCCATTTGATTTAATCTTTTGCACTAGCCTGCCATGAGGGACCTTCTCAAATGCTTTGCTAAAGTCCATGTAGACAACATCCACAGCCCTTCCCTCATCAATTGTCTTTGTCACCTCCTCAAAAACCTCAATTAAATTAGTGAGACATGACCTCCCTCGTACAAAACCATGCTGTCTGTTGCTAATAAGACCATGTTGTGTCCGTTCTGGCAGATGAGTGGGAAAGATCCCGTGGCACAATTTTGGAAAAGAGTATGGGGTTATCTTGGATGCCCTGATCAATATTTATCCTTCAATCAACCTCACTGGGACAGATTGTCTGGTCACCATCACACTGCTGTTTGTGCTGTGTGAGTGCAAATTGGCTGTTGCATTTCCTACATGATAAGAGTAGCCACAATCAGGATGCCCCGAGGTTGTGAAGGTTGCTATATAAATGCAAATCTTCGTCTTTTGGACATACAAGTTTCCGCATAAAATGATACAATGATTGTGTTCAACATCGCAAAGTTAGTACTGCAGCAAGGTTTGGAAAGATCAGAATAAGGTAAATCACTTTGCAATTGTATTTCAATATTGTTTTCTGCTGATAGCCCCCTAAAGGTGATCTTTACAAATTGCAGGCCTCTCTGTAATGTTTCCAGGAAAGTGACGTGAAGAAATGTGGATAATCAGAACTGCATTATAAATATAGAAACTTGTGCGACTTCACGATTAGCAAGGGAGCCATTAACTGCGTGTGTTTGCTTCAGAAAGTGTTCCAAGGGGAAAGACGAGGGTCTTAAGCAATTTCTGAAATGGCTGCTACAAACAAATTGTAGCACATGCTTTACAGCCACTGAGCAGAGATAAAAAATTTAAAAAGTAATTACTGAAGCCAACGTTATAATTTATTATGTTAAGTGACTAAGGAGATCGTTGCACACTTTAATGGAGTGCCTGTTTAATTTGCCCTTCCATATCTTACATTTTTCATTGGCATCCTTCAGGCAATATTGGTTCTCAGTTGACGCGGAACTGACAGGGAATAATTCCTTTTTGTATACATAATTTCCTTTAGCGTGTAGCACCACCGCTTTAACATTGTGTTGTGACTCAGTGGGTTTATTCTATACCCAATTCATTAATTGAGAGCCTCTAATTATCCAGATATATGTGCTATAGATTTTAAATTTCTAATTATAACAATTTAACCAGAATGCCGCCAAAACATTCTCACCCTCCATCGTTTTTCTCCAGTTTAATTCTTTATGAGGTGAGAAAGTGAAGATTAACATCAACATTCGCAATGGATGAACAACATACAGTTTGGTTAATAATGTACCATTCAATGTTGTTACATTTGCATACCGAGTATGTTCTTCGTTCCCAACGGGAAATCTCCAAGTGTTTGGGAAAGTTGTCTCAGGAGTGGGAGAGAGATTTTACCCACCTATTGTTAGACTTTTATTAAAATTTCATTGCATCAATTTTTTACCAGATCAAATCCGACTTGTGAATTAACATGGCATTAATCTCAGAGTGTAGCCAATATGGCAAAAATATTTCCAATGTGGCTGGGTATAGTGAAAACGTAAACACATTTGAACAGGTTTATGGGTTTTGCTACCGAAGGAAGCATCATACGACATCTTCCTTCACTGATTTTCCTTGCAGACAGGTGGAATCTTCGCCTCTCTCAGTGGTGAGCTTGGAGTTGGGAAGGATATTTAATTAGGCAGCATGGTGGCGCATCTGAAGCCTGCCATCTTTCTGCCTACACCAGAGTTAAGTTCTGAATGGGAAGGCCCGTGGTTGATGTGCCCATCCTGTCGCTAATTGAGGCCCTTAAGAGCGAAGAACAAAGAAAAGTACAGCACAGGAACAGGCCCTTCGGCAGTCCAAGCCTGTGCCGATAATGATGTCCGAACTAAAAAAAAACCTTCGGCCCTTACTCGGTTTGTATCCCTCGATTTCCCCCTGATTCATGTACCCATCCAGATGTCTTTTAAATGTTGCTAATGTGCCTGTTTCCACCACATCCTCTGGGAGCACATTCCAAGCACCCACCACTCTGCATATCGCCCTTAAACTTTCCCCCTCTCACCTTGAACCTGTGCCCGCTTGTAAGTGACACTTGCACCCTTGGAAAAAGCCTCCGACTATCCACCCAGTCAATGCCTCTCAATTTTGTAAACTTCTATCAGGTCTCCCCTCAGCCTCCTTCTTTCCAGTGAAAACAATTCTAGTTTATTCAATCTCTCCTCATAGCCAACACCCTCGAGACCAGGCAACATCCTGGTGAACCTTTTTTTGCACGTCCTTAAGTTGCCAATGAATGACTACTTAAGGGCCTCATTGATGGAACCATCAATTCACCAGACACATGTTTCCGATATGAATCTAGGCTTTAATCAACTTACTTCAGAGCCAGCCTGTTACCCGTTGATGAGCTCTCTGTTAACTGCAGGCTGACTCTGGACAAGGGTATTTATACAGCAGCACTAGGGGGAGGAGTCATGGGCGGAGCCAAGGGTGGAGCCCTGTACAAACTCCTAGCATTCCCAGAGCTACTCCCCCTAGTGGTCGGGTAATGCTACTGCGCTTACAAATATACAGTGTGAATTTACCATGTTATATTCACCACATTCACCCCCTGCAAAAGAATGAAGTCCGGCGGGGGTGGTTGTTTACAAAGTCAGTCTGTCCGGTGGTCGAACTGTCCGCTGTGATCTGCAGAGCACCGGGGTTGCAGCCTCTTGCGGTGGCTGGATGTGTGTTGTGTGCTGGGGTACAATGGTGGACTCCAGGGAGGGTTGTATCTGGGCTTCATACACTCCTGGTTCGACCGGGGACTGGGGGCGCTGGGGCTTGCCGGTGCGGGTGCAGGGAACTGGTGGAGCGAGCTCGTGGGCTCGGGAGCGCGAGGGGGCGCCAGCATGGGGTGTAGGGTGAGGGGTCCTTCTGTGGGGGTCGAGGGGGCTCTGGATCCGGCGGGTGCCAGATCCCGGAGGGATACAGTGTCCTGACGGCCGTCAGGGAACTCGACGAGCGCGTACTGGGGGTTGGAGTGGAGCAGGCGTGCCTTCTCAACAAGGGGGTCGGCTTTGTGCGCCCTGATGTGTTTCCTCAGGAGTACGGGGCCCGGTATCCTCAGCCATGCCGGAAGTGAGACCCCCGTGGTAGTGCCCCTGGAAAAAATGAAGAGCCTCTCGTGAGGGGTCTGATTGGTCGCTGTGCACAAAAGGGACCTAATAGCGTGGAGCGCGTCTGGGAGGACTTCCTGCCACTGGGAGACTTGGAGCGTTCTAGACCGGAGGGTCAGTAGGATGGTCTTCCAGACCGTCGCGTTCTCCCTCTCCACCTGCCCGTTCCCCCTGGGGTTGTAGCTGGTAGTCCTGCTCGAGGCAATGCCCTTGTCGAGCAGGTACTGACGCAGCTCATCGCTCATGAAGGACGAACCCCGGTCGCTGTGTACGTAGCTGGGGAAACCAAACAGGGTGAAGATGCTATGCAGGGCCCTAATGACTGTGTGGGAGTTCATGTCGGGGCACGGGATAGCAAATGGGAAACGGGAGAACTCATCTATGACGTTTAGAAAGTAAACGTTCTTGTTAGTTGAGGGGAGTGGCCCTTTGAAATCAATCGCGAGGCGTTCAAAGGGAGCTTAGAAGCCTTGACCAGGTGGGCCCTGTCTGGTCTATAGAAGTGCGGTTTGCACTCCGCACAGATCGGGCAGTCCCTGGTGACCACTTTTACCTCCTCGTTGGAGAAAGGCAGGCTCCGGGCTCTGATGTAGTGGGCGAGCCGGGTGACCCCCGGGTGGCAGAGGTCATTGTGGATGACTTTCAATCGGTCAATCTGCGCGCTGGCGCATGTCCCGCGGGATAGGGCATCCGGAGGCTCGTTGAGCTTCCCGGGTCGATATTTAATGTCGTAATTATAGGTGGAGAGTTCGATCCTCCACCTCAGAATTTTGTTGTTTTTAATTTTTCCCCTTTGCAAGTTGTCAAACATGAAGGCAATCAATCTTTGGTCGGTGATGAGAATGAACCTCCTACCTGCGAGGTAGTGCCTCTAGTGACGAATAGCCTCCACAATGGCTTGTGCTTCTTTCTCGACTGAGGAGTGTCGGAGTTCTGAAGCGGAGAGGGTACGGGAGAAAAATGCGACTGGTCTCCCTGCCTGATTTAGTGTGGCTGCTAGAGCTACCTCGGAGGCGTCACTCTCAACCTGGAATGGAGTGGATTCATCCACCGCCCGCATGACCGCTTTGGTGATGTCCTCCTTGATGCCGTCGGCTGACAGGGGAAATTGTGTGGCTCTAAAGAGTGGGCGGGCTTTGTCCGCATATTGAGGGACCCACTGGGCGTAATATGGGCGTAATATGAAAAGAATCCCAAGCACCGTTTGAGGGCCTTGGGGCAATGGGGGAGGGGGAGTTCTAAGAGGGGGCGCATACGGTCTGGATCTGGGCCCAGGACTCCGTTTTCCACGACATAGTCAAGGATGGCTAGACTGGTTGTGCGGAAAACGCATTTCTCCTTGTTATACGTGAGGTTAAGCTTCTGGGCCGTCTGGAGAAAACGGTGGAGGTTGGCGTCGTGGTCCTGCTGGTCATAGCCGCAGATGGTGACATTGTCCAAGTACGGAAACGTGGCCCGCAGCCCGTACTGGTCCACCATTCAGTCCATTGCTCGTTGGAACACCGAGACCCCATTAGTGACGCCGAAAGGGACCCGGAGGAAATGGAAGAGGCGGCCATCGGCCTCGAATGCCATGTAGTGGCGGTCCTCCGGGCGGATTGGGAGCTGGTGGTATGCAGAGTTCAGATCCACCGTGGAAAAGAGCCGGTACTGGCTGATCTGGTTTACCATGTCTGCAATCCTGGGGAGGGGATACACGTCGAGGAGCGTAAATCTATTTATGGTCTGACTATAGTCGACAACCATGCGGAATTTTTCACCAGTCTTAACGACCACCACCTGAGCTCTCCAGGGACTATTGCTGGCCTCTATAATCCCCTCACTGAGAAGCCTTCGGACCTCTGTTCTGAAAAATACCCTATCCTGCAGGGTGTACCGCCTGCTACGAGTGGCTACGGGTTTACAGTCCTTTGTGAGATTGGCGAAGAGAGGAGGGGGGGAGACTTGCAGCGTAGCGAGGCTGCAGATAGTGAGTGGGGGCAGGGGCCCGCCGAAGCTGAGGGTGAGGCTCTTAAGGTTACACTGAAAATCTAGGCCTAATAATAGTGGCGCGCAGAGTTCGGGCAAAATGTAGAGTTTGAATTTTGAGTAGCTAGCGCCTCGGATTGTGAGTGCGGTGCGCCCCTGGATCTGGACCGAATGGGAGCCTGAAGCGAGCGAGATAGTTTGCCGCGCAGGGAAAACGGGGAGCGAACAGCGTCTTACCAGGTCTGGATGTATGAAGCTCTCAGTGCCCCCAGAGTCGAAGAGGCATGGAGCTTTGTACCCGTTGATTTGGACCTTTGCCATCGAATTTTGCAGATGCTTCGGGCGTGATTGGTCCAGAGTGACTGCGCTGAGTTGCGGGTAGTCGGCGTCTCGATCAGCTGTGCTGGATGGCCCCGTGATGATTGCCCTCTGAGTTCATAGTTGTACTCTTCCGATGAGTTGTCCGAGCGCGGAGATGCAGGTCGGGCCCGTGGATCGCACGTGGCGGGCAGCGAGGAAGATGGCATCCAAGATGGCGGCCCCCATCAGTCGCACGTGGCCGGCCGCGTGGTGGAGGTTTGTCAAGATGGCGGCCCCCATAGATTGCACGTGGCGGGAGGGGGTGGAGTCGGGGCATAGGCCGCAGCGTTTCGGGCCCCGCGGGCCTGCGGGAGTGGGGAGCGATTACTTCGTGCCGCTGGGGAGTTGGATGCTGGGGCCTTTTTAGCGAGGCACACTCTTGCGTAGAGGCCTTTCCACCCGCAGCTGCTGCAGGTCGCGTTGCGGGCCGGGCAGTGCTGCCGCGGGTGCTGGTTCTGGCCGCAGAAATGGCTGGCTGGAGCAGCATAGTGGCTGGCTGGAGCAGCATAGTGGCTGGCTGGGGCAGCATGGTGGCTGGGTGGCCGCGTAGCACAGGCCTGGGGGAGTCGCTGGTCGGGGGCCCATGTTTGGGTCGCGGGGTCCGCGGGGAACGAGTTAAGGCTGCGGAAGAGACCTCCATCGTGGTCACAGCTTCCACAGTCACTTCTAAGTCTCGGGCCCCCTTTTCCAGCAGCCGTTGGCGCACATAATTAGACCTGAGGCCCGCTACAAAAACATCGCGTACAGCAAGTTCCCTGTGTTCAGCCGTGGTAACCGCTTGATAATTACAGTCATTTGACAAATTATAGAATTCCCTTAAAAATTCGGTGAGTGATTCTGTAGGCCGCTGGCGGCGAGTTGTGAACACATGGCGTGCGTAAACTTTGTTAATAGGCCTTATATATATCTTGTCGAGTACCGCTAGCGCTGCAGTATATGAACCGGCCGAGTTTAGTTGCGTAGAGATTCGGTGGCTCACTCTCACATGCAGTAGACTTAACTTCTGTTCCTCGGTCGTTTCAGCTTTGCTCGCTTCTGCCAGGTAGGCCTTAAAGCACCGCATCCAGTGGGAGAAGATTTCTTTTGCCTCTGCATCCTGCGGGTCAAGTTCCAGGCGTCCAGGCTTGAGGGCCGATTCCATGATCGATCTTGACTGTTCTAAAGTTGATTAAATTGATGGAACCATCAATTCACCAGACATGTGTTTCCAATATGAATCTAGGCTTTAATCAACTTACTTCAGAGCCAGCCTGTTACTCGTTGATGAACTCTCTGTGAACTGCAGGCTGACTCTGGACAAGGATATTTATACAGCAGCACTAGGGGGAGGAGTCATGGGTGGAGCCCTGTACAAGCTCCTGAGCATTCCCAGAGCTAATCCCCCTAGTGGTCAGGTAACGCTACTGCGCTTACAAATATACAGTGTGAATTTACCATGTTATATTCACCACACTCATCCCATCACCGCTGATATTAACCTAGTGGAGGGGGGGGGGGGGGAGCTTGTCACCTTGGCAACTAAAACTGTGCGGCCAGCCTGTCACCTCTATGCTGCAGGGTTAGGGAGGCTTCTAATCATAGACACTCAGTGCCTGATTGAGGGACTCGACACTGGGAAGGGGGACTTGCTGAGAGCCAATCCTCTTTCCGATGCTGCTGAACCCCTGCACCCCTCTTCCCGCAACCCCCACCCCATGAACCAACTCCGATCCCCCTGTTCTACTTACCTGTGGCCTGGGTCACTCCACTCTGAGACCCGGGAGGTGTATTCTCTACAGCAGCCACACCGTCCCATGTGCCGCTGCTGAGCACAAGAGCTGCCCCCCTCTGGTTGACTGGTAACTCCCAGGAGGTGAGACTTCTGCTTCCCGGGGTCTTGGTTCCAGGGGAACGGCCACAGGTGTCCTTGCCACAGCCTGATTTGCCTATGATAAAAACCAATTACGGCGGATGCTGGAATCCGAAACATAAACAGAAAATACTGGACAATCAGCAGGTCTGACAGCATCTGTGGTGGGAGAAGGGAGCTAACGTTTCGAGTCTGGATGACTCTTTGACAAAGATCTTGGACAATGCGTCAACCAGACTCATAACATTAGCTCCTTTCTCTCTCTCCACAGATGCTGCCAGACCTGCTGAGATGGTCCAGCGTTTTCTGATTGGCTGATGGTTCGGCGGGTCTCCAGTTGACGGGTGAGACCACTGATCATAGAATCATAGAATTTGCAGTGCAGAAGGGGGCCATTCGGCCTATCAAGTCTGAACTGGCCCTTGGACAGAGCATCCTACCTAAGCCCACACCTCCACCCTACCCCCGTAACCCAGTAACCCCCACCTCAACAGGATTCTGCCACTGCCGAAGGAACTACCTTTGAAAAATAGACCCCAACCCCATTCCACACCATGGAGGTAACAGAAAACTAGTGGCTGGGTGATTGGTGGGGGAGGGGGGTTGGAATGGAGACTGGACTCCAGGAGAGTGTAGGGAAAGGTGGGTTACTGAACATTCATTGTTGCCCAATGGTTTTATTTGTTGAAAAATATACCTTATTACCCCTCCCATCGAATAAAACCGCTGTTGCTGCGCGTTTTATAGCTGGTCAGCTTCAGAGTGCAGCTGACCTCTGCCCACCCCCATAAAAATATCAGGAAGTCGGAAGGCTATCTCTTAATGTGCCCCCCCCCTCCATCCAATAGTAGCACAGTGGTTAGCACTGTTGCTTCACAGCGCCAGGGACCCGGGTTCGTTTCCCGGCTCTCTGTCTGTGCGGGGTCTGCACGTTCTCCCCGTGTCTGCGTGGGTTTCCTCCGGGTGCTCCGGTTTCCTCCCACAAGTCCCGAAAGACGTGCTTGTTAGGTGAGTTGGACATTCTGAATTCTCTCTCTGTGTACCCGAACAGGCGCCGGAGTGTGGCGACTCGGGGATTTTAACAGTAACTTCATTGCAGTGTTAATGTAAGCCTACTTGTGGCACTAATAAAGATTATTATTATCAAACAGTCTCAACATACCCAATTAACGGGGCGGTTACCTTAACTTCCCCAGTGCTCTCTCTTCTTGAATATAAACACTCAATAGGTATTCGGGGGTGGTAAAAGCATTCTTTACTACGATATATTACTCTGGTGGAGATAAATAAATTTAAAAAAGAATCCCTGTCCTCGAACATTAAATTTGTGAATTGTAAATATGACCTGATTAGGTTCAAATATGTCCTCTATGATATTGTATTAAATGATCTTTAATTAAACAACTGCGTCATGGCAAATTCGAAAAAGAAGGCAGAAATCAAGCCAGTGTGCTCTCTCCACCCCTCCAATAATTCATCCTCTTGTGTAATTCTCTGCAATAATAGGCAGCATTAACATATCCCCGATCCCTTTTCGAAGGGGTTTTACATTGGGCCGGTGGGGTGGGGGGGAGGTGTTTTTACTTAAAAGGCACTGGGAGCAATAAAGGGACTCCATCTCTCAAAGGGTTTGGAGTTTGAAAGTATTAGTAGTACTTTTTTTTCTGGGGAAATTGTTTAAACAGGCACAGTACTGATAAAACAGTCTGCGAGTCCTCCAAACCATAACCAGCTTATGGGCTTGTTTTACTAATTGAACCCAGACTCCTGGAAACATTAATTATGTAATGTGGACAGTTAAGAGAGAGACAAAAAGTTACATTGAATTACGTTGAACCTTTTACATGTTTAAATTCAAATAACCATCAATTATTACATCAATTAACCACATTTGAGCGTTAACATTGATTTCTGATGTCTAATTATCACATGACAAATCATTGTTTTTATAACTTTCTTTAACTATCAGAGAATGAAGAAAAAAACTCTCCTTCAAAGAAAGTAAAATAAATAGCACCTTAATTTGCATTTAGACAGACTAAATGCATGGGACTAAGCTTTCGAATGTTCTGAATTAGCCGATTGTTTAGGTTCAGGAAAGTATTTAATTTCTAGGAAGGCTATGCCAAACACAGAGCACAAAGCACAGCACATTCCCAGCTATCTATGAGGAAGTAATGTTGACTTCGGGATAAGCGGGCGCAGGCACGGGTCAGGAGAGCAACCAAGTAGTGCTCTAAGGTTTGATATGGTCAAAATGAGATAAAAGCCATGCAGGGTATTTTTTTGGACAAGCTTTGACAGACTACTTACTGCATTGTTTTTGAAAACGTTAGTTTTCTTTATTGCCCCGTGCTACTATTTTTAATTGCTTTGCATTTCTAAAAGAGAAAGTTTAACTGCTTCCTACACTGAAACGATACGTCCTGCCGTCTTCCAAAGCAATTTACTTAATATTTTGTTATCTGTCAGTATCCTTTGTAAAGTAATTCCTAAACAGGAAAAACGATAGTGGAAATGGGTCTAAAATGTAATTAATTTTCTGACTATTAATTGGAGAGGAAGAATTCTAATCAGTTGCAGATTTCTTCCTGTTCACTTAGCGTGACCATGACCAATTACTAAGCTGAACTTTCTGCTTTGGTTTCACTTCCTGCCCCTGAATGATAGCTTTAGAGGGCTGCCTTTATTGGCGATAAGTTAGAAGGGCTGCTTAAGTACTGTTATGCTTTCCAAATCAGCTCCTCTCAAATATCAAGGCTGGAAGAAAGCACATTGCAAAAATACTTTGGTAACTAGTGTACATTCACAAATAGGTCTTTTTAAAGCTTTTTCAGCTGGATGTTATTATTCAAATCGCAATGTTCCTCAACAGATTCACTTTTCATCATTTTCGTCCCATTGTTTTCTTTGGCATGGATTAGTTGCTACCGTATTGCACTATTCTTAATCTTTGAATAATATTTGAGGGTTATCACTATCTAATCAGTTAATTAGGATTGAGCGCAACCAATATGGTGGGATGTTGAGCTTAATCAGTGTTTAAGGCGGAATATAACACTCGTTTTGCAGCAAAAACAAGTGACAAGTAGCAAGTACTGGTTCAAATTGAGCAGGATGACTGACATGCGCAAACAGCTCCCTTCTTTCTTCTTTTTCCGCTTTTCTTGGTGCCCAAGTCTTATCTCCTCAGGAGTGTTGGACGAGAGCCTACGTTCAGAGTTCTTTTCCACTGTTTATTGCATTGGATTCTCCAGATGTCTCTTATGGTAACACAATGATTAGCACAGTTGCTTCACAGCTCAAGGGTCCCAGGTTCGATTCCCAGCTTCGGTCACTGTGTGGAGTTTGCACTTTTCCCCCGTGTCTGCGTGGGTTTCCTCCTGTTGCTCCGGTTTCCCCCCACAGTCCAAAGATGTGCGGGTTAGGTGTATTGGACATGCTAAATTGCCCTTAGTGTCCAAAAGAGGTTGGGTGGGGTTACTGGGTTGCGTGGATAGGGTGGAGGCATGGGCTTAAGTGGGGTGCTCTTTCCAAAGGCGGGTGCAGACTTGATGGGCCAAATTGCCACCTTCTGCACTGCAAATTCTATAATTCTATGATTTATACCGTTCATCAGTGCTCGATATCTGTATGCAGTATTAATAATTATGGTCCAATAAGGATTCAGTTTATGTCAAATTACCCTCTGAAGCATCAAAGTCTTTATCTAAATCTTGGATTGAAAACTCCACCATTAATGATATTTATCTACCATTTGCTTCTTGTACTTTGGTATGGACCTCCTGGCCTTTATCACAAACTCTTACCCCATCTTTTCCTTGCTACATGTTCTCCCTGACCAGCTCCACCCTGCCAGTAGCATTCCATATCTGCCATCAAGCTGACTGTCAAAAGCTTCATTATTTGTGGCTACTCCACCATCAGTTATTTATGTTTAAGATTATTTGTAGGACCTGCTCACACGCTATTTCTAACCGTTATTCAATCCAGCTGTTCTTATCCCTTGTCGAGAGGGATTTCTCTTTCTAAAGTGACTTCTATTCTACTTCCACATGAATGAACTCATGGACATCAATCGATCATCTTGACGCAAGGTGAAATGAAATGTCCAGCGCTCAATTGTACTCTGATTATTTGTTTTAAGTGGCTACCAGTTGCTCTCCCACTATTGCAAGAGGGCTCGTCAGGCTGACCATCATTCTGGAAGACTACTAACCTTGTTTCCATGGAATGAAACCTCGAGCAGTTTCTAGTAAAACAGAACTTAACAGCACTAACCCATTAATTTATCTGTTTCAGGCCGAACATAATATAATTAGGCATATAGCTGTTTTGTTAGGCACCTATTCTCTTAGAAACCAGTTGCGTCATGTGTACCATAGCGAAGATGTCTTGGCTTTCTGTTAGTGTATGTTGTATAATATGACTTGAATATAAACTCACTTGTGTCAAACGTGGGCAAGTGGGGTGAGACCTCATTTGGTTACCAGCTGAAGTATATCCATAACAACAGCAACTTGTATTTTTTTGTACCTTCAAGATAATCAAATGTTTGAAAACACTTCAAAGTAGCAAGGTTTCATCCACACAAAGTGAAGTTCCTAAATACTTTCTGGGACCGTTCAAGAGCTATTTGGTGCCATTTCAGTGTTTTGCTAACGTTAAAAAGGGAAGAGTGTCCTTTTGGCTCTTCTTTTAAAACTCAACGTGACTGACATCGATACAACTGTCTTAGCTGGGCAGGAATGAAGAGGAGATTCACCAGGATGTTGCCTGGGTTGGAGGGTTTCAGCTGTGAAGAGAAGCTGGTTGGACTGAGGTTGTTTACCTTCGAGCAGAGAAGGCTGAGCGGGGACCTGATTGAGGTGCACAAAATTATGTGGGACATAGATAAGGTGGACTGGAAGAAGCTTTTCCCGTTATTAGAGGGATCAATGGCCAGCGGCATAGATTTAAGGTCAGATGCAGGCGATTTCGAGGGGATTTGAGGAAAAACCTTTTCACCCAGAGGGTGGTGTCAATCGGGCTGGAACCTCACAATATTTAAGAGGCATTTAGATGAGCACTTGAAACTCCGGCGCGTACAAAGCTACAGACCAAATGCTGTAAAGTGGGATTAGAATTGATAGGTGTTTGATGGCTGGCACAGGCATGTTGGGCCAAAGGGTCTGTTTCTGTGCTGTAAAAACCCAATCACTTTATGAAACAATGAGGAGGTAGCTGGAGTTTCCAGCCCCGTCACACTTGGGATTAGCATTCCCAATCCCATACCTGTAGTGTAACAGTGGGTGGGATTTTACAGCCCTTTCCGCTGGCGACATCTTCCGGTTCCAGTGAAGGTGATTCCCCTCCCCCCCCCCCCCCCCCCCTCCCCCCCGCCGTGGGATGTTCCCGGCGGCGGGAAGACAGGGATACAAAAGGTGATAGATCTCGGCAGGACCGGAAGATCCTGCTGGTGGCCAATGACAAGCCACCTTACAACAGAGTCAGACCATTCAGCCCAATGGGTATCTGCTAGTGCTTATTCTCCATGCAAGCTTCGACCTGTCTTATTTCAACTCACTTAATCACCATCCTCTTCTATTTTGCCCTCATGCACTTAACTAGCTCCCTCGTAACTGCATCTATGTATTTCGCCTCAAACATTATATGCGATAGCTATTTCCAGATTCTCACCCTGTCTGAATAAAAAAAATTTCTCCTAAATTCCTTGTTGGATTTATTAGAGACGATTTGACATCATACTTCCTAGTTTCCAAATCCACTATGAGTGGAAACATCTTCACTAACTCTATCCTGTTGAAATTCTTCATAATTCTATACACCTCTATTAGCTTACCTCTCAGCTTTCTCTTTCCGAGGAGAGAGCCCCGGCTTTTCTCAATATTTGTACCCTCTCATTTCTGTTATAATCCTTGTAAATCCCATCGACACTTTCCCCGCTGT
This sequence comes from Scyliorhinus canicula, assembly GCF_902713615.1. Classification (NCBI taxonomy): domain Eukaryota; kingdom Metazoa; phylum Chordata; class Chondrichthyes; order Carcharhiniformes; family Scyliorhinidae; genus Scyliorhinus; species Scyliorhinus canicula. Next base: position 178,007,831 of record NC_052155.1, read on the forward strand.
TTTGTAATATGCAGACTGAATTGTTCAGTCTCAAATTGTGTTCTAACCAAGGGTCTACACAAGTCGGCATCTCTACTTTTGAATTATGTTCCTCTAGAAGTGAACCCAGTGTTTTGCATGCATTATTTACAGCTTTGTTAACTTGCATTGCTACTTTTAATAATTGGTGAATCTGTGCCACCAGATTCTTTTCTGTATTTCAACCACATTTAGACTCTTACTTTCCAAGGAGTATGTGGCCTCTTAATTCTTGTAACTAGAATGCTCCACTTCGCACTTATCTAATTGAAATTTATTTAATATTTACATGCCCATCCTGCACGTTTTCTAATGTCTTCTTGTATTTTATTACACACTTGACATCTGCAAATACTATTGCCATTTCCCAAACCCTGATCATTTACATAAAAGGCAAATAGTGGTCCCTGTACTAATCCATGTGGAACATCACTTCCCATTTTCTGCCATTAAGGGTAACCATCTTTAACTCTTACTCTCTGTCTTCTGTCTACCTGTCCATCCTGTTAATTGTCCCCTGACTCCATATGCTATGAACTTAGTCATGAGTCTAACATGGGGTACCTTATTGAAGGTCTTTTGAAAGCCCGTTATATCCACTGTGTTACACTTGTCTGCTTGTTCTGTTACTTATTCAAAGAATTCAATAAAACTGATCAAACGTGGCCTTCAAATATTGCTATGTAACAAGTGAAACATGAGAATGAGGGGATGGACATCTTTGTAGTTGATGATGATAATAGAAGGTTATGGTACGGTAGTGTGAACTTGGCATGTTTTTGAAATTGGCCCCTGGATGATGTAATTCATCATGAATTCCACCCATCTTCTACGCACATTCATGTCTACTCTTAACAATCTCCAAAGAGAATCTCACCATGGCAAAGGGGCACTTTGATCCCCACAGAGGGGAATCCGACCTCTCCAAAGTGGTACCTTGACCACTCGAAAAATATATTTTGACTTCTCCAAAAGGATATTTAACCTCTCCAAAAGGACCCCTTGACCATTCCAAAATGGTGCTTTGACCTATCCAAAAGGGCCCATGGACCTCTCCAAAAGGGCGCCTTGATCTCTCCGAATGGCGTGTTGACCATTCCAAAAGAGTGCTTTTACTTCTCCAAAGGGCTCCTTGATCTCTCTGGAGTACGTGATGACCATTCCAAAAGGGTGCTTTTACTTCTCCAAAGGGCTCCTTTATCTCTCCGGAGTACGTGATGACCATTCCAAAAGGGTGCTTTTACTTCTCCAAAGGGCTCCTTGATCTCTCCGAAGGGTGTGTTGACCTTTCCAAAAGGGTGCCTTGACTTCTCCAAAAGGATACTTGACAACTCCAAAAGGACACCTTGACCTCTCCAAAAGGGCCCCTTGACCTCTCCAAAAGGGCCCCTTGACCTCCCCAAAAGGGTCCCTTGACTACTCCAAAAGGGTCCCTTGACTACTCCAAAAGGGCCTCTTGACCTCCCCAAAAGGGTCCCTTGACTACTCCAAAAGGGCACCTTGATCTCTCCAAAAAGGCTTCTTGATCTCTCTAAAAGAGTTTTTTGACTTCCCCAAAAGGGCGCCTTGACCTCTTTGTAACGGCAACTTGTCTTCTCCAAAAGGGACCCTTGACCTCTCCAAAAGGGCACCTGGACCTCTCCAAATGGGCTCCTTAAATTCTTCAAATCGTTACTTGACCTTTCCAAAAAAAGGTACTTGACTTCATTGAGAACTGCAGTCGGTTTAGACCGTTCTCTCAAATTTGCAAAGCCCCATGAGTTGTGTTTCAGAAACCTGGGTGAGGAAAAGATCTTCTGAGTAAAGACGGCTGAATTTTTAAATATGCTGCTGCCTCCGTGAACCGTGGATGTGTGAAACGTGTCCCTCCCCAGTTACCCGCCTGGCAAAAATGGGATGTGCCGGATATGGGGGCGGGTCTCCTGGATTCGGGACTCCGGTGCCATTTTGGTTAAGGCACAGCGGGCGAAATTCTCCCCCCCCCCACGACGGGTGGGAGAATAGGGGGAGGGTCTTCCCGACTTTTTTGACGCCCTCCCGCTATTCTCCCCCCCCCCGCCGAAATCCCGACAAGAATTGCTGCCGCCGTTTTTTTACGGCCGGCAGCGATTCTCAGCTGTTAGAAGGGCCGAAGTCCCAGCCCTTTACGACCTTTTTACGAACGGCAAACACACCTGGTCCTGCCGTTCGTAAAAACGTAGTAACAAACTCGCAAAAAATAACCATGGCACCGATTGGCACGGCAGTACCACGGCCGTGCCAAGGGTGCCATGGGCCCGCGATCGGTGGGCACCGATCGCGGGCAGCGGGCCCGATGCCCACGCACTATTTGTCCTTCCGCCGCCCCGCAGTATCAATACGCGGGGCGGCTGAGGGGCAACCCGGCCCGCGCATGCGCGGGTTTCGCGCAAAAACGCGATGACGCCACCCGCGCATGCGCGGGTGGAGTCTTCCCACCTGCGCATGCGCGGCTGACGTCATATGACGCGTCAGCCGGCGCTAACTCCGGCAAGCGGGCTTAACGATTTTCGTTAAGCCCGACTTGTCGGAGCCTCCGACGTCGGGCTGCTAGCCCCGACGGGGGACCAGAATCGGTCCCCCGTCGGGAAGGGGCGCGCTGCCGTAAAATCCGCCCGGGTTTTACGGCAGTTTTACGATTTCTCCCGTTTTGGGAGAATTTCGCCCAGCATTTTTCCATCTCTGTGAAAATCCAGGCCCAAATGTCCAAAGCTCAAAGTGTCCAGGATCTGGTTATTGCTTCCATCAAACAGCGCCTGTGAAAAAACTCCCTAATTGTTTGTCAAAAGATTGCAGAAGGATAATCCCGCATGCATTCTGTAACAAAATACCATGCTGTGAAGATGACACATCATAAATTTATAGAAACCAACAGCATTCCGAGTCTGAATGAAAGAGTCTACAAAAGTTGCAATAAAACTTTGAATATACTCTCACATGAATACAGTGTCTAATGTCCCTTCAGAAATGCTTCAAAACCAGACCGAAAATAAGGCTATAATTTCAGGTGACACTTGCTCCTGGCAAGTTATTATCCATCGGCGCTCTCTCATATCTTTAATATCAGGACTGGAGGTTTTTGATGAGATGCTGCACTTTTTCCCATGTTGGCTTAGCCTTTTCAAGAATTAGATGATTTGATGGATTTTGTAGATTAAGATTTCTTCAGCTATTGGCCTTTCTGCAAATGGGTATTTCTGGCTTCGGAGCAGAGCTTCCTGCATGGGAAGATACTTTTGTTTTTTTCTGTCGGAACACATTCGCTCCATGGCGCATCGCTACGTGTGGGAATATTGTAGGAATTGGAACTAGCTGTAACGGATATTTAAATGAATCCTTTCCTCCAGGACATGTTATTATGCCAGAACTCCCTTCACTCTATTCACCGCTCAGCACCATTTTCCAATGCTTCCTGCACCTAAATACTGACACAAAGAACTAATCAGATGCAGACATGCAGAACACGAAACCCTTCTTTATATGTGCTCCACTGGATGTAGATATGATTTAAATAAATAAAATTACAACCAACCCGATGAATTTATTTTGCAGATTTGTAATCTTGGTTTCCACTTTGATTAATGACCACTGGTTTAATGTGGCCAATGATAAACTCCGAAAAGAGTAATCCTTTTAGACAGTGAAGAGTTCATAGAATTTCATAGAATTTAAATGCAGAAGGAGGCCATTTGGCCCATCAAGCCTGCACCGGCTCTTGGAATGAGCACCCTACCCAAGCCCACACCTCCACCCTATCCCCATAACCCAGGAACCCCACCCAACACTAAGGTCAATTTTGGACATTAAGGGCAATTTAACAGGGCCAATCGACCTAACCTGCACATTTTTGGACTGTGGGAGGAAACCGGAGCACCCGGAGGGAACCCACGCACACACGAGGAGAATGTGCAGACTCTGCACAGACAGTGACCCAAGCCGGGAATCGAACCTGGGACCCTGGAGCTATGAAGCAGTTGTGCTAACCACAATGCTACCGTGCTGTCCATGAGAAGTTTCTGTTTAGCATACTAAGAGCCACTTTGGCTCATGGCCAGGCAAAATACTAAAAGAGACCACACTGAATAAAATGAAACAAAATTGAGCTGAAGCGGATTTGAGGTTACCAACGTGTTCGCAAACATTGACCTCTTCCTTGACTGGCCCTCTGTGAGTGATACCACTACTGCCTCTTGTATCTGCTCAGCCATTTCAGCCTCTTGTATCTGCTCGATCACAGCCACTTCCCGTATCTCCTTTGCCACTGCTGCCTCTTGTACCTGCTCAGTCACTGCTGCCTCTTGTACCTGCTCAGTCACTGCTGCCTCTTGTACCTGCTCAGCCACTGCTGCCTCTTGTATCTGCTCGATAACTGCTGCCTCTTGTATCTGCTCGATCACTGCTGCCTCTTGTACCTGCTCAGTCACTGCTGCCTCTTGTATCTGCTCAGCCACTGCTGCCTGTTGTATCTATCAGCCACTGCTGCCTATTGTATCTGCTCAGCCATTTCAGCCCCTTGTATCTGCTCGATCACAGCTACTTCCTGTACCTCCTTTACCACTGCTGCCTCTTGTATCTGCTCGATCACTGCTGCCTCTTGTATCTGCTCGATCACTGCTGCCTCTTGTACCTGCTCGATCACTTCTGCCTCTTGTATCTGCTCGATCACTGCTGCCTCTTGTATCTGCTCAGCCACTGCTGCCTCTTGTACCTGCTCAGCCACTGCTGCCACTTGTACCTGCTCAGTCACTGCTGCCACTTGTACCTGCTCAGTCACTGCTGCCTCTTGTACCTGCTCAGTCACTGCTGCCACTTGTACCTGCTCAGTCACTGCTGCCTCTTGTATCTGCTCAGTCACTGCTGCCACTTGTACCTGCTCAGTCACTGCTGCCTCTTGTATCTGCTCAGTCACTGCTGCCTCTTGTATCTGCTCAGTCACTGCTGCCACTTGTACCTGCTCGATCACTGCTGCCTCTTGTATCTGCTCGATCACTGCTGCCTCTTGTACCTGCTCAGTCACTGCTGCCTCTTGTATCTGCTCAGTCACTGCTGCCTCTTGTATCTGCTCAGTCACTGCTGCCTCTTGTACCTGCTCAGTCACTGCTGCCTCTTGTATCTGCTCAGTCACTGCTGCCTCTTGTATCTGCTCGATCACTGCTGCCTCTTGTATCTGCTCGATCACTGCTGCCTCTTGTATCTGCTCGATCACTGCTGCCACTTGTATCTGCTCGATCACTGCTGCCTCTTGTACCTGCTCAGTCACTGCTGCCTCTTGTATCTGCTCAGCCACTGCTGCCTATTGTATCTGCTCAGTCACTGCTGCCTCTTGTACCTGCTCAGTCACTGCTGCCTCTTGTACCTGCTCGGTCACTGCTGCCACTTGTATCTGCTCGATCACTGCTGCCTCTTGTATCTGCTCGATCACTGCTGCCTCTTGTACCTGCTCAGTCACTGCTGCCTCTTGTACCTGCTCAGTCACTGCTGCCTCTTGTACCTGCTCAATCACTGCTGCCTCTTGTATCTGCTCAGTCACTGCTGCCTCTTGTATCTGCTCAGCCATTTCAGCCCCTCGTATCTGCTCGATCACAGCTACTTCCTGTACCTCCTTTACCACTGCTGCCTCTTGTATCTGCTCGATCACTGCTGCCTCTTGTACCTGCTCAGCCACTGCTGCCTATTGTATCTGCTCAGCCATTTCAGCCCCTCGTATCTGCTCGATCACAGCTACTTCCTGTACCTCCTTTACCACTGCTGCCTCTTGTATCTGCTCGATCACTGCTGCCTCTTGTATCTGCTCAGCCACTGCTGCCTATTGTATCTGCTCAGCCATTTCAGCCCCTCGTATCTGCTCGATCACAGCTACTTCCTGTACCTCCTTTACCACTGCTGCCTCTTGTATCTGCTCGATCACTGCTGCCTCTTGTACCTGCTCAGTCACTGCTGCCTCTTGTATCTGCTCGATCACTGCTGCCTCTTGTATCTGCTCGATCACTGCTGCCTCTTGTATCTGCTCGATCACTGCTGCCTCTTGTACCTGCTCAGTCACTGCTGCCTCTTGTACCTGCTCGATCACTGCTGCCTCTTGTACCTGCTCAGTCACTGCTGCCTCTTGCATCTGCTCAACCACTGCTGCCTCTTGTATCTGCTCGATCACTGCTGCCTCTTGTACCTGCTCAGTCACTGCTGCCTCTTGTATCTGCTCAGTCACTGCTGCCTCTTGTATCTGCTCGAACACAGCTGCCTCTTGTATCTGCTCGATCACTGATGCCTCTTGTATCTGCTCGATCACTGCTGCCTCTTGTATCTGCTCAGTCACTGCTGCCTCTTGCATCTGCTCAGTCACTGCTGCCTCTTGTATCTACACGACCACTGCTGCTTCTTGTATCTGCTCAGCCACTGCTGCCACTTGTACCTGCTCAGTCACTGCTGCTTCTTGTATCTGCTCAGCCACTGCTGCTTCTTGTACCTGCTCAGTAACTGCTGCCTCTTGTATCTGCTCGGTCACTGCTGCCTCTTGTATCTGCTCAGCCACTGCTGCTTCTTGTACCTGCTCAGTCACTGCTGCTTCTTGTATCTGCTCAGCCACTGCTGCTTCTTGTATCTGCTCAGCCACTGCTGCTTCTTGTATCTGCTCAGCCACTGCTGCTTCTTGTACCTGCTCAGTCACTGCTGCCTCTTGTATCTGCTCGGTCACTGCTGCCTCTTGTATCTGCTCGATCACTGCTGCCTCTTGTACCTGCTCAGTCACTGCTGCCTCTTGTATCTGCTCAGTCACTGCTGCCTCTTGTATCTGCTCAGTCACTGCTGCCTCTTGTACCTGCTCAGTCACTGCTGCCTCTTGTATCTGCTCAGTCACTGCTGCCTCTTGTATCTGCTCGATCACAGCTGCCTCTTGTATCTGCTCGATCACTGCTGCCTCTTGTATCTGCTCGATCACTGCTGCCACTTGTATCTGCTCGATCACTGCTGCCTCTTGTACCTGCTCAGTCACTGCTGCCTCTTGTATCTGCTCAGCCACTGCTGCCTATTGTATCTGCTCAGCCATTTCAGCGCTTGTATCTGCTCGATCACAGCTACTTCCTGTACCTCCTTTACCACTGCTGCCTCTTGTACCTGCTCAGTCACTGCTGCCTCTTGTACCTGCTCGATCACTGCTGCCTCTTGTACCTGCTCGGTCACTGCTGCCTCTTGTACCTGCTCAGTCACTGCTGCCTCTTGTACCTGCTCGGTCACTGCTGCCACTTGTATCTGCTCGATCACTGCTGCCTCTTGTATCTGCTCGATCACTGCTGCCTCTTGTATCTGCTCAGTCACTGCTGCCTCTTGTACCTGCTCAGTCACTGCTGCCTCTTGTACCTGCTCGATCACTGCTGCCTCTTGTACCTGCTCAGTCACTGCTGCCTCTTGCATCTGCTCAACCACTGCTGTCTCTTGTATCTGCTTGATCACTGCTGCCTCTTGTACCTGCTCAGTCACTGCTGCCTCTTGTATCTGCTCAGTCACTGCTGCCTCTTGTATCTGCTCGATCACAGCTGCCTCTTGTATCTGCTCGATCACAGCTGCCTCTTGTATCTGCTCGATCACTGCTGCCTCTTGTATCTGCTCGATCACTGCTGCCTCTTGTATCTGCTCAGTCACTGCTGCCTCTTGTATCTGCTCAGTCACTGCTGCCTCTTGTATCTGCTCAGTCACTGCTGCCTCTTGTATCTGCTCGGTCACTGCTGCATCTTGTAACTGCTCGATCACAGCTACTTCCTGTACCTCCTTTACCACTGCTGCCTCTTGTATCTGCTCAACCACTGCTGCCTCTTGTATCTGCTCGATCACTGCTGCCTCTTGTACCTGCTCAGTCACTGCTGCCTCTTCTATCTGCTCAGTCACTGCTGCCTCTTGTACCTGCTCGATCACTGCTGCCTCTTGTATCTGCTCAGTCACTGCTGCCACTTGTATCTGCTCGATCACTGCTGCCTCTTGTACCTGCTCAGTCACTGCTGCCACTTGTACCTGCTCAGTCACTACTGCCTCTTGTACCTGCTCAGTCACTGCTGCCTCTTGTACCTGCTCAGTCACTGCTGCCTCTTGTATCTGCTCAGTCACTGCTGCCTCTTGTACCTGCTCAGCCACTGCTGCCTCTTGTATCTGCTCGATCACAGCTGCCTCTTGTATCTGCTCGATCACTGCTGCCTCTTGTACCTGCTCAGTCACTGCTGCCTCTTGTATCTGCTCAGCCACTGCTGCCTATTGTATCTGCTCAGCCATTTCAGCCCCTCGTATCTGCTCGATCACAGCTACTTCCTGTACCTCCTTTACCACTGCTGCCTCTTGTATCTGCTCGATCACTGCTGCCTCTTGTACCTGCTCTGTCACTGCTGCCTCTTGTATCTGCTCGATCACTGCTGCTTCTTGTATCTGCTCGATCACTGCTGCCTCTTGTATCTGCTCGATCACTGCTGCCTCTTGTACCTGCTCAGTCACTGCTGCCTCTTGTACCTGCTCGATCACTGCTGCCTCTTGTACCTGCTCAGTCACTGCTGCCTCTTGCATCTGCTCAACCACTGCTGCCTCTTGTATCTGCTCGATCACTGCTGCCTCTTGTACCTGCTCAGTCACTGCTGCCTCTTGTATCTGCTCAGTCACTGCTGCCTCTTGTATCTGCTCGATCACAGCTGCCTCTTGTATCTGCTCGATCACTGCTGCCTCTTGTATCTGCTCGATCACTGCTGCCTCTTGTATCTGCTCAGTCACTGCTGCCTCTTGCATCTGCTCAGTCACTGCTGCCTCTTGTATCTACACGACCACTGCTGCTTCTTGTATCTGCTCAGCCACTGCTGCCACTTGTACCTGCTCAGTCACTGCTGCTTCTTGTATCTGCTCAGCCACTGCTGCTTCTTGTACCTGCTCTGTCACTGCTGCCTCTTGTACCTGCTCAGTCACTGCTGCCTCTTGTATCTGCTCGGTCACTGCTGCCTCTTGTATCTGCTCGATCACTGCTGCCACTTGTATCTGCTCAGCCACTGCTGCCTCTTGTACCTGCTCAGTCACTGCTGCCTCTTGTATCTGCTCGGTCACTGCTGCCTCTTGTATCTGCTCGATCACTGCTGCCACTTGTATCTGCTCAGCCACTGCTGCCTCTTGTATCTGCTCTGTCACTGCTGCCTCTTGTACCTGCTCAGTCACTGCTGCCTCTTGTATCTGCTCAGCCACTGCTGCCTCTTGTATCTGCTCAGCCACTGCTGCCTCTTGTATCTGCTCGATCACTGCTGCCTCTTGTATCTGCTCAGCCATTTCTGCCTCTTGTACCTGCTCAGTCACTGCTGCCTCTTGTATCTGCTCGGTCACTGCTGCCTCTTGTATCTGCTCGGTCACTGCTGCCTCTTGTATCTGCTCAGTCACTGCTGCCTCTTGTATCTGCTTGATCACTGCTGCCTCTTGTATCTGCTCAACCACTGCTGCCTCTTGTATCTGCTCGATCACTGCTGCCTCTTGTACCTGCTCAGTCACTGCTGCCTCTTGTATCTGCTCAGCCACTGCTGCTTCTTGTACCTGCTCAGTCACTGCTGCCTCTTGTATCTGCTCAGTCACTGCTGCCTCTTGTATCTGCTCAGCCACTGCTGCCTCTTGTATCTGCTCAGCCACTGCTGCCTCTTGTATCTGCTCGGTCACTGCTGCCTCTTGTATCTGCTCGGTCACTGCTGCCTCTTGTATCTGCTCAGCCACTGCTGCCTCTTGTATCTGCTCGATCACTGCTGCCTCTTGTATCTGCTCGATCACTGCTGCCTCTTGTATCTGCTCAGTCACTGCTGCCTCTTGTATCTGCTCAGTCACTGCTGCCTCTTGTATCTGCTCGATCACTGCTGCCTCTTGTATCTGCTTGATCACTGCTGCCTCTTGTATCTGCTCGATCACTGCTGCCTCTTGTATCTGCTCAATCACTGCTGCCTCTTGTATCTGCTCAGTCTCTGCTGCTTCTTGTATCTGCTCTGTCACTGCTGCCTCTTGTACCTGCTCGATCACAGCTACTTCCTGTACCTCCTTTACCACTGCTGCCTCTTGTACCTGCTCGATCACTGCTGCCACTTGTACCTGCTCAGTCACTGCTGCCTCTTGTGTCTGCTCAGTCACTGCTGCCTCTTGTACCTGCTCGATCTACGCTGCCTCTTGTACCTGCTCAGTCACTGCTGCCTCTTGTATCTGCTCAGTCACTGCTGCCTCTTGTATCTGCTCGATCACAGCTACTTCCTGTACCTCCTTTACCACTGCTGCCTCTTGTACCTGCTCAGCCACTGCTGCCTCTTGTACCTGCTCTGTCACTGCTGCCTCTTGTATCTGCTCAACCACTGCTGCCTCTTGTATCTATCAGCCACTGCTGCCTCTTGTATCTGCTCGATCACTTCTGCCACTTGTACCTGCTCAGTCACTGCTGCCTCTTGTACCTGCTCAGTCACTGCTGCCACTTGTACCTGCTCAGTCACTGCTGCCTCTTGTATCTGCTCAGTCACTGCTGCCTCTTGTATCTGCTCGATCACTGCTGCTTCTTGTATCTGCTCAACCACTGCTGCCTCTTGTATCTGCTCAGCCACTGCTGCTTCTTGTATCTGCTCGATCACTGCTGCCTCTTGTACCTGCTCAGCCACTGCTGCTTCTTGTATCTGCTTGATCACTGCTGCTTCTTGTATCTCCTTAACCACTGCGACCTCTTGTATCTGATCAACAGATTCCGTTCTTTGATAGTCTCATCCCACCAAGTTACTCAGGGTCCCACACCCTTACCATTCCTCCAGTATAATCCCCCCTGGTCCCCCAGTCCAAGGATTGCAGATCTGGGGACATCCAGATGGCTTAATTGCTTGGTTGCAAATTGCCACGTTTGCCTGAAACACCTTAAGTAATGCGTCTCTCAGTGGGTTTGAGGTTTTCGAACAATTTTTCCACAGAAACTAACTCTCTTCATAAAATAATTACGTTACATGGTCCAGAGGTAGGTTCTTATCAGTCTATCTTCACGTGAGATTGATAGAACCCCCAGAGGAATAAATAGCTGATGCAACCTAAATTGTACACCTTGCTCCAGTTGACCAAAGAAGCAGTAGTCGACCTACTTCATGTCCACATTGCCACTGTCCCTTTGATTCTCTGGTCATTAAGTCTATTATGTGGCATGTGAGCAAACGTCTTTTGGAACTCCATATATATAGCAGCATATCACCGCAGGACCTAAAACAACTCTCGCTGTTATCTTGTCAAAAAGCTCAATTAAGTTTATTAAAAATGATTTGCCTTTAACAAATCCATTCTCACTTCCTGAATTAATCCACAATTTTCCAAGTGAATGTTGATTTTGGCCTGGGTTATCATCTCAAAACATTTTCCTACCACCAACGTAAATCTAACTGGCCTGTGGTTGCTGCTGTCATCCTTAAAACTCCCTCTTTTGGATAAGTGTGTAAGTTTCGGGATTCTCCAACCCTCTGACACCACCTCTGTATCTCGGTAGAATTGGAAGAGTGTGGCCTTTGCAATTTTCATCCTCATTATCTCTGATGCATTTGGTTCCAATGACTTATCAACGTTAAATACAGCTAGCCGTTCCGATGCCTCCTCTTTATTCCTTTTGAGCCCTTCCCGTATCTCGACTACCTCCTCTTCCACTATGACTTCAGAAGCACCTTCTTCCTTGGTAAGGGCAGATGCATTGTACTCATTTAATATCTTAACATGCCCTCTGCCTCCATGTGTAGACCCTCCCTTTTGATCCCTGATTGGCCCTATCTATGCTCTCACAAGGGGGTCAAGGGTAATGGGGGGGGGGGGGGGGGAGGCTTTCAGGAAAGTGGAATTGAGGCCACAATCTTTTTAGCCATGAGCTTATTGATGGATGGAGCAGGCACAAGTCGAAAAGCTCACTCTGGCATCTATTCCTTACATTTAGATGTTCTTCCTAACACTTTTACTATCTATATGCCTTTGTTGTTGATTATTGTTTATTGTTGGTGGGTGTAAATTCGGGAGAAAATGTGAAAAAGGAGGAGAATAAAAATATTTAAAAATAAATAAAAGAATTTTGGATTATGTTAGCTGCCAGTCTCTTACCACACTCTCTGCCTCATTTTTTTTTTCACTTTCCCTCCATTCTTTCTATATTCAGCCATTTCTCAATTGTATTATCAATCTGACATCTATCACATGCAGGTCTTTTCTGCTTCATCGTGCTCTCTATGTATCTTGTCGCCCAGGAACCTCCATTAGTTGCCTCCCCTTTCCCTGTCAGGGGAATGAACCTCGGTTGTACCCATCCCCTCTTTAAAGGCTGCCCATTTGTTCCACTATAGTTTTACCTGCTACTATTTGGTTCTATTTTATTTGGGACAGAGCTGCTCTCGCACCACCCATCTTGGCTCTCCTCCAGATAATGAGTGTTGCGTCAGATTTCTCCTGGTCCTTTTCCAAAGCCAAGCTAAACTTTATGATATTATGATCACTGTTCCCTAATTATTTCCCTCCTGACACTTGATCCATTCATTGCCCAGAATCGGATTCAGCAACATTCTTGTTGGGCTGAAAACAAATTGATGTGGAGAATCCTCTGAAATATGTTTTAGAAACACTTGCCCCTCGCTGCTCTGTACACTGTTATTATCCTGGTCTACATTAGGATATTTAAAGCCCCTCGTTATCATTACTCTGTGGCTCTCAAACTTCTCTGTAATTTCCCTGCAAATTTGTTCCTCTATATTTTTCCACAAGTCGGTAGTCTATAGAGTACACCCAATGAAATGGTACATCTCTTGTTTCTTAACTCTGACCAAATAGATTCTGTCCTTGACTCCTCCAGGACATTTTCTCTGTTCAATAGTCCAATAGTCTGTTTAAGCAATACTGCCACCAGCACTCTTTTCTTTCCTTGTATATCTTTCCTGAGCAGCATGCATTCAGGAATATTTACTGCCCAGTCTTGCCATTTTTTTGAACCCAGTCTCTGTTGTTGCTACTGCATATTCCCATGTGACCACAGGTTGTGCATTTATGTACATGCAACGTAAACCTGGAGGATCCTGAATTGTGCTGCTATTTGTCAGCCAACAGACGCCCCACACCTTCACAGAATCATAGAATTTACAGTGCAGAAGGAGTCTGCACATCGAGTCTGCACTGGCCCTTGGAAAGGCCACCCTCCCCAAGCCCACACCTTCACCCCATCCCCATAGTTAAGTAACCCCGCCTAAACGTTTTGGACACTAAGGGCAATTTAGCAAGGTCATCCCCCCCAACCTGCACATCTTTGGACTGTGGGAGGAAACCGGAGCACCCGGAGGAAACCCACGCAGACACGGGGAGAACATGCAGACTCCTCACAGACAGTAACCCAAGCCGGGATTCGAACCTCGGACCCTGGAGCTGTGAAGCAACTGTGCTAACCACCGTGCTACCCGTGCTGCCTGTGAAAGTTCAGTGAAAGTTCGTGCATGGGAGCTACGGGCGTGATCTATTGCCTGTTCACACCAGCGGAATATTTTGGTCCCACGCCGGAACACAGGTTTCCAGCAATGAGGGGTGCAGTCACTGGGAAATCTCGTTGACAACGACGGGGTCTGTAAATCCTCCGCCATTAAAAAAACACAAGGCGGGTTGGTCGGTAAATCCCACCCTGCATCTTACCAGCAGGAAAATTGCTCCTTGTCGGGAACTACTTGCAAAACATTCTGCTGTTTTCGTACCGCCAGAAACATCTCAATCATGGCAGTCAGTAATTAGCCTCCCAAAAAACTCCCACTTCCAATGTTACAACATTTTACTGTTGTGCGGGCAGCATTAAAAAGCACCATGAGAACCGGACGACATCTTTCTGACCCATCGTTAGCCACCACATCCATAAAAGTTGTCAGACAATTAATGGCTAAGTTGGGCCGGGATTCTCCCCTACCCGACGGGGCGGGGGGTCCCGGTGGGATGGAGTGGCGTGAACCACTCCGGCGTCGGCCCACCCCAAAGGTGCGGAAGTCTCCGCACCTTTAGGGGCCAAGCCCTAACATTGAGGGGCTAGGCCCGGGCCGGAGTGGTTCCTGCTCCGCCGGCTGGCATGGAAGGCCTTTGGCGCCACGCCAGCCGGGGCCGAAGGGACTTCGCTGGCCGGCGGAAGTCCGTGTCAGCGCCGGAGTGTCAGCGGCTGCTGACGTCACCCCGGCGCATGCGCAGGGGAGGGGGTCACCTCCGCCTCCGTCATGGTGAAGACTATGGCGAAGGCGGAAAGAAAAGAGTGCCCCCACGGCACAGGCCCGCCGGCCAATTGGTGGGCCCCGATCGTGGGCCAGGCCACCGTGGGGGCACCCCCCAGGGCCAGATCACCCCGCAGGAACCCGGAGCCCGCCTGCTCCTGCCAGTAAGGTAGGTGGTTTGATCCACGCCGGCGGGAGAAGCATGACAGCGGCAGGACTTTGGGCAATCGCGGGACGGAGAATCGCCGCGGGGGGGGGGCATGCCGACCGGCAATGTGGGACACGGCGGGGGCGGGATTGATGCCGGCCCCCAGCGATTCTCCGACCCGGTGGGGGGTTCGGAGAATCCCACCAATGATCAGAGTTTGAAGTTTTCCCCACCTCAAAGTAGGGTTTGAAGCTGTTTGGATGGAATGAAGTTTGGCAACCAGAACATACTCGGTACCCTTTTTTCTAACAGCAGCTTTAGAAATAAAAAACAGATCGAAGGTTGAAAGTGGGCAGTAAGTACGCCTCATCTAGCTAAGTCTCCCTTTGTTTAGATTTTAACACACTCTTAAACCATAATGGAATTAGATGTGCTCTTGGTCTGCTGCCAGGCTGGGTCTGATAATCTCAACAAGGAACTGCTTAAGTTCCGTCAGTTGTTATTGTACCTGGCCATCTTTTCTGCCACGATAATTTAACTGGACCAACCATGTAAATACTTTGGCTTCAAAATCAGGTCAGAGGCTGGGAGTTGTGCGGAGAGTAACTCACCTCTTGACTCCCCAGAGCCTGCCCACCATCCACAAGGCATAAGTCAGGAGTGTGATGGAATACTCTCCACTTTGCTGGATTAGTGCAGCACCAACAACACTCAAGCTCGACACCATCCAGGAGAAAACTGCCCGCTTGATTGGCACCCCGTCCACCATATTGAACAGTCAGTGCCTCCGGCACCGACGCACATTGTTCACCATCTGCAAAATGCACCGCATAAAATCCGCAAGACTCCTCAACAGCATCTTCCAAACCGTGACCTCTACTATGGTGATATGGGCTATCTTATAGATAGACGGTGTGCGACCTCCAACCAGCAGGTGGTGGTGCAGACACACACTGCGCTCTCTAGACCAAGGTCACGTGACCAGTGACTCCCATATAAGGGGGGACACATCCGGCCATCTTCAGAAAAGGATTGAGAGGCTAATCAGACATACAGGTGAATGGTCAGTGCTAAGTGCACATTCCAGAGGAGTAATAAGCAGACCCCATGATAACGTGCTCTGTAACAGATTGCCATCTTACCGCACGAGACTCAATAAAAGATTCTGGTTTGGACAAGTCAAAGTGTTTGGCAGATTCCTTCGTAACTTATAAAGGACCAAACACAACATCTATCATCTAGAAGAGCAAGGGCCTCAGATGAATGGGAACATCACCATTTCCAAGTTCCCCTCCAAGCCACACACCATCCTGACTTGGAACTATATCACTGTTCGTTCACTGTCACTGGGTCAAAGGCCTGGATCTCTCTCCCTAACAGCACTGTGGGTGTACCTACACCACATGGACTGCAACACCACCTCTCAAGGGCAATTAGTAGTGGGAAATAAATGCGGGTCTAGCTCGGATCCCAAGAACTAATAAACGGAAATGAAAATGCAACAACTAGAACAAAGACAAGAGTCGCTTAATCTCTTATAAGATGTTCTTTTTTGTATTGTCCACCCACATGGCCAACCAAACAGTGGAAAAGCAGACACGTTATATCTATGAAACAAAGAAGCAGAAATCGGCCACACCCAAGTTGCACAGAAAGGAGTGGTAGAGAGAGACCAGGCAATCTAATATTTCAGGCATCTTGCCAGTTCATCTCAGTTGAGCAATGCCTAAAACCCTCATCCTTGTTTCCGAATCCCCTCTACATCCTCAATAACAGCCAGTATCCTTGCTGAAACAGGCCTTCTCGCACACTGTCCCCCGCTGAGGTTGAGGTTGGAGAATTGCTCCCTGAACACCCCGAGAGGATATGATCTCCTGCTGAGAGCCTTTGCCCCCCCTTCTCCTCCTACTCCCTCTTTCAGCAGCTTGCCCTGCTCTGTTGGACCTCTGGTCATGGTCACAGTCATGCTCGATTCCAAGAGGAGTTCTCCTCAAGCACACATGACTGGGAGCAATTGGTTTGAGAAGAATAGTCAAAGTCAGCCATAAGACCTTTAGCTTGTGTCAAACCTCTCCCTGTAGACTTTTGCAACTTAAACCAAAAATAGAAAAACCCAAAACATGTAGGTTGCAGTAACAGCCAGGAACAAAATACATCAAGTCATTGATGATCTCTTTAAATCCGGGTTTTCCAAAGTGCGAGTTGCGTTCCCCGGATGGGTCGTGAGTGACTGCCAAGAGTGTCGTGGAGCAACTTGTCACGCTGTTCCAGCGACGGTTCCACTGGCAGGAGAAGCATCGGCTGCTACCGGCGTTTAAATTGAGAACAGTGGCCACTGCTGCCTTTTCAATGAAAGCAAATGAAGCAGTCTTCCGGCCAGAAGCGGCTCACAGAGCAAGTCACGCGCCCTGCCCGTACACTTGACGTTATGTGCCCTCAATGCACATGCTTTTGACACCAAATCACGGAGCAGACCTGCTTCCATTCTCTAGCTGCTGGCAAGGGGACTGTGAAGATGGATCATTTTCTTCGAAGAGATGGCCAGAGACTGAAATAGGCAATGTACCTACCAGACGATCTCACAACAGAATCTGCTGGAGAGAGAGCTGCTCAGGAGAGTGCAGGGCAGGACAGAACAATACTAGTGTTAGCTCTGTACAGAGCTCCATGGCCTCTGGTTAACAGCCCACAAAGAAAAAACTCAACTCGGCAACAAAACAGTATAAAGATGATTTCTTGAGGTATGGTTTTGTTAATTGTGCCAATGTAAATAAGGGTTCAAAGCCCATGGGCGCGATTCTCCGAGATGCGGAGAATCGGCGCCATTTGTGTCGGCGTG
This sequence comes from Scyliorhinus canicula, assembly GCF_902713615.1. NCBI lineage: Eukaryota > Metazoa > Chordata > Chondrichthyes > Carcharhiniformes > Scyliorhinidae > Scyliorhinus > Scyliorhinus canicula. The sequence goes on from NC_052155.1 coordinate 178,025,064, forward strand.
TTTGGTGTGGCGCCAGTGGCGGGCCGCTGTCCACGTCCGGGCCGCTGTCCACGTCCGGGCCGCCGATTCTCCGGCCCGGATGGGCAAAGTGGCCGCGCGGAAATGGCAGATCCTGCCGGGGCCGTTCACCCCTAGTCGCTGCCGGCGGGAGCTCTGCGCGAAGGGTCGGGGTGGGGGGAGCGGCCTGTGGGGGTGAGGGGGCTCCGTCCCCGGGGGGGGGACTCCGATGGGGTCTGGCCCACCGATCAGCGGGCCGGCCTCTCACCCCCCTCCCGGGCCTACTTAGTTGCGGGGCTAGCCCCTGAACCCTCATGCTATGTTGCATAGGGGCCGGCGCGCTGAAGAAGTCCCCCACACATGCGCGGGTTGGCGCAGCTCAACTGCGCATGCACGGGTTGACGTGGCACCCATTTGGTGCCAGGAAGGGAGGCTGGAGCGGCGTGAACTGCTCCAGCGCCGTGCTGGCCCCCTGTGGGGGCCAGAATCATTTGTCCCCGCGCCTGTTTCGCGCCATCGTGAAATGCGACGGCATTCACAACGGTGCGAACACTTGTGTGTTATATGACAGAAAATGACAGAAGTTACAGGTTTTCAAAGAGAAGTGATGGGTGAAAAATTACTTTTCGTGTTGAGGCTTCAGAGTCGGTTATTAACTTACAGCTGACTCCAAATTGAAAGACGACGCTGCTGTGCCTGACATGTGATGCCACATTAAAAACATGCAAAACGTCCATGAGAAGATGGCACAAACGAACTGGCTGAAGTCGGCATCTGATATGTGCATTGCCCTCTGCTCCTTTCAACCGGATTCAAGTGAGAGCATGAGAGCCAAGCAGGCTCCCATTTCACATTAATGGTAAGCAAACGTCACGTGGGCTGCAAAGGTCAGCCAGCATGGATCGTGAAGGTCAGCTGGTGTGGGTCAGCTGATGTGGGTCGCGAGGTCAGCCGGTGTGGGTCGCGAAGGTCAGCTGGTGTGGGTCGCGAAGGTCAGCCGGTGTGGGTCGCGAAGGTCAGCCGGTGTGGGTCACGAGATCAGCCGGTGTGGGTCGCAAAGGTCAGCCGGTGTGGGTCGCAAAGGTCAGCCAGTGCGGGTCGCGAGGTCAACCAGTGCAGGTCACGAGGTCAGCCAGTGCGGGTCGCGAGGTCAGCCGGTGTGGGTCGCAAAGGTCAGCCGGTGTGGGTCGCGAGATCAGCCAGTGCTGGTCGCGAGGTCAACCAGTGCAGGTCGCGAGGTCAGCCAGTGCAGGTCGCGCGGTCAGCCGGTGTGGGTCACGAAGGTCAGCCGGTGTGGGTCACGAAGATCAGCCGGTGTGGGTCGCAAAGGTCAGCCGGTGTAGGTCGCGAGGTCAGCCGGTTTGGGTCACGAGATCAGCCAGTGCTGGTCGCGAGGTCAACCAGTGCAGGTCGCGAGGTCAGCCGGTGCGGGTCGCGAGGTCAGCTGGTGTGGGTCACGAAGGTTAGCTGCTTTGGGTCACGAAGGTTATCTGATATGGGTCATGAAGGTCAGCCGGTGGGTTACTAAGGCCAGCCGGTGGGTTACTAAGGCCAGCCGGTGGGTCGCGAAGGTCAGCAGGTGTGGGTCGCGAGGGTCAGCCGGTGTGGGTCGCAAAGTCGGCTGGTTGGCAAAAGAGGGTTCCGGGGAAAAAGGTCTGAGAAGCTGTGCATTGAATGGTCCTTGCTGGAGGTCCTTATTGTTGCTGAAAGCATGTTCAGCTGTTGCATGTTATGAAGATGGCACCGCTGGTAATCTGTCTGCTCCGTGACTTTCTTCAGCTGTTCACTGATTACATGCTGACCAACATGACATCTGGTGTTGTTCATCCAGAAGTGTGGGCATGTGCAATTTTGGAGCTGTTATGAACTATTTTCTAGCCTGCAGAGTACGGGAGTGATGGTACCTGGAAGGCGAATGTTTTGGGTGCAAGTCAATAACAAGCGCCACTTGTATCAAGTTAGCATTGCGAGCTGATTTATCTCACTATCTTCCTGCTCTGGATGTACGGTAATGCCACGAGACCAGTAATCCAGAGACTCAAACAAATGCTCTGACGACATGGTTTCAAATCCCACTTTGGCAGCTGGTGGAATTTAAATTCAATTATATCTTTAAAAATCTGGAATTGAAATTTGTGACTGTGAAACTATTATTGATTGTTGTAAAAACCCATCTGCTCCACGAGTGTCCTTCAGGGAAGGAAATCTGCCATCCTTACCCGGTCTGACCGACGTGTGACGCCAGATCCACAGCAATGTGGTCGACTCTTAAAATGCCCTCTGGAATGGCCGAACGAGGCCACTCAGCTGAAGGACAATTCAGGACAGGCAAAAAAAAAGCTGACACCCATATCCCCAAACAGAAAAATAAATCGTCCAGCGGAGAGGGAGGCCATTCAGCCCATCGTGCCTGCATGGGCGCTTTAAAAGAGCTAGTCAATTAGTCCAATTCTTAGTCCTTCAAATGCTTTGCCTCCAATTATAATCCAATTTCCTTTTGAAAGATGCCACGAAAGCTGCTTCCAGGCACTTAACGACTTTGTCTGAAATGCCTCCCTTCGCAAACCCCTCTGGGTTTAAACTAAGTGCTGAGGTGCACGGGATGGCATAGGGCCAATTTAGAATTTAGAACAGTACAGCACAGAACAGGCCCTTCGACCCTCGATGTTGTGCCAAGCAATGATCACCCTACTCAAACTCACGTATCCACCCTATACCCGTAACCCAACAACTCCCCCTTAACCTTACTTTTTAGGGCACTACGGGCAATTTAGCATGGCCAATCCACCTAACCCGCACATCTTTGGACTGTGGGAGGAAACCGGAGCACCCGGAGGAAACCCACGCACACACGGGGAGGACGTGCAGACTCCGCACAGACAGTGACCCAGCCGGGAATCGAACCTGGGACCCTGGAGCTGTGAAGCATTGATGCTAACCACTATGCTACCGTGCTGCCCGAACGAGCCACTTTGTGATTCGGCGTCTCAATAATGCCGGCTGCAATGCTCTGAATCACCAGCTTGCACCACGATGCACATCATGTGTTAACATATTGCACCGACATTTCATGCTGTAATTTCACCGGCATAATATTTAATAGGGAGGATGAAATGAGGTTCTGCTGTACCTGTAAGAATTGAGCTATGTACTCGGTGTTGAAGTAAATAATACTCAGCACTTCGAGTTTTCGTGAAAGGTCGTTTATTTAACACAAAGTTCGTGGGGGGATTAGATAGACCAAAGTCATTCCAAATGTCCCCTCTCTACAGAGGTAAGGCAAGCAATTTGTATGTTCCAGTAAGCAATATCTCGGACAAAATGCATTCTTTAGATAAGCAGAAAGACAGAAAAAACGAGCAGGCCTTGAGTTCCTCACCTAAGAAAGATAATAATTGTCTGCTGTCAGCAAAACAGTGTGCAGCTGTATGCTTATTTACACTGTATGACCTTCTGACTGTTTCATACAGAACCTCTTGACTAAAAAATAAGGCAAAAGATCCATCATGCTTTGCCAAATGCCTATTTCCATGAAATATAGTCATAGCCGGTTAAAATGAATACAGAGTATTAAGGCAGCTAATCTGCCAACTAAAGTCCCTTCTAAACTCGGACATTGCTTCATTTTTTTTGGTAGTGTTTGCTGGATAGTTGTAAATTGATCACATGTTGTACACTGTTGCACCATTGCATAATCTCCCTCCCGAGAGCTTTGTAATTAAGTCTGCTTTTTATTCTTCCCATTCCTGTTTCTCGATATCAGACAAGGCAATTGTTATATTACATGCACTTTCAATCTAATTAGGGCCTCAGCCGCTTCTCTGTTGGTTAAAGTTTATGGGCTTCATCCTTCTTCCCAGCAGCTTTATGTGGCCGTGTGTTAAACAATAGTCCAGCATCTGATCTGAATTTATATTTACACTTTGATGAAAGGGTTCCTAATGGAAAAAGGAAGGATTTTCAGGAGTTTTGCAATTACTTTCACAGCTAGACTTGTCTACAGCGCAGGCAACTTGTTTCATTCCAAGGGAATGGCCTGGAAAATCCATTTAATCTTCCCTCAGGTGCCCACCAGGTGGAGTGTGACGTCTGGGAAACTATCAGTATTGCTTTCAGCCGTCTGTGATTGAGGGCCTTCTTTTGAACTTTGAGTTAAAACTGCACACGGGGGAAAAGTACGCCTGGCACATCCGCCACACTTGCAAACTGCACACGTGTGTCTGACTGGTTCAAATATAGTGCACATGAAATGACAAATTGTATCTGAACGGGGACGGAATCTACCAATTGGCATGCAGCAGTAAAAATGGCCAATCCATAATCGACAATAAGCAGGTAAAGAAGAACCAATATAAATCGTTTGACATTTAAAAAAAAATCTCCCGGTTGTACTTCAACGAAACTCAACCAACGAAAATAGCAAGGTGCCAGCTGGCTTGGCACAGATGTGCAAAACTGCTCTGGAATAACCAGTGAGTGAATGGTATGGCTGTTTTACACAGACAAAGCTAATGTGAAATCTGGGGATTGGGACTTATCATGGGGAAAAGAGGTTGAGAACAAAGGAAATTAAGGGGGGATACAGTGACAACAAGATTTTGGGCAGGATTCTCCGTTTGAGAGGTGAAGGGCTGATTCAGGGACTGAATGGGGGATGTTCCCGGTCCCGATGGCTCCAGTCCCAGTGTAATTCAGGACAGGCTAATGGGCCAGCAATAGCGCCACGTGGAATTACTGCAACTCCAGCCGGCGTTGGATTTGCCGGGGTTGGGATTGGCCTTGGAGATACCGGACACGCTGGAGCTGCATATAAACACTCCACTCCCCACACACACACATTCCAGCCAAGACGATGGCACCACGGAGAGCGGCTCCGATGTTCGCAGAAGAAGAGATGCAGAAACTACTGGATGCTATGGAGGAGAGGCAGGACACCCTCTTCCCCGTGGTGCGGGAAAATACTGCCACCTTTCCATGTCAACCTGGGCGGGGGTGGCAGAGGCAGTGAGCGCTGTGGTTCCACCGCACGTACCAGCCAGCAGTGCCGGAAGAAGCTGCCAAGCTCTTCAGGGCAACCCGGGTGAGTCACCACCTCCGTGCCCCTGACACCACTGTCATCCCACACACTCCAAACCCACCACCTGATGGAACCATCAATTCACTAGACACATGCTTTAAGATATGAACAGTGGTTTTAATCTACTTACTTCAGAGCCAGCCTGTTACCCGTTGAACTCTCGATGAACTGCAGGCTGGCTCTGGACAAGGGTATTTATACAGGAGTCCGGGGGAGGAGTCATGGGCGGAGCCAAGGGTGGAGTCCTGTACAAACTCCTGAGCATTCCCAGAGGTACTCCCCCTAGTGGTCGGATAACGCTACTGCGCTTACAACGGTATTGGTAAATACAGTGTGAATTACTAAGTTACATTCACCGCACCACTTTCACCCCCCCCCCCCCACCCCCAAATGGCCCCCATTAGTCGGACAGGTAGGCAGTGCCACGTGAGAATAGGCAAACCCTCAGGCCAACCAGGGTGAGACCTCACCTTCGTGCCCCTGGTACCACCCCCATCTCACAGCCGTCACCACGCAACACCCCCCAGCCCCATGCGGCACCCGCCAGGCGATGGGTAGGCAGTGCAGCGTGAGGATAGCCAAGCCATCAGGACAGCCAGGGTGAGGCTCCATCTCCGTGCCCCTGGTACCAACCCATCACATACCCTCCTCGGGGTGAACCACACCGGCTGGCAGCCCACTGCAATCCACCCTGCACCACATGCCAACCCCCCCCCCCCCCCCCCCCCCCCCCAACCCCCATACCTACATTGATCTCAACATGCATCTTGTCTTTTGTCTGGCAGGGTCACCTTCCGATGAGGCGAGCCGTCCGGGGTCCCTCGCCCGGAGACGCAAACCCGCAACACCCCGGAGCACATCTCAGAGGACTCCACCGACTTCTCATCACTGCTGTCACCAGCACCCTCCACCATCCCAGAGAATCTCACCTCAGTGGGTTACTTTAGTGAAGATGCTCTGGGACATTCGCTGGTGCGCACGCCATGCATGCTGCCGTATATCAGGTGGAGGTAGGAACCCCCAAGGGGGCGGATGGTCGGAGGCCAATCCGGACCCAGACATGTCTCGCGCTTTTGGAAACGACGGTTCCACCAAGGGAGGTGGAGGTGGTGGGGCTGATGCCGGTGACTCACGCGGGGGGAGGTGCTGGAACACCGCAGCACCTCTGAATCCCCCCCTCCCCCCCACCACCTGTCCCTGGCACATCTGCTGGGCAGCAGGCAGAGCAGGGTGGCACCATGCCACCTGTGACACCCGGAAGACTGCCGGCCCCATCCAGGCCTGGTCGCTGTAGGGAACGGCCGCCAAAGGGGACCCGGGTCACAGGGCGGGGATTGCAGTCGGCCACCTCCACCCCTGGAGATCCACCTAGATAGGAGACGGAAGATTAGAAAGGTAGACACCAGTTAAGTTGGCACGGCTGAGGGGTGAGGGGCATGAGCACTATACTTGTATATATCATAATAAACACCTGTTCATCGACATTCCGATCTGCTTCGGTCCTCTGTCCGAAGGATGCGAGGGATGGGCTGGGCTGGGTGCAGAGGGTGTGCCGTGGGGTGAGGGTGGAGGGCGGTGGTGTGGGAGCCAGTGGTGTGGGGTGTGGGTACTGGATGGTTCTACGCTCCCACCGGAGCCACCCTTGGAGGCGGCAGGGGACTGGGCCAGAGATGTGGGGGCGCCATGTGGTAGGGCCTACCCGGTGAGTGACCCGTCACCGTTCACCCCCCCCCCCCCCATAACCCCCCCGAACCTGGACCCCATCCCCAACCCCGCCTCCCGTGAAGGCCCGTGTGATGCAATGGCCAAAATGCTTGCAGGGAGCATCCGGGCGGACAGTGGAAAATTGAAACTGAGAGGTAATTTTTCCATCGTTCCCACTCAGGAATTAGGAAGCATTATTTGCTGTCAGTCCACATTGGAAATTATTTGCAGGGTGTTGCCATATTTGTTATATACCTGATGCCAGAGGAGGTGTGACATTTTGGGTGCAATTTAACCACCGCGTTGTGCCCAGTGCGGATCTGGGAGCGTCAGTTAAATAGCGAGAAAGGCCAAAATTGGGATTTGTGCAGTACACCCTCCCTGGGAGGGGGGGGGGGGGGGGTCTCCCACTCCGTGGCCGCTGCTGTGCCCTCCATAACCTGGCAGTAGGGCAACATGCTGCAGGAGGAGGAGTGACGTGTGCCCTCACCTGAGGAGGAGGAGGACCAGGAGGGGTTAGAGGGTGGGCGGTGGCAAGGATCTGGCATGCCCGGACAATCAGGGACACCCTCTTCCTCACCCGATTCTCATAGAACGAAGCATTGTCCGTCAGTTCCTCCCCGCCCCCCCAATCCCCCATTCCCCTCCTTCCCACCCATTTCCCACCATCCCCCCAATCCCCCATTCCCCTCCTTCCCACCCAAAGGCAGGAGAGTGATGATCACTCGCTGTGAGGTAAGCTCTGGTGCTCCTCAGTTTATGTCAAAGTCTGACTCCCGTCTTTCTGCTGACAGCACCTCACACCCCTCCTCTGAGTGTGGTCTGCATCAGGGGGTCTTTTTGTCTTCAACCGCTGTGCCTGGGGGGGGCGCGGGGCGGAGGGGAGCAGTGGTCAACAGGAAGTGGGGGTGCAGGCAGACCCGCTGTGAAGATTAATGTGACAGAGGAGCCACATGTATCAGGTGTAACATGTTTTAATTGTGAACATTTGAAATTTCCATTCCCCCAGCTACAGATAATGCACTCCCCCCCCCCCCCCCCCCCCCCCCCCCCCCGCCGCTCCCCTCGTGCCCACTCAATGATGCTCTCTCTTGTTGATTTAACGTGGTCAATTGTTACGTCTAGGTGTGTCCCCAGGAGGCATATCAGAGGCAGCCTGCTCATTCTACAGCTTGTGGCCTGCGATGCCCTTGGTGGAAGTCCTCTGGAGGGCCTGGAGCCAGAAGGCACCGGCCTAGGTACCGGTGTCATGGGCATCACCATACCACCCTGATCTGCCCGCTGCCCATGAGATGTGCCGGTGCCACGAAGGGGTGATTCAGAAGAACTGGAGACGGCGGTCGTCTCCTTGGTGACAGACCCCGGGTTGGCCTCCAGTACTTCCTCCTCCCTGACGGTGCCCATCGGGCCCTGTGGGTCTCCATGAGATGGAGGGACAGCTGGAGTGAGCTTCAGAGGCCTCTGAGCCATCTGGCTCTTCCAGGTGCACCATGGTGTCGACGCCCTCGGCGGTCTTCAGTGACTGAACCATGCTCTGACTGCCTCAGCAATGTTTTTTTAAAAAATTTTTTTTTTTTTATAAATTTAGATTACCCAATTATTTTTTCCAATTAAGGGGCAATTTAGCATGGCCAATCCACCTACTCTGCACATTTTTTGGGTTGTGGGGGCGAAACCCACGCAGACACGGGGAGAATGTGCAAACTCCACACGGACAGTGACCCAGAGCCGGGATCGAACCTGGGACCTCAGCGCCGTGAGGCAGCTGTGCTAACCACTAGGCCACCGTGCTGCCCCGCCTCAGCAATGTTCACCTGTATCTGGGACATGTCCCTCAGCAATTGTGACATGATCAAAGCCCTCAGCCATGGTCTTCATGGACTGAGTCATACCTTGGGCACCACCACACAAGATGCAGACATTATGCTCCAGTTTTTCCACTGCATCTGCCCGCCACCCTATCAGTATTGGCTTCAGTGCCATGCATTGTCGGCATAATCTCCAGCGCCTGTAGCCTTTCGGACATCATTTCCTGAATGTCATGGCTGTGTCCTAACTAGGATAACGTTGCCCAGAGGCACGGCATGTGACTGGACCCAGCTGAATCCTGGGATGCAGCAGACCTCCGATTGCTGTCTCCGTTGGATATTCCTGTCACCACCTGATGCACAGCAGCAACGGTTTGGTGCTCACCAGATAGTGACCCCGAAGGTCGCCCACCGAGGTGTGCGTCTCTGCGCTGGTGGAAGGTGCGAGTAGTAGCTGTGACGTGTCGATGCTGGTCTCTCATCACAGCTCTCCTCCGAGGTGGTCTCTCAGGTGGCAGGGTGGGAATGGCTCCGGATGGCCCGGCCCCCCCCCCCCGATGGAGGTCCTGCCAGACAATGGGTGGTCAGCGAGAGGCCGAAATGACACTTCCGCTAACTCTGTTTCTTTCAACAGATACCGCCTGACCAGCTGACAATCTCAAAATTTTCTGTTTTTGTTTTATGCTCTTCATTACAACTGCACTCAGAATATCAAATTAAATTAAATTTGACCTGAAGAAAATTTGCTCCATTTCAACACTAACACAGTTCCAGTTTTGTGTTGCTACTTTTCCTGACTGCGACTCCGTTGAAGCAAATTGCTCGACTTACAGCAGTTCTAGAAGGGGGCTCACCACCACCTTCTGAGATGGACAATAAATGCCAATGATGCCCACATCCTGTGAATAAATAAAAGGTAACCACCTGCTTTTGTGCTGTAGCCCCTAATGTGTGTGTGTGTTCGTGTGTGTGTGTTCGTGTGTGTGTGTTTGTGTGTGTGTGTTCCTGTGTATGTGTTCCTGTGTGTGTGTTCGTGTGTGTGTGTGTGTGTTCCTGTGTGTGTGTTCGCGTGTGTGTGTGTGTGTGTTCCTGTGTGTGTGTTCGCGTGTGTGTGTGTGTGTGTTCGTGGCCCTCACAAAAGGAAGATTCTATGATCATTTTGGTGTAGACTCAATGGGCCAAATGGCCTCCTTCTGCACTGTAAGAATTCTATGATAAATATGTAAGAGAAATGGTGAGGATCTTTATGAACCCATTAAGTTCAGTAACAAGATAGCCCCTGTGTTCCTGACTGAAAGCTTTGTAATAGATTGTCTTTTATTGTTAATTTCTCTTTCTCTATACATATTTATCAGTGTAAGCCTTACTGGAAATGCATTGTAAACACCAATAAAGACCATACAATGCTGGGGAGGTGGTGGCCTCCTGCTAATGTGCTTGGGCTATTAATCCAAAGGTCCAGTCTAATGGTGCTGAATTCAATTAACAAAGTCTGGAATTAAAAAGTCAGGAATCATGGCCATGACAGCCATCATCGATTGTCCATAGAATCCCAACACTTCAGAAGAAGGCCATTTGGTCCATCGAATCTGCACCGACCCTCCAAAAGAGCAGCCTACCTAGGCCCAATCCCCCGCCATATCCTCACACATTGATTGTAGCCAGTCCACCTAACCTGCGTACGTTTGAATCTGTCGTTCTGCCCTTTACAACTTGTGCAAATATAACATTCGGTCCTCCCTAACCTCTCCAATTGAAATAATTAATCCACGTGAAGTCATGAAGACCAACTGATTGTCATAAGAACCCATTCTGTTTACTAACGCCCTTTGGGAAGAAAATGCCATTCTTAACCTGATCTGGCCTACACGCGACTCTGGACCCAGAGTGATGTGCTTGACTCTTCATTGCTCTCTAAGATGGTCTGAGCAAGCCTCTCTGTTCAAGGGCAATTTAGGGATAGGCAGGAAACGCTGGCACTACCAGCGACACCCACAGCCCATGAAAGAAAATAGAACAGGGTAACCTGTTTTTATAAAACCTGTTCTCTTCCTCAGGGCAAAGTGCTTCACAACCAATGAATTGTTATTGATATATATACTCAAAGCTGTTTGGAAGCCACATGAGACAACCAATTTCCACACAGCACAGTCCTACAAACAACATAATAATAAGAATCTTTATTAGTGTCACAGGTAGGCTTACATTAACACTACAATCAAGTTACTGTGTTGCCCTAGTTACCACATTCCGGCGCCTGTTCGGGTACACTGAGGGAGAATTCAGAATGTCCAATTCACCTAACAAGCACGTCTTTCCGGAGCACCCGGAGGAAACCCACGCGGACACAGGGAGAATGTGCAGACTCCGCACAGACAGTGACCCAAGCCGGGAATCGAACCCGGGTCCCTGGCGCTGCAAAGCAACTGTGCTAACTACTGTGCTATCGTGCAGCCCATATTGTAGTGGAGTTAGTTGATCTATAAGCTTTGGCGAGGAAATCAAGAGAACACCTTATTCTTCTGCCAGACATGTTGTTGCTTATGACCACCGAAACATCAGATAGGACCTCAAGTGAACGTCGCTACCAAAAAGGCTGCACCTCGCTGCACTGAAGTGAGAACCTAGACTATAAACCCAGATAATTTCTTTAAAAAGAGCATCTCCTAGCAAATATAGCTCACTGCTGTACTTTGATTTAATTCAATACAATGAGCATCAAGGGTTTAAAGTTCATCAATTGCTTTACCTGCTAAAACATCTCATTACATGCAGTTCCTTGTGGTCTTCGGATATCCGAGCCACCGATTGGAGTTGAAGTTTTCTCACTTGGAATCCTCCGCCTCCTCCTCATCCCTTCTCGCTCTCTTTCTGCGCTCTCCAGGAACAGATTCACCTGCGATTGCATTCATTTGTAAGAGCATCCAGGAACGGGAATTGAAGCCGGGGGCTGGGAAACTATAAAGATGCTGATTGTAGTTCAGATCTCGACAGAAATGAACTGCGCTTTAGGGCATGCTAAGTTAGAGATAGCAGAGAAGAATGATGACTTTGTACACTTAATTTCAAACACATTGGTTCAAATGAATGCTGAACGATGTATCAAAGTGACACACATTTATATTACACGGCGTGAATTTTTGTTAGATTTTCCCCTCACACTGCATGACATACTGTTTACCCAAGTAATCTGTTTTGTGTCGCTGTCAAGGTGCATTTTTAGATATTTTATGAACACATTCTCCCTGGCATTTCCTCAGCAGGAAACAGGCTTATACCACATCCTCATATATTGACTCTGGAAGTTATGTTCCTTATCGGGCATTCCCCCCCCCCCCCCCCCCGAATTCCAGACCATTTTCCGTATTTGTGGAACTGAAAATTGGGGCCGATTGTTTTCCTGGCTGGATGGGGCCTGAATTTGTGATCCTGATTTGATGCTTCCTGCGATCTCTTTGCCAGGATCCTGTACACATGTTTGAATGAGCCCTGGGTGCCTTGGACGTTACACTGGCAAGGCACTTGGTGCAGGTGAAGTGGGAAAGATGAAGCACAGTTACTGCCAGAGGCTGGAAACTGCTGACGGTTTATCCCACTTGTCCAATGGCTGCTGGATCTAACTCTGCTGGTGAGCAGGCTGGCCCAATGGCAGTTCTCGGATGTGAAAAGCCCCAAGAGATGCTCTCGCTGTCTGAGTTCCATACAGCAAATGGTGTCAACCCTGCCCCTTACTGCTGATGGAGCTGCAGTCTGTTTTTCTGGTGGAGAAGGGTTTGCCTTTTGAGTTGAGGAATGTTGCAGATTCCATGGACACTGCTATAATAATAATAATCTTTATTGTCACAAGTGGGCTTACATTAACACTGCAATGAAGTTACTGTGAAAAGTGTTGCTCGTTGTGTTCTCTCTTAAATTGGCTCTGTTTATGGCGGTTAATATGGTCGCCATCCTTAATTCTAATTACGTTTGCTCAAGAGTCGCCAGGTATCTTTTCGATACCGCCACAAGATTCAAAACCGAATACTGGTCAAAGACTCGATACACCAGTTAGTAAGTTGGAAATCAATGCTCATTTATTTACACACACAGTCAATTATACTCATGCACAAAACTCTCCCAATGAAACTATCACTACTACTAAAGCCTATACTTAGCTTCGGGCGCCCACTCAGTCAGAGGAACAATGGCCGTTGTCCGGTTCTGAGGCTGCTGGGGTCGAGCTGGTACGGAATAGTAGCTAGGAGCGTCTATCTCGTAGCGTGCGTTGACTTTGGACTTACTTGTTCTGGTGCAGCTGCTAGGCAGGTCTCTCCTCGCTGAGATCCAAGGCCAAGAGAGCGATTCTCTCTTGGAGGCTTCTTCTTATACCCAAAGGGGGCTTTGTGCGCTTTTGTGCGGGCCTTGAACTTGGTCCCAATTATTTGGACCATATCCTGATCATTGGTATCGACTTCCTCCAATAAAGGGTTGGCTGCCCTGATCGCTGGGCGGGCCCTAGGTGGCCGTTGGCCTGCTTTGTTCTAGTCTCCCTTGGCGCCGGGGTGTCTGCTTTGGTATCGTTTACCTAAATATTTCTCTTTTGTCCCCGGAGATGGCTCATTGGTATGGTAATGGCTTTGCAGTATCGGGCTTATCTGGGAGCTGCAAACTCCAATCAACAGACAAACCTTGCACCTGCTTGCTTTCTCAGCATTGTCCATTTTTCCCTTCATTCTCTGCAAGTGTCCAATTTGTAATCGGGATGTGGCCACCCCAGGTGGCTACAAAAGCCCCTACTCTCCACATTCCATCGCCTGTTCGGGTACACGGAGGGAGAATTCAGAATGTCCAATTCACCTAACAAGCACGTCTTTCGGGACTTGTGGGGGGAAACTGGAGCACCCGGAAGAAATCCACGCAAACACGGGGAGAACGCACCGACTCCGCACAGACAGTGACCCAAGTGGGAATCGAACCTGGGACACCCTGGCGCTGTGACGCAACAATGCTAACCACTGTGCTATCGTGTAGCCCTTATTTATTGCATTGATACCTGCATTGAAAAACAAAATTTCCTGTTGGCACTGCAAATGTGGACTCCGGACTGAGTTGAGTTATTCTTGAGGCAAAAAAACAGTTATATCTTCATCCCGAGACATTTAGAAATAGAATTACACGAGCTTTTAAACATGGATCCTTCTTTATGTGGTATTCTTTTCCCAGCAGACTCTCCCTGCTGCTATATGTGTGTGTAGGAGCATCAAGTGGACAAAATGCACATTAGATTACATCCAGCCACAGCTGCCTGTTGCTGCACATCCTTGGAGATTCCCTTTCAACGACCTTCTGTTCAGGCAAGTGTGCATGAGTTCTGGGTCCCACAACTCCGACACTGCGGGTCGTGAATCTTCTCTGAAGGTGCAATTTCCTCTCGCTCATGCCTCACCCACAGCCACAGCTCAGCCACAGCCTCACCTTCCCCCTCCAGGTAAAATTATAAGATGGTGTGTGGAAGTGGGAAGGCCAATCAGAAAAGCAAAGATGGTTAAAGGGGTTTTGGTGCAGAGGAACAGAAAACATGATTTCAGTCCAGCGACTCGTGAATGGGCTTGATTGTGACTGTGAAGATTGCTATACAAATGCAAGTCTTTCTTTCTTTCTTTCAGAGTAGAAATAGATCACAAAAAGTTGCCACAAAAAATAACTTTAGATTGGCCAATCCACCTAACCTGCACATCTTTGTGTTGTGGGGATGAAACCCACGCAGACACGGGGAGAATGTGCAAACTCCACACGGACAGTGACCCGGGGCCGGGATCGAACCCGGATCCTTGACGCCGTGAGGCAGCAGTGCTAACCACTGCGCAGCCCTGCCACCCCACAAAATTCTAACTTAACAATAATGTCAAAATAAAGGGCAGTGAGAAGAGTGGATATTTAAATTGCGATAGGAAGAATCTGAAGAGAAAAACCATCAGCAGAACGCTGTGCGAAACAGACTCTGCCTTTAAATCGTGCATGTGTGTGCGAGGTCTGTGTGAGTGTTACACATTTTTCTGGAATCGCTGCCAATCAGGATGCATTATGTTCTGTCGGTGATTTGTGATCACTCCATCGCAACCATTGAACAGATTTGAACATCGTAGGTTTCTTTGAGCGATAGTCGGTCGTCACTTACCAGGCATAACACAAATAAACACTGGTATGGGTAATATATTTGAAGTGCCACATTGTTGGTGGCAAAATAATTGATGTCACTGGGCGTAACAATTGGGAAATACTGCCCCATTGAGAAATCACAAATTTACATAGTTCATTCATGAATTGAAATCTTTCACATGGGGTTTTGAACAGTGTGTGTGGTTGCGTTGTTCAGAGTCAGTTATAAGATCGTATTTTATTCCTGCTACATGAATAAACAGCATTTTGCCCATGTTCTTCTGGCCCTGGTGACTGTTATTGACAGCTTGCTTCGTAAAACTGGTCCCATGTGGCGTACATTATCCAGAGTACGGGGTTACTAAATACTCTTGCAAATGTTGCAATCAAGTGCTTTAGCTAATATGTTCCACCTGGGACCATTTACACTGAAACCCTTCCAAAACTAAAGCAGGCTTAACAAAAAGGTAAATGGGGAAAATGTTGCAGGCCATCTGGTGACTGCAAGTAATGTGAGAAACTCTTTAACTCTCTCTCTCTCTCTCTCTCTCTTTATCTCTTTCCCTCTCGCATCGCCATTCCCATAGCAGGTGGAGGGTTTCCCTCCGAGTGACAAAACGCTGACATTGATCGTTTAAAAACAGGAGGCGTTACCTTCCCTGTAATGCGGATTACAACAATAACCTGCATTCTTGTGGCGCCCTTCAATCTGGAGGAGTGTCCGAAATGTTATTAGTTAACAATGGGTCCTGGGTCCAAAGTGGCTCAGCTGCGGAAGGCAGCTCAGTGCTTGGTCAAAGGACCCGGCTGCAAGGAGGGTCCAGAGGTTGGAGAGGCAGGTAGTGAGAGGGAGGACTTTGAGCTGGGAATTCCAGAGTCGTTGGAAAGGGCTGAAGGCATGTCTACCAATGGTGGGGAGAGGGGGTGGGAAGCACACAGTTGAAGGAATGCAGGCTTATTAATTCATGGTGTAATGTATCCTGTGGTTTATAATACTTATCCAGGGCTTGAACATAAAAATCATGGCTTCTACTCCAGTGCAGAACCTAGGGAGTGCTGCATTGTTACAGATGCTGTCTTTTATGTGAGAAGTTAAACAAAAGCCTCTTCTACTCTCACAAGTAGATGTAATATATCCTGTGGCACTTTTCAAAGTAGAGCAAGGTTATTTCCAGTGCCCTGGTCAATACTTATTCCTCGATCAACATCACAAAATAAAGACAGAGGGCGGGATTCTCCGTTGCCCGACGGCGATATCGTAATCGGCGATCGGGCGGAGAATCCCTTCCAACCCAAATCAGGGCAGTGCCAGTTTGGCGCCGTTTTTCGAGTCTTCGTCCCATCTGAAATGGCATCATCGCACGGCATTGGAACGCCATTGGCGCGGCATCAGAAGGCCCTACCCCGATGCTCTGCCCCCAATGGGCCAAGTTCCCGACAGTGCGGTTGTTGTGTGGTCTGAACGGTCGGGAATCCACGTGGCGGTCGCGGGCTGTGTCCGGTGCCCCCACAGTTGGCGGGAGCTGTGCCACTGGCTGGGGGGGCTTCCGTGAGGGCTGGGAGGACTGGTGGGGAGTGGCCAGCGGGAGGCCTGTGGGACCGTATTTGACAGGCCGAGTCCGCGCACGGCCGGCGCCATGTTGTATGTTGCGACCGCTGCAGGTTGTTGGCGTGCGCATGCGCAGCCACGGACTCGGCCAATCTCCGGACGTTTTTGGCGCGGGAGCTAGGAGTTTTACCCGGCGCCACTCCTAGCCCCTCACTGATCTCGGAATAGGCGAGGGTTTGGCGCTGATTCAGCCGTTGTAAAATGCCCGGGAATTCTCCATTTCAGACGGCACTTCTCCAGCCCAGAGCGTTTGGTAATGATCTCATTGTTGTTTGTGGAGCTTGCTGCGTGCACATTGGCTACACTACACTTCAAAGAGCACTACATTGGCTGTAAAGCATTTTAAGATATCCAGTGGCCAAGTCATTGAGTGTCTTTAAGACGGAGATAGATAAGTTCTTGTTTAATAAGGGGATCAGGAGTTATGGGAAGTAGGCAGGAGAATGGGGGTGAGAAACATATCAGCTTATGGTCATATTAAAAAGAGCTATATGATTGTAAGTCTTTCTATTGTTGGCTTCCAACGATACGTTATCCAACTCTCTATGTTTGAAACGTTATTCTTGTCGCAGAATGGTGTCGCTGGGCTAGTAACCAGAGGACCAGGCTCATGCTCTGGAGGTAAGGGATCAAATCCAACCATGACAGCTGGTCGAATTTAAATTCAATCAATAAAACCTGGTATTGAAAGTTATCAAGGCCATGAAACTATCATTGATGGTCTTAGAAGCCCATCTGGTTCAATAATGTCCCTTAACATGCCCTACATGTGACTCCAGACCCACTACTATGATTGGCTCTTACCTACTCTCTAAAATGGCCGTGCAAGCCATTCAGGAGAAGGGCAATTAGTGATGACAACAAATGCTGACTGTGGTGAATGTGTAACCACTATAATTCACACGGTACATTACTGTGTCCCTGTGGGCTCCACCTGTGAGCCGTTGCGCGACTCTGCCCACAGGGGGAGATGATGAGCATGTACAGGGCTCTGCCCTTGGCTCCGCCCCCCGTCAGGAAGTATAAGTGCTGCGGTCCTGCGAGTCCGCCCTCAGTTTAGTACAGTCGCAGGCAGGCTCAGTTGTAAGCCGATTAAAGCCACAGTTTACTCCAACTCGTGTCTCTGAGTGAATTGATGGTCGCATCACTGACCTTGCCAACAATGCATGACCCCCATGAAAGAATAAATAAAATAATTGAATTCCTATCTCCCGACCTGCTCATGTAGCCACAGCATTTATTTGGCTGGTCCAGTTCAGTTTCTGGGCAGTGGTACCCCTCAGGATGTTGATAGGGTACCAAAGCAATGGCGTGGCTGTGTTAACACCTTTGCAGTCGCTTTTACAGTTAAGAAAGACAGCCTGCTGATATCCTGTATATCTGAACATCAACTGATAATATAACATAGCCGGTGAACTCACCATCTGGGAGCTTGGCCGTGTAATCCATTGTGCCACACAGCGCTTCCCCTTTTGGCAAACTTCAAATTTAAGACTGAGCTAATTGAACTTTGGACGTCAAAACCTACTCCCCAGTAGCTGGTTCGAGTAAGGCCCATTTTTTAAACATTTTTTTAAAGGGCAGCACGGTAGCATTGTGGGTAGCACAATTGCTTCACAGCTCCAGGGTTCCAGGTTCGATTCCGGCTTGAGTCACTGTCTGTGCGGAGTCTGCACATCCTCCCCGTGTGTGCGTGGGTTTCCTCCGGGTGCTCCGGTTTCCTCCCACAGCCCAAAGATGTGCAGGTTAGGTGGATTGGCCATGCTAAATTGCCCTTAGTGTGCAAAATTGCCCTTAGTGTTGGGTGGGGTTACTGGGTTATGGGGATAGGGTGGAGGTGTTGACCTTGGGTAGGGTGCTCTTTCCAAGAGCCAGTGCTCAAGTAGTGGCCACAACATGATGACCTGGTCATCTGAAGATAGCCAGATGTGTCTCCCTTTATATCGGGGTCACAGGTCACATGATCTTGGTCTAGAGACCACATGGTGTGTCTATCCCGCCACCTGCTGGTGGGAGGTCGCACACCATCCAATTATGATATAGCCCAGAGGCATATCACAACATGTGTGTGTGTGTATGTGTACTTGTGCGTTTCTGTTCATGTGTTTGCATGCATATGTGTTTGCCTGAGCGTGCTATTCTGGTTAGTTCAAGCCAGTTCCACCGCGCTGTGATCCACCACCATTTTCTAAAGCCACATTAAGGCAGAAATCAAAGTCGAAGGGGACTCCAATTCTTCCCAACTCCTTTTTTTTAAGGAGACTGGCAAAGGATCACTTTTCAAAATGAATCATTTAATAACTATTCACAGTTTTGTTCTGTGTGTTTTGTCAACAGTTAAAGTGCATGTACTACAAGTTCATGATGATTTCCAAGACAGTTAACTGCCAGGCTGGACTCTGCTTTTTGTTATTCAGTCATAGATTATTCCCCAGAAAGAGAGCAATCATCCAGGAAGTGTAATCCATCTGCGGGGTGTCATATTTCCTTGGTAACAAATGTCATAATTTATTCCTTGTAATATCCACAAACCTGTAATTGTGTTTATTTTATCAAGTCAATTATTACAAACCAACAATAAGGTTACTTATTGGCACTTAGATAAGCATGTTTAACTCCTCGAATGTTACAGCAGAATGAGCCATTCGGCCCATTAAATCTACCCTGGTCGTTGCCTCCCTTTAAGCCACGTTGTCTAATCTCTCTCATCTCCCAAACCCCAATATTTAACTTTTGCGAGCCACTGTCTAATTCTAATAGCAACTGTCCCTGTTTTCGAAATGCTCAACGTCTCAGAAAGGGAAGGAGCCTTCTGCAGTGTGAGATCAATGGAATGATACAAGCGCTATGTCCCTGTACGTTGCCAAACCATCCAGTCAAATATTTTATGCATGTTGAATTGGGTTTCAGCCACCTCATCTTGTCAGTGAGGGTTGAAAAATGGACTGTGACCGGCAATTGAGCTTGTCGACACCAGTGTCACCACAGTGGAGTCGCGGGGGAAGGTTTTGGGGTGGCGGGCACCGAGGGAACAATGGCAGCTGTGGATTTGGATTGAGCTTTGAAAGCCACGAGGTCCCCTTCAACGTTTGTGCTTTTTTTGTCTCTGTCTGTGGATGTGGCTTAATCGTTTGCTCTCCGAGGCCCCATTGATGCCACAACCACAGCCTGTGGAACAGAAATAGGTCTTTGTTTTCTTCATGGGCACACCCAGCGGTTTCAAACCTCCGACTGCCCACTGAACAACTCTCAACCTCCCCACACCCCCTCCACCCAGCTCAACAATTCGCTAACCACCCTGCCCCAGCCAACCACCCACCCCACCCTCCCCCAGCCCCTCACCCCCAAAACTCAACAACCCTTCTTTCCCTGCACCCAATTTCCAATCTGAAGCCTGAGGTATTCAAATAGGGCCATGTCGGGAAAAGCTTTGGGGAGCACTGATTTACACCCTTTCATGGTGGAATTCCAAGAGAAAAGGGGCATTTTTAACCTCCTGGAATGTTTCTAATTAAAAATTGTGACTTAATCAGAGTTATTTCGAGAAGTTTGGGTATTTAAGTTATGAGGCCTTCACTCCCTTTTCCATTGTGTGCAGATGACAAATGTTTGTTGCATTTACTTTAATGCTTTGATGAGCGGCCTCAAATTCGGAACATTACAGATTTCTCAAGCAAGTCTAACTGGATTGGAAATTCTAAGTAAAGCTGTTCAGCGCCGTACATTCATCAGTGCTGCAATTATACCAAGATAGCAACTGCCAAATACCTTACTCCCCAAGCACTGCAGAACCCGCAGCACCAAATTGCTTCATTTAAATTTAGCGTAACACTGAGCAGATGTCAGATCTCACAAGACCAACATTTACGCTCGTTCACCAGGACATTTCTTAAATCCTGGTTTTCCAAACCTCAAAAGAGTAACTGACTGAAGACCAGCCCACCAGCCTATCAGGGTTGGGGACTTCAGCAAATTCCATCGAAGGAATAAGGAAGCATTAAACACTCCAGTTTCTAATCTTAATTAAGCAATAAACTTGAACTGTACGCTGCATAAATTAGCAAACGCATCAAACTAGAGAATGCTGAGAAAACTTTGCTACCACTTGGATTAATAGAGTTCCCACAGTGCAGAACAACGCCATTCGGCCCATCCAGTCTGCACCGTCCTGCCAAAGAGCACCGTACTTCGGCTCAATCCCCGTGAGCCCACCTGACCGTTGGACACTAAGGCAATTTAAGATGGCCAATCCACCTAACCTGCACATCTTTGGACTGTGGGAGGAAACCGGAGCACCCGGAGGAAACCCACGCAGTCACGGGGAGAACGTGCAGACTCTGGACAGACGGTGACCCAAGCCGGGAATTGAACCTGGCTCCAGGGTCTGGAGCTGTGAGGCAGCAGTGCTAACCACTGCACTGCCCATGAAGTGGTTTAACTGGCTGGCATTGATATGTTGAAGAGCGAGCTAGATAAGTGCATGAGGGAGAAACAAATAGAAGGACATGATTCGATAAACAAGGGTGCGGAGAGGCTGGTGCAGAGTACACATGGGTCAGAGCTGCTTCTGTAAATTAACGTAGTTTTGTGAGGGCCACGAAGAATCCAGCACGAGTTGAGGGATAGAAAGAAATAACATTTATTTACAATAACATATATATACAATAGCAGCAGCAACTTCCCTTGCTGCTCACTCCTCTCTGCTGGTTCCAAACTGGCCAACTTCATTTATGCAGGGAATCTGCTAATGATTTCTCCGTCCCCCTCATTGGGGAAGATCATACTCCCTAAGGATTGTGGGATTGCCATTAGTCCCCAGCCAGTGTTCAGCAGGCAGGTTATAACCTCCCCCCCCCAAAGTCCAAGGAATCCACCGAAGACCCTGGCGAAGGGGGGCGTCGGACTCGATTTGGCGCAGGACGGACACCGTTTGTGTGAGGCGCTGGATCGGGCGGCGTGTAATGAGACGGTGAACGGCGCTTCCGTGATGAACGGCGTAAAGGTTCATGGGCCTGAGGACTCCCCCTTTGAGGCGTCCTGTGTCTCCATCTCGGAGTCGGAGTCCTCTGCCTCCATCATCTCGGCGTCTCTATCCCCACGCGGTTCTGCAACGACCTGCACAGGCTTTGAGTGCAGCACCAGAGGAAGATTGTGAGGAATACTCTCCACTGTGTCTGGTCTCTGTGGCTGTAGAAATAAGCTCCGGGTCGGGGAATCTTTGGAAGAGATGGTCTTCTGGACCGAACGTGGTCTACATGCTTGCGCTGGAGACGACGCTGGGCTTGCACCTGGTAAGAGATAGGGCCTGTTCGGCGAAAGATAACGCCAGGGACCCACTGGGCACCACCAGCAAAATTTCGAACGAACACTGAGTCACCGGGCACAAACTGCCGAATCGGCCGATGCCGAGAAAAACCATGTCCCTGCCATTCCAATGTCCGGGAAAACCATGCTAAGGCAGGTGCGAAGTCTCCGGCCCATTAGGACTTCCATCGGAGCTACCCCGGTCACCGGATGTGGAGTGGTCCTATATGAAAACAAAAAACGAGCTAGTCTCATAGAACATAGAAAAATACAACACAGAACAGGACCTTCGGCCCACAATGTTGCGCCAAACTTTTGCCCTAGATTAAGAACAAATTAATCTACACCCCATCATTCTACCGTAATCCATGTACCTGTCCAATAGCCGCTTGAAGGTCCCTAATTTTTCGACTCAACTACTTCCACAGGCAGTGCATTCCATGCCCCCACTACTCTCTGGGTAAAGGACTTACCTCTGACATCCCCCTTATATCTTCCACCATTCACCTTAAACTCATATCCCCTTGTAATGGTTTGTTCCACCCAGGGAAAAAGTCTCTGACTGTCTACTCTATCTATTCCCCTGATCATCTTATAAACGCCTATCAAATTGCACCTCATCCTTCTCCGTTCTAATGAGAAAAAGGCCCAGCACCCTCAACCTTTCCTCGTAAGACCTCCTCTCCATTCCAGGCAACATCCTAGTAAATCTCCTTTCCACCTTTTCCAAAGCTTCCACATCCTTCTTGAAATGAGGCGACCAGAACTGCACACAGTACTCCAAATGTAGCCGTACCAATGTTTTGTACAGCTGCATCATCACCTCACGGCTCTCAACTTCAATCCCTCCGCCAATGAACGCTAGCACATTGATGCACGAACAATAACTCCAGAAGCGAGATTGGAGACAATTGAAGGCTTTATTGCACTAGATGTTTCCCCCAGCAGCGCAGGTACAGAAGGCAGCTGCTGGGGAGACACGGGCTCTTATACTCCGCCTTACTGGGCGGAACCAGCAGGCAGGCTTAACCAATGAAACAGCAGTCTCAGGTACCTCCCACACCAATGGTCTTACAGCATATTCAGAGGTACCGTAATACCTCTAATACCGATTGCCACACACACCATAGGCCTTCTTCACAGCTCTATCCACTTGAGTGGCAACTTTCAAAGATCTATGAACATAGACCCCAAGAACTCTCTGCTCCTCCACATTGCCAAGAACCCTACCGTTAGCCCTGTATTCCGCATTCATATTTATCCTTCCAAAATGGACAACCTCACACTTTTCAGGGCTAAACTCCATCTGCCACTTTTTAGCACAGCTCTGCATCCTATCTATATCTCTTTGCAGCCGACAACAGCCCTCCTCACTATCCACAACTCCACCAATCGTCTGCAAATTTACTGACCTACCCTTCAACTCCCTCATCCAAGTCATTAATGAAAATCACAAACAGCAGAGGACCCAGAACTGATCCCTGCTATATCATGAAATCTGTGAAGCATATATAAATGGTAACTGGGGCAGCACGGTGGCCTAGTGGTTAGCACAACCGCTTCACGGCGCTGAGGTCCCAGGTTTGATCCCGGCTCTGGGTCACTGGCCGTGTGGAGTTTGCACATTCTCCCCGTGTCTGCGTGGGTTTCGCCCCCACAACCCAAAAATGTGCAGGGTAGGTGGATTGGCCACGCTAAATTGCCCCTTAATTGGAAAAAATAATTGGGTAATCTAAATTTAAAAAAAATAAAAAATAAATAAAAAAAATAAATGGTAACTGGGCTCCAGGCTGAATATTTGCCATCCACCACCACTCTCTGACTTCTATCGGTTAGCCAGTTCGTTATCCGCTTCTCTTTCATAGAATTTACAGGGCAGAAGGAAGCCATTCGGCCCATTGAATCTGCACGGCCCTTGGAAGGAGCACCCTACCTAAGCCCACACCTCCACCTTAACCCAGTAACCCCACACACCACATCACCAGTGCCTGAGGGATGAATCCTTCATTCAGGGAGAATCCCAGGCCAATGGGGGAGGGATGACAACGCTAAGTATACCAGGAATTAAATTATTCCCATGGTAACTACTGCACATACAACGAAAGTAGCTTGCATTTGCATAGCATCTTCAAGATAGTAAAACGTCCTGACCCATTTCCATATGTACGTTATCAAAGACTGAGCCACTGAAGCAGATATTGGGACAGGTGGCCAGAGGCTTGCTCAGAGAGGAGTGTCTCAAATGAAAAGAAGAGAAGGATAGGTTTATGGAGGGCTCATCCGGAGCCTCGAGGCGAAGCAGCTGGAGGCGTGGGCGCCAGTGGCTGCACAGCAGTGCAGCAGGCTGCAGAATCACCTCGGATTCCTTCACAAATGAATCATCCCATGTATTTTGAGCCAATCGTGTACACCGTTTGCTTCATTGCTGATTAATCGCATCCGGAGCTGAAATCCAGGCGCCTTTATTAAAAAGAAATGAGACGATTTTCACTCTCGCTGCCCTGACAGACGAAGGAAGTTTGAATCCGGCCGCACTCTGGATTGCAGGACCTCTAAAAGAAAATCCCGCAGACTTATTACAACATTATGTGCAGCAGATGGATTCTGAAGTGATTATAATCGGCAGCATTTGGAATACGTTCAAAATCCAGCAATTACTCTTGTTGCTTATTTATATATGCTTCACAGATTTCATGATATATGCTCATTATCCGTTGAGGGAACGTGAGGGGACAATATTCCTGGAAGAATTTAGGATGCAAGGCCTCGATGTTATCTCCCAAGTGTGGACTGGGGCGGGTTGGAAGATAAATTACAGCTGTTAAAATATTTATGGGCCAGACTGTATGCCGGGGGGGGGGGGGGGGGGGGGGGGGGCTCCAGCTCCCCCTAACGTAAAGGGTGAGGGACGTTGAGCAGTTCCACCCCAATCTGTGGAGTGAGTCCCAAGAGCTAGCAGGCAACCGAATGGGCAGCGGTTCTCTGAGCCCAACAGCGCCACTGGGACCGGTGGCCGTTGCTTGGACTGCAACCAGTCCCCAACAACGATTGTAAATGGAATCAGACATGGAGGTTATGTGCTGGTATGACTCGCTGGGTCCAGCTAGCCAGCCCTAGTGAGGGGAGTGAGGCACGTAGGCTGGGGCGAAGGGGTGGAGTGTGTGGGGGAAGCGTGCAGAGGGAAATGGAGGAGTTGGAAGTTTCAGTGGGCATGGGGAGCCCCTGGAGGAGATATGCCCTCCGTGTCTGGCCACCAGCCCGAGGTGGTATCTTCACGGTTGCACACTTGGTGTGTGGTGGAGTGTGGGAGAGGAAAACTGTGTCCATTTGTCTTCACCCTGCTTTAGCTGATATTTTCACAGGCCAAGATGATTCACGATGCTTTTCAGCCACATCTTTCTTGATTAAATTCTTTCAAAAGCTGCTCACAACTGTCATATTGACATTGATAAATTGTCAGGTAGTATCTCTGGGAGCTTAATCTTAAGTGGATAACATGGCAAAATAAGCAGAGGTCACTTAACTTCCCATTGCTCCTGTTGGCTATAAACCCATACTACTCCACCTCACGCTGTCTGCCAGATACCCCATAAAACATAATAAACAAATTCTAAAGTAAAGTAAATTATTACAATTCGTTTGCTGAACATTTTAAGCATTTTTCAGGTATATGGAGTTAGGTCACAGGTCAACCATGATCTCATAAAGTGGCAGAACAGGCTAGGAGGTCTAAATGGTCTCTCCTGTTCCTATTTTCTGATGTTCTTACGCCAATAGCTTTGTGCCTACATAGCTTAATGGTTATCTATGTTACAACAGTGTGTTCCTGGAACATTTTTACGAACGATGGGCGGGATTTTGCCCGTCAGCAGTGTGGTAGTATGACTAGGGGTATTACGGTACCTTGGAAGTGAGCTGCTATTGGTGCAGAGGACTCGCTGCCCATTGGCCCGGGTAAGTCATGTGCCTCTCAGCCGATTGGCTGAGAGGTAGGTAGCTCCGCCTACAAGGCGGGATATAAGAACCCGTGCTACCCGGCAGTCGGCCTTTCTTCTGTACGTCTGCTGCCGGGCACACATCTTGTGCATTAAAGCCTATCGTTTGGATCTCATCTACGTTTCGTGTCCATTGATTGTGCATCAAGCATGATCTTCTGGCCTCACCGGTATCTGTGGCATTTTGTATGGCTCGTCGGGGAATATCTTGTTGCAATTGTTCATCACAGCTGAAAATGGAAGAGAGAAAACTTTTCAGCTATTTCGGAGCCTGGATCCATATTTTGTCTCATTTTTGTCCCAGAGAAGCATTAGTGGCTGAAAAGTAAAGGGGCTGATCATCCTTCCGTTGCCCACTGCTTTTCAAAGTATTCTGATTTTCAGGCTGACGGGAATACTGGTGGTCCAGAGCTCGTGTCTGAAACTTGCAGGGGTGGGAGTGACGGTGGGGGGGGCTTATGAATACAAAATCACTTGCATTTATGGCATTCTATCACACTGAAACCCCAGGGCATTTCGCAGGAGTATTATCGAGTTTCATAGAATTTACAGTGCCGAAGGAGGCCATTTGGCCCATCGAGTCTGCACTAACCCTTGGAAAGAGTCGATACTGAGCTACATAAGGTACAATGACCAAAAGCTTGGTCGAAGAGGCACGTTTCAATGGACATCTGAAAGAATGGTTTGGCGGGTATCTCATTTTAATAGGACCTTTCTGTCATTGTCGGGTGAATTGACAAGGGGACGGTTAAAGAGGTGGCAGGGTGTAGGTGTGGGGGATAGTCCACCAAAAAAGTACCTGCGTAAAACTAATTTTATATTTCCAAGATTACTGATTTTATGATTTATTTTCGGGCTAGGGAGAAAATATTTATTTTTCGGAGGGGGCGATTTGGCATTTTCATGAAAGGGGTTCATGGGATGGTAGTGTTTGGGAATGACTGCTTTAGGTGTGAACCATGTTGGGAATGCCCAAGGGGGTTCATGAACCACAGTGTTGGGAACCAATGATTTGAAGTGAGGTCGGGAGAAGTAGAAATGACGGAGAGATTTAGGAAGGGAATTCCAGAGCTTACCACCTGGGCAGCTGAAAGTGAATAAGGTGAATAGGGTGAATTAAAGTCAAATTGATCCCAGCGCCTGCCATCTTCTGCCTGACTACACTGCCATTCCCAATCATTGACCGGAAACGGAACTGGACCAGCCATTTGAATACTGTAACCGGTCAGAGGCTGGGAATTCTGAGGCAGGGGGCTCATTTCCTGACTCCCCAAAGCCTGTCTACTATCTACAAGGCACAAGCCAAGAGTGTGATGGAATACTCTCCACTTACGTGGATGAGTGCAGCTCCAAGAAAACACAAGAGGTTTGACATGATCCGGGACAAAGCAGCCCACTTAATTAGCACCCACTTTACCACCTTAAACAGCTGCAGCAGTGGGTTCAATTTACAGGACACCCTACAACAATTCACCAAGTGTCCTTCGACAGGACCTTCCAAACCTACGACCTCTACCCTCTGGAAGGACAAGGGCAGCAGATGCCTGGGAACACCACCACCCGGAGGTTCTCCACCCAGCCATGCACCATCCTGACTCGGAACTGTATCGCCGTTCCTCCACTGTCGCGGGGGTCGAAATCCTGGGACTCCCTTCCTAACAGCACTGTGGGTGCACCTACACCACATTGCCTGCAACAGTTCAAGAGGGTGCCTCACTGCCACCTTCTCGAGGGTAATTACGGAGAGAAATAAACACTGGTCGAGCCAGCGATGCCCGCATTCCGTGAAAGAGTAAACGAACATCCATGGACAGCTGAAATCTGGAGTTGGCCATTTTGTACAATATTTAAAGAGGCCCTCAGTCACTGTTGGGTGAGGCCTTCTGGGCTAATGAAGGCATCTTGTTTGCAGTAGCTTTGTGGCTTTCGTACGAGCATGAAAGATTTGAAAATACTGCTGCAGTTTCTGAACTCGTATTGCCTGGTCGTCCACAGGACCCAGAGATAATGTGGAGCTGGGGGAGAGGAGCAGGAAGTTTCTGGAAATCTGGATTGCCATGAGATCCCTGCTGTGTTCAATGTTAAAGTGGTTAAACAGGTGGATTGGGTTTGTGGTTGCCATTTTAAACATTTTACAGTCCTCACGTCTCCATGTGCAGGCTGGGTGGATTGGCCATGCTAAATTTCCCCTTCGTGTCCAATGATGTGCAGGTTATGTGGACTGGCCGTGATTAATAGGTGGGGTTACGGGGACAGGGAGGGGGTGGGCCTAGGTGGAATGCTCTTTTTTTGGGGGGGGGGCAGGGTCAGTACAGACTCGATGGGCTGAATGGCCTGCTTCTGCACTGTAGGAATGCCATGTGTTCTCTGTTCTATCTTCAAACTCTTCTTCCTCCATCCTGGGGCAATACAATTACCCCAACAGCATATTTTATCTTTGAGGTACACAAAAAACGCACCTCCCCTTAAAGCTGCTGTGGAAGAGTCTCGAAAACTCCAAATGTGCAGGCTGTGCTTGGGGATGTGATCTCTGGATGGCAGCTTACCTACAGCAAGGGGCGACCATGTAATGAGCATCAGTTCCCTGCTACATGGCTGCTCTTCTAACCTTGTACATCCTCTGCCTGTTACTATTCGCACACGGGATCGCATCCTCTGATGTCTTATTCAGTGGTTTGGTGGAATCACTGATGACCAAAATGCAGCATTTGTGTTCGCGAGACTATTTCCCAAGTGAATATTGACACCGCTATGTAGCCAAGGAGTTGGAGGCGGGTCAGGTATTGCAGGTTGCCCGGTGTCCCAGGGGAAACTGTCTAACAGATTGCTCAATGTGTTGCCGTTCCGGTCTCTACAGGTTGCTCAGATGGGCATCTTTCTTCAGACATGGAGAGGGTGGATTTTCACCACAGAGATAGGAAACAGAAGCCAGGTTTGTTCACGGGTCAGAAACCCTGGGGTAATCTAACTCAAGTAAAGATTTTCAAGTGTGTGGTCCTTAATTGGCACAAAAACCGGTTTTCTGTCCAATTCCGGCTGGCAGCCTCTGGGCAGCTATAGAGCAGCACCCGGCTGCAGTACAAGGTGGGTAACTGGGAGGGCGCCAACCCAGAAGTCACTGTGATTCCACACCTCTCCATTCATTGTACTATTGAGGTTCCTATAGACCGCAATCAATCAGAAGTCACCAAACTGACAAGGACCTTTAGCCCCTTCGTTATAATTCATGATGAACACATTCACTGACCCTGAGTTATGAGAAATCCTACATGTTTTTAATTTTATATTAATTTCAAAGTCGGGTCATGAGATTTTAGTTCCTACCTTGATCCCAGTTATATGCCCCAATCATTTAATTTGCTGCCTGTAATATTTAAAGATGAAATGTTGAAGGGATTCAGTGGGTTTTTGTATCCTGGTTTGCTGTCTGTGAGAACAATTCAATGTGATTGGCTGCTTCCCCTGCTTAATGACTTTGCTGTCGCTGGATGCCTAACGTTGCCCTTGATTTGGCGCCAAGAACAGGCCATTGTTGGGAAAGGGGAGGACTACCTGCGGGATTCTCCGTCGACGGGATCCTCAGCCCTGCCGGTAGCGCATTCACGCCCACGCGTTTCCCAACGGCATGGGGTGACCCACAATGGGAAATCCCATTGGCCGGCTGCGGGAATGGAGAATGCCACTGCTGGCAGGAGGGCGCCGCGCCAGAATACGGGGCTGGCGGGGTGGCGAATCCCGCCCTATGTCACAGAGGTCATGGGATCATGTGTTATGGGCGGCACAGTAGCACATTGGTTACCACTGTTGCTTCACAGCACCAGGGTTCCAAGTTCGGTTCCCGGCTTGGGTCAGTGTCTGTGCGGAGTCTGAACATTCTCCCTGTGTCTGCGTGGGTTTCCTCCGGGTGCTCCGGTTTCCTCCCACAAGTCCCGTAAGACATGATGTAAGGTAATTTGGACATTCTGAATTCTCCCTCTGTGTACCCGAACAGGCGCCGGAATGTGACGACTAGGGGCTTTTCACAGTAACTTCATTGCAGTGTTAATGTGAGCCTACTTCTGACAATAATAAAAATGATAGATTACCTTTCTTTGAGATTAATGGCGACTGTCATTGCTCCACTACTAATCGCAAAATCCATCTTATTGCATCTCTATCTGACTTTATGCTTGTCTTAAATGCTCGCTTGGCATCTCACTAAGAGACCTGGAGACTTGTTTGTTCAAACATAAACCATTTATTGCCAACCCATAACCATGTACATCGATCCTTCCAGACTCATCTATCACGCGACTGTCTACATCACAATGGGACTGTTCTCCAGTCCCACATTAACCCTTACTCTGCCTAATGCCTTTATACTGCAAGGGCATGCTTCTACCATTAAAGCTACAACAATGTTAGTTCAGAATTATGAATGGTAGCCATGATGTGGAGATGCTGCCGTTGGGCAGGAGTGGGACAGTAAGAAGTCTTACAACACCAGGTTAAAGTCCAACAGGTTTGTTTCAAACACTAGCTTTCGGAGCACTGCTCCTTCCTCAGGTGAATCCCCATTCGAAAGCTAGTAATTCGAAACAAACCTGTTGGACTTTAACCTGGTATTTTAAGGCTTCTTACAGAATTATGAAGCTAGCAGAGAGGATGGGTGAGCTCTGTTTCCCTTTTCATGTAAGAAGTGAAAGACCATTTTTCAAAGACTAATTTTACGCTGTTGGGTAATGCAGGAGAAGCTTTTTGATTGTCCTTACATTTACAAAAAGTAACATTTGAAAATGGCTGTAAATAAATATGGTCCAATTATCCTGTTTAAATCATAACTAAATTTCATGCTGTTATAACCCTCAGTCTTAAATTCATCTGGTTACCAAAACAAAATAGCATTCCCCATGTGAGATTTTGCAATAAGCATCGCTGGCTCGGCCAGCATTTATCGCCCATTCCTAATTGCCCTTGAGAAGGTGGTAGTGAGTTGCCTTCTTGAACCGCTGCAATTCCAGTGGTCTAGGTACACCCCTACTGCTCCAGGATTTTGATCCAGCGACCATGAAGGAACATATTTCCAAGTCAGGATGGTGTGTGGCTTGGGGAACTTGCAGATGTCCCCATGTGCTTATTGCCCTTGTCTTTCTCTGTGGCAGAGGTCGCAGGTTTGGAAGGTGCTGTCAAAGGAGGTTTCTTGAGTTTCTGCTGTGCGTCTTGCAGATGGTACTCCCTGCTGCCACTGCGCGGTTGGGGGGGGGGGGGGGGGGGGATGTTTAAGGTGGTGAATAGGGTGGTGGTCAAGTGGGGCTGCTTTGCCCTGGATGGTGTGGAGCTTTTTGAGTGTTGTTGAAGCTGCACTCAGTTACCCAAGGGGAGAGTGTCCCATCACACACCCCTGACTTGTGCCGTGTAGATGGCGGACAGGATGTGGGGAGTCAGGAGGTGAGTTACTCAGCACAGGATTCCCAGTGTCTGACCTGCTCTTGCAGCCACGGTACTTACGTGGCTGGTCCAGTACTTGAGGTTTGAGTGGGTGATAATTCTTTGCAGAAGCATTGCCTGCTTTGTGAGGGTTTCCGGTATTGTGATGCACTCAGTTAAGGGCTTGATCCTGATCAGATGAGGATGAAACTAGTTGGACAGTGTGTAAAGGTGAGCATCTCATGAGAACCAGTGTTGATTAACCATTTAAATACTGTGGCTACTAGAGTAGGTCAGAAGCTGGGTTTTCTGCAGTGAGTAACTCACCTCCTAACTCCCCAAAGCCTGTTCACCATCGACAAGGCACAATTCAGGAGTGTGATAGAATACTCTGCACTTGCCTGGATGACTGCAGCTCCTACAATATTCAAGAAGCAGGGCAAAGCAGCCCACATCATTGGCATCCCATCCACAAACCTCAACATTCACTTCCTCCACTACCACTGACACACAGTGGCAGCCGTGTGTGTCATCTACAAGATGCACTGTAGCAACTCACTAAGGTGCCTTCAACAGCACCTTCCAAACCCACAACCTTTACCACCCAGATGGATTGGAACTCGATCGCCTGCAATTTCCCCCTCTGGCCACACAACATCCTGCTTTGGAACTAAATCAGCTGTTCCTTCACTGTTGCTGGGTCAAACTCCTGGAGCCCCCTCCTGCCTGTTAAAGAGTACCTTTAAGAAATGGGTGTTTAAGCAATGTACCTTTAAGAAATGAAGTGATGTCAGAGTGTGGGTGGAGCTGGGCTTTAGCTCAGCCATTTTGAAGTTTTTAGTTTCAGTTTTGGGAGAGAGCAGCTAAAAGGTGCCTGGCTGGTTTGCTGTGAGATGCTTGAAAGGAGAAAGCCAGTTTGAGGAGAAAGCTGGGAGTGTCTGTGTGCTTTGCAAAGAGCTGCAGGAAGAAAACACAGAGCTGGTCTGTGGATGTCTGCAAGTCCAAAGACTATAAATATATTGAATGTAACCTCATGTCTGTTGTTACAGGTGAAGTCTTTTGGATGCTTGAAGGAACATTTTGAGAGATTATTTAGTGTTGGATTATTTTCGGGGTTATCTTTGAAGTAAGGGGTGTTAAGTGATCCAATATTTATTTAATAGGTTAAGTTGAGTTCATGGAATAAACATTGTTTTGTTTTAAAAACCACGCGTCCATAATTGTAATACCACACCTGGGGAACAAGCCGTGTGTTTCAAAAGCAACAATCCATTAAAGGGGGAGGTTGGTTGAACTCCATGATACATTTTGGGGTTCTGAAAACCCCTCTCCCATAACATTCCCTAACAGCACCGTGGGTGTACCTACACTACAAGGGCAGCTCACTGCCACCTGATCTGGGGCAATTAAGGATGAGCAATAAATGTTCTTCTTACCAGCAATACGCATGGCCTGCGAAAGAATATAAAAAGATGCAACCCACACTCCCCTTGCAAACGGCTGGAACAATTGCCCTGAATTTTCTGATTAACAGCCCGCTGCTATTCAATGTAAAGTTGATCCATTTGATCACCCTCCTCCAGGGGGAGGATGAGATCGCGGACTTGGTCTGTCGTGGCCCCACACCATTTTAGCAGCTTCCCTTCCACCTCTCCACCACCACAGGGCTGGTAAAATTTAGTGTACCCAATTAATTTTTTCCAATTAAGGGGCAATTTAGCGTGGCCAATCCACCTAGCCTGCACATCTTTGGGTTGTGGGGGCGAAACCCACGCAAACACGGGGAGAATGTGCAAACTCCACACGGACAGTGACCCAGAGCTGGGATCGAACCTGAGACCTCGGCGTTGTGAGACAGCAGCGCTAACCCACTGCACCACCGTGCTGCCCCAGGCTGGTAAAATTCTAATCGGCCTTTCTCAGAAACCAGTTGTTGTGTTATGCTTCTTCATGTAGCATAAGCTGCTTCCTTGATGTATGCTCTGACAAAGGAAGGTTCAGACTTGGAGATAGGTTTAACACATTTATTGAACAGTTAACAATTCTCCTACTTGAGTTCGACTCTCCTGCTAATCTTGCTATGGTAACTCAGTCTAACTAACCAGTCTGCTCTAAGCCATACGGTGGGTGTGATGCTTCTGATCTGCCCCTGTCCTTCTCTTTGAGTGTCACCTGTGGAGAGAGAAAGAGCATGTGTGCCCTGTCCTTTTATATGGGTTGCCCCCTTGTGGTAGTGTCACCTCTGGGTGTCTTGACTGCCCATTGGTCGTGTCCTATTCTATGTGTTCATTAGTTGTATGTCTGCATGTCATGATGTCTCTGGTGCTCCCTCCAGTGTTTACTTAGTCTTAGTGTATTTACATTAACCCCTTGTGTATTTACAGTGATGCACCAGTGATCCTAATTATATTCTCGGACTTTATATGCAAAATTATGCCAAGCAGACAGCAAATACAGACAAGTAGGAGGTTTTGGGATGTGCCAAATCACCATGATTTCCCATTTGGCAAGGTTCCCTAATACCATCACAGGCAGAAGCAAAAGACTAATAATAC
Organism: Scyliorhinus canicula; assembly: GCF_902713615.1. Lineage (NCBI taxonomy): Eukaryota > Metazoa > Chordata > Chondrichthyes > Carcharhiniformes > Scyliorhinidae > Scyliorhinus > Scyliorhinus canicula. Next base: position 178,058,657 of record NC_052155.1, read on the forward strand.
GATGGAATTATTCTACAATTTGTAGAAAGCTGGGGATCCGGGAGGAACAAGCTCAAAATGAATTGACTCTGCGAGCACGATTACATTCCTGGGGGTTTTTATGCTCGATTCACTGCTCAAGTTCAGTGTCAATGACCATTCAGTGAGCAAGCTTAAGCTCTGCGGTGGAGCAGTGACCTTCTTTGCTTAATATCTAGGCAAATGCAACTCAGCGATCATTTCCCATCACAGAAGGAGAAATTCCTGTTCACTGTCCTCTGACTGCTGTCTGAAATAGCTGTGCACTTAACCCCCACCCCCCCAACCCCTGAGCATTTCACATGTCATTTTAGATTTTTCATTTTCAAGTATTTGTCGGACAGAGAATTCTTACCAGTGTTCTCCACTTATTGAAAACATAAATGTTTTCATACTGGCACTGGAGCGGGTCCAGCGGAGATTCACACGGATGATCCCAGGAATGGTAGGCCTAACATACGATGAACGTCTGAGGATCGTGGGATTATATTCATTGGAGTTTAGGAGGTTGAGGGGAGATCTAATAGAAACTTACAAGATAATGAATGGCTTGGATAGGATGGACGTAGGGAAGTTGTTTCCATTAGCAGGGGAGACTAGGACGCGGGGGCACAGCCTTAGAATAAAAGGGAGTCACTTTAGAACAGAGATGAGGAGAAATTTCTTCAGCCAGAGAGTGGTAGGTCTGTGGAATTCATTGCCACAGAGGGCGGTGGAGGCCGGGACGCTGAGTGTCTTTAAGACAGAAATTGATAAATTCTTGATTTCTCGAGGAATTAAGGGCTATGGGGAGAGAGCGGGTAAATGGAGTTGAAATCAACCATGATTGAATGGTGGAGTGGACTCGATGGGCCGAATGGCCTTACTTCCGCTCCTATGTCTTATGGTCTTATGGTCTTATAACTGGCCGAGCCATGTAAATACTGTGGCGACAAGAGCAGGTCAGGCACTGGGAGAGGGCGGCACGTGGCGCAGTGGTTAATTGGCTCTGCGTGGCAAGATTGGCGAGGAAGGCCCGGTTGGGACACCGCCACCCAGCTTCGCCACGTGAACAGAAACTCCAGGCCAACAAATATTAACTGTAACATTCTAAAACATCCTGAGTCACTTCGCATGAGCATTATCAAACACAATTTGACACTGAGCCACATCGGGAGATATTAGGGCAGGTGACAAAACACGAGGAGGGCCTGAAAGAAGGAAAGAGAGTGTGCTGACTGCCCTTTGAGGGCAACACAGCAGAGTAAGGGTCATCTGGCCTGGTCGGGACTCAAGAGTGGGGAATTATCCCAGGGGATGAGTTCTCCTCGGCAGAGGCAGCGATAGAACTAGCTGCAAACATGCTGTTCCCCTTGAAGATCACTGAATAAATCCCTGTCTGTTCACAAACAAAGTCTCCGAAAATGCATCATTAGAGAGAGGTAAGAGGCGGAGAGATTTGGAGAGGCAATTCCAGGTCCAGGGGTCTTTGTTGCTGAAAACACAGTAATCAATTGTGGAGCGGTTAAAATTGAAGATCCTCAAGAGGTCAGTGTTGGATGAATACAGATTTCTCAGAGGGTGGTGGAGTTGGGGCTGCAGAATTCATGTTCTGTAGCACACTATATTTTAGACTCGAAAGGGCTGTTGATGTGCCCAGTCTGGGCAAAGCACTCCCCTGAACCAACTGGTTGTAGGTTCAAATTCCATTCCAGGATTTCAGCAAATGATTAAGGCTGGCAAGGGGAGTGCTACACTGTTGGAGGTTGTGCTTTTCAGATGAGATCAAGAACCACCATGTTTACCTCAATAAACATTAAAATACTCAAAGGAGAGGACGGGTTACCTCTGGTGTCACCCAATATTCATCCTTCGATCAACACCCGGAAAATAGATTTAACTAGTGAGTGAAAATTGCCTATGCCGAAATATTGACTGCGATTCCAAAACTGATGCCAATCTGTAAGACCCGATATAGGAGCCAGACTTAGGCCATTCGGCCCATCAAATCACTCTGCCATTTGATCAAGGCTGATATGTTCTCCTCATCTCTGTTTTAAAGTTGCTACCTCTTTACCGATGACCTCTCGTTCTAGAATGCCCCACAAGAGGAAGCAACTGCTCCACGTCGACTTTATCCATACCTTTTATCATCTTGAATACCTCAATTTGAACTCCTCTCATTCTTCTAAACTCTAGAGAGTATGGGCCTAAACTACTCAATCTCTCTTCATAAGACAAGCCCCTTATCTCTGAACCTCCTCAGGTCTGCCTTCAACGCCACTAGATCCTTCCTCAAACAAGGGGACCATAACTATGCACAATACTCCAGGTGCAGTCTTACCGATGCCTTGTATAGTTGCAACAACACTTCCTTGCCTTTATACTCAATTCCTTTTGCCATAAATGCCAACATTCCATTGGCTTTCTTTATTATCTGCTGGACCTGCATACACGTTTTCTGTGACTCATGCACTAGGACACCCAGATCCCTCTACATCAGAGCACCCTGAGGTTCACCCCATTTAGATAATAAGTTGCCTTCCCACTTTTCCGACCAAAATGGATGACCTCACATTTATCCAAGTCAAACACATCTGCCACATTTTGGCCCACTCACCTAACCTATCTATATCCATTTGTAAGGTTCTTATCTCCTCATTGCAACTTACTGTCCCACCTACTTTGATCCTTCTGTTTAACATGCAGAGGCAACTGGAAACATTTATTCTCTAGTTTATGGTCTTTGGGCAAAACTGTGGTCATTATTTCCTTCTTAGTGAGCCAGTCATTGAAAAGGGACAGTGAATTGACATCACGAGTCAGGCACACACCTTAAGTAGCAGTAGCTAGGAAGGCCAGAATTGCTGCAGAATTCGCCAAGGTTGAGTGAAAAGGGCCAGTTTAACATGGTAGAAGCTGTTTGCCACTTCGACCAGAGGTCTGGAAAGGAAGCCATATACTTCTACTTTACGTAATCTCACTGTAACAACACATTCTACTGTTCCTTTCTGCGATATATATTTATCTTCTTTACACTTCAGTGCAACTGTTATTCGCCACAGGTACTTCAAGTGAGTATTTTTAAAATCCTCGGTCTCCTCATGTCCTTGTGGCTTCTCCAGGCTGTACAAACACTCAACCTGAGAGGATGACTGAATGGGGGGGGGGGGGGGGGGGGGGGGGGGGGGGGGGAGGGGGGGGGGGGGGTTTGCGGGGGGCTTCTTCTCAGCCACTATCAGTGCCTCGGCTGGCCAGTGACCAGGAAGGACGTGAGAGCGACATGTAAGGCAGTCGTTCCCTGTGAAGAACATTTCAGAGTTGGTGAATCTTTGGGAAAATTGGGGCTCAGTTAATGAACCTGCGTGGGATCTCCTACACTGTAGTGCTATTTGGTGTAGACAAAAGTGATGAGAATAGATCTGACAAACATGTTCATTCAAAGGAAAGTTCAGGAAATACTGGACATTAATTTCCTTGTCTTTCTTTTGCTTTATTATTGAAGAGTGTTAATTGTTTCTGTGCTGCAACGTACATCAACCTGCAATCCCTCACTTGAGTAAGTGCCTATTTGTAAGGGTAAACAGCCTCCCTCATTCCAGAATAGGGTGCTGAGCTCGACAAACCAAATGAACTCTGAAAAGTTGTGAAGGTTATTTGATCTCCACCTACGACTTTTTTTAAAAAGAAGGAAGTGCAAATTTATTGGGTTTGGTGACCTTGAGAACCCATAATCATTCCTGAGTTAATCTCGGATTCTTCAACACAGCATGAATTATACTTTATCCTGTGAGAAAGAGTTCCCCCATCATTTAGGGCAGCATGATGGCACAGTGGTTAGCACTGCTGCCTCACAGCGCCAGGGATCCAGGTTCAATTCCGACCTTGGGTGATAGTCTGTGCGGAGTCTGCACATTCTCCCTGTGCGTGGGTTTCCTCCGGGTGCTCCGGCTTCCTCCCACAGTCCAAAGATGTGCAGGTTAGGTGGATTGGCCATGATAAATTGCCCTCTAGCATCCAAAGGGTAGCTGGGGTTACAGGGATAGGATGGGGGAATGGGCCTAAGTAGGGTGCTCTTCCAGAGAGTCAGTGCAGACCCGGTGGGCTGAATGGCCTCCTTCTGCACTGCAGGGATTCTATGATATGGGCTTTCATAAGATGAGATGAATGTTTGATTGAAGTATTGTCACTCTATTGATGGCTTTTTTTTCAGTTTAATTTTTAATGGGAAGCTATTTTGAATTTAAAAGACAGAATTAAATTCGTAATTTGTTAAGTGGAGATTTGGAAAGAACAAAGAACAATATTGCAAAGGAACAGGCCCTTCGGCCCTCCAAGCCTGTGCCAGTCAAGGTGCTAACCTTTGCCAAAACCCTCAGCACTTCCTTGTGCCGTATCCCTCTATACCCATCCTATCCATGTATTTGTCAAGATGCCTTTTGAACACCGTTAAGTGGAAGCTGTATGTTGTTACGACCAAGTGATAAAGGATAAACCAGCTCACCTCTATTCAACATCCTCAGTTGGTCACAACAACAGTTTAAGTTTCTTCTTTTATGAGGATATGGCTTTTCCAAATCAAAATGTATGTGACGATTTATGCAGTGAATAATAAGGAGCCAATCAAACAATATTTTCTGGAGTGAAAGAAAGAGCAAATTTATTAACGACTAAACGCGGGAGAAATAATAACAACATGACATCAAACATTTGGTCCTCATGCAATCATTAAGATGCACACACATGCACAGAGACACACATGTACACACACACATGTGTACACGCACACTGCACACACACTGACACACATACACACTTACGTATGCATGCACACACAGATGCATTCACGCACAGACACACACACACACAGACAAAATGGTAAAAGAATATACAGTTAAGTGTCCCTTGATTGTCTTTTAGGCGTAGATTTTAAACACTGCAGCTGATTTAGGTTAGTTGGTTTCTTTGATGTGGTCATATGCAGAAGATGTTGCAATGATTACGAGATCTCAGTCCGGTGGTAGGTTCCTGGTAGAGCTGGCTTCGCAAATTGGGTGACCCTCTTATTCCAATAGAAAGAGAGGGAGAGAGATAAGCCTTCAGCTTGTTTCCTCCACTGAAGACTTTCTTGTCATCGCCTGAGTCACTTTCAATCACTTTCTAATGGTTGGAAGCTTTGTCTTGAAATACCTCACCCATTGTGTATCTCCAAACGGCTTTGGGTGGGTCAATCTGAGTCAGCCATTGCATTAATATCCAGCACTTTGCATTTTTAATGTCTCTTCCTTTGATAGTTACAAGTTTTGATAGGTGTCTGGATTATAGGATATGTCTCCCGTTTTGCACTCCCTAAGGGCAATTTGTTGGTCTCTCACCTCCAACTTGGAGCATGGCCTTGCATTGCTAAGAAATCTGCCCTGTCCTCAGTTAGAATTGCAAAATTTCCAGTCAGTTGAAAGTTAAAACCTCCTATTTTCAAAAAGAGCGGAGCATAGCCTCATAACAACATGAACAAGATATCTTGTTGATCTCTTGACCTGCTTTGAGCACAGTGGCTGTTAGCACTGTGCTATCTTGTAGGCTATCCATTCCATTTCTTACAGTGTCTCCACCACCACCAATACCACTCATTTTAACACTGTTCATAAAGCCATTGCAGCTATGTTGTCATAATGTGCACTCCAAAACTAATTTACACCCACCTCCCTCAATGACAAAAACACTACTAAACATCACTGGGAACAGTCTATTAGGTAATTGACCGAAGCTCCATTAAAAACTTCTCAGGAAGGTGACACTGCCGGCAATTAATCCTTATGCTGTCAACTAAGAATTCTGCTTCTCACCATCTATTCCCAACCACAGCATTTACTGATACAGTTATCCGATCTCTCACTATGTCGTAACATGGGATCATTTCCAAAGGACATTTTGACATTCATTTGCCTTTTATGCACCGACTTGGCGAGTTTTTTAACCACAGGATTAGTTCACTGTGCAGCAAAGAGCATCAATTGTCAAAAGATGGTTTCACTTTTTGGATCTTTTATTTTCAAACTTTACGCTTGTGAAATACTCGGATGTGTGAAAGAGGCACCCTGACCTGGCACACTGCCGGATAAGGTGGGCAACACAGCTGGACCAGCTGGAAGTTGGGGCTGTCTCATTTCCTCCCACTTGCCCACTTGGTGGGCAGGAAAGACACCGGCAACATCTTTCGGGAGGAAAGTCCTTTGGAAGCCGTTCCCACCTCAAATCCCACCTTCATGGATAACCTCAGCCGCTACAGGAATTAAACTGTCCCTGTTGGCATGGCTCTACACCACACACCAACCATCCAGCTAGCTGAGTTAACCGACCCCCAAGATACCAAGTAACTCGCTACTTACCCACAGAGCACTGCCAGGAAATGTGGAGAAGTGAAAAATGCTTGCACCGGGATGGGAGGAGTGTGTAGATTCTCTAACCCCCTTACCCCACGAGTTGCAGCAACAGCCTAAGTGTTTAACTACCTCAACAAAATGGACAACTGTTTTCCGTTGTTCCTTCTGGACACAGAATGAAAGAGACTTTAACCAGGCTTCTTTTAAAAAAACTCAGAATAATTCACTAATTGTGAAATGAAACTTCTTTTTTTTTTCGAAAACAAGTTGCAAAACTGGCTAACATACAATTTACCCCTTTTAACGTACACGCATGTGCAAGCACACACATGTACACATGTACACGCACATGCACACAGACCATGCACATCATACCCACATCACACGCATGCAACCCTCACACACAGTTCACATGTACACCACACACACCTCACACACACACACACCACATACACACACTATACACACACACACATAACAAAACAGAGGGCAAAACAAATAAGGGCCGGGATTCACCAATATCGCGGACAAACGCCGGCATCAAAACCGGTGCGAGCGACGCTGGTGTCAATGGGCCTCCAGGCCCAGTAATTCTCCTCTTCCTTGGGGGCTAGAATGGTGCCAGAGTGCTGTGCGCTGCTCCGGCACAATGCCCTTAAATGAGTTTGACACTCGACTAATCTGCCTCTAGTTTCTCAGTCTATTCTGCTAACTATACAAGCTTGCTCTTGACCATGTGCTGGGGTGCGATGTTGCTGATAATCAACACTGTCCTGCTCTCTTGGGTTTCTGCCGGTGGAAGAGGCAGAGCCTGTGTGCCTTGTCCTTTTTACATGGGTCGTGTAGTGCCTCCTTGTGCTAATGCCACCTCTGGGTGTCCTGATTGCCCATTGGTTGTGTCCTGTTCTAACGATCCATTGGTTGCGTGTCTGCATGTCATGACATCTCTGGTGCTCCCTCTAGTGGTTACTTAGTTGTAGTGTATTTACATTAACTCTTTGTGTAAATACAATGATACATATCACTTCACATATGAAACCATATATAAATAGTCAGGTCTTTGGGTAGGGTTATGGGTTGTGCTGGAGCTAAAGGAGGCAGGCCTGAGAATGTCTGATGCTTTGTTGAATTCTGAGCTTTTAGTCTGACATCTCGTCCTCAAAGCAATCTGTAAAATTCAGCTTTTGAATTATTACTTAGCCTGTATGGCCCTGTGCCATATTTTTTATAACACCCCTATCAAGGGCCTTTGGAAGTTTTTTGCATGCGAAATGTGCTTGACAAATCCGAAAAGAAAAGATTTACAATTATACTGCACCTTGCGTGACTACTGGATGCCTTTAAAGTGCTTCACAAACAATCCTGTACTTTTGAAGTCACTGTTGTCATGTGGGAACCGCAGTACCCAATTTGCACTCAATAAACTCTCACCAGCAGCAAAATGATAATAACTAGATCATCTGTTTTTGTGATGTCGATTGAGGGGTAAATATTGGCCAGGATAGTGCGTAGAAGATGTGGGGGGGGGGGGGGGGGGGGGGGGGGTTGGGGGTGGGGGGTGGGGGGGGGCAGGGGAGGAGTTCCCCCGTTGTTCTTCACAATAGTGCTACGGGATCTTTTAATCCACTTGAAATGGTTTAACGAATCATCTGAAAAGAAAACACCTCAGATAAGGCAGCATCCTGTCAGTACTGCGAGAGCAGCCTTCATTTTCGAGCTCAAGTCCCGGAGTTGGACTTGACCTCAAAACCTAAAAGATGCGTGCCTCGGAGGCATGAGTGCTTCTCACTGGGCCCATAGGTGACGCATGCATCCAGTTCCCTGCAAAGCTGCAGCTGTCGCAATGCTGTGTGTCTACTATTTTAAAAGGATTACTGCTCCTGTTTAAATAGTGGACACATAAAGACATGAAACATTTGTTGATTGACATTCAACCGCCTGTTGTGAAAAAAAAATCTGTTTTCTTGAGTTACAGTTGCGCCTTGCGTTACTTTTGAATTTGAGAGAGACAGGGTGGGTGGGTGGGGGGGGGGGGGGGGGGGGGGGGGGGGGTTGTGAGTATCTGGTGATTGGCATGCAAAAATTATTACGAAAAGCCACAAGCGACCTCAAATAGGATTAGCCCCATCTTGTCAAAGAATAGTCAATCTTAAGAAATTTGATCTCCAGAGGGATAAAATTGCACTTGCAGGTGTCGTTATTTCTGAAAAAAGATTCACTGAGAATCGTAAAGCATACAGCACAGAACTGGGCAATTACGCCCACGTGCCTACGCCGGCCTTTTGAAAGCCCTCCAGTTAACCGCACTCTCCTGCTGGGTTGCATTTTATACATACAAAGAAAATAGAAGCAGTAGGAAGCCATTCGGCCCTTTGAGCCTGCTCTGCCATTCATTATGATCATGGCTGATCATCTAGTTCAATACCCTGATGCTGCCTTCCCCCCATATCCCTTGATTCCTTTAGCCCCAATATCTAATTCCTTCTTGAAATTACACAACGGTTTGACCTCAACAGCTTTCTGTGGCAGTGAATTCCACAGATTCACCCCTCTCTGGGTGAAGAGATTTCTCCTCACCTCAGAACTAAAAGGTTTTGCCCTTAACCTCAAACTCTGACCCATAGGGGGCGATTCTCCAAGCCCCGTGCCGGGCCGGAGAATCGGCGCAACCGCGCCACGACGCCCCGATGCCGGCGCGCGATTCTCCGAGGTGCGGAGAATCGGCGCCATTTACGCCGGCGCGTTTGGCGCGGCGCCGGCCGCGGGAATCAGCGGGGCCGTTGATTCTCCGGCCCGGATGGGCCAAGCAGCCGCTCCAACACGACAAAGTCACGCTGGCGCCGTCCATCCCTGGTCGCTGCCGGCGGGAACTCTGCGGGAACACTCGGGTGGTGGCCTGTAGGAGGGGAGGGGGGGCTTCCTCCTTGGGGGGCTCCGATGGTGTCTGGCCCACGATTGGGGCCCACCGGTCGGCAGGCCGGCCTCTCTGTCGGCGGGCCTCCTTTCCTCCGCCGTCAATGTTATAGCCCTGCGCCATTTTTGCACCATTGTTGTGAGAGGGCAGCCTGGGGGAGGACGGCCACTGCGCATGCGCGGACCCAAGGCGCCACGTGTACAGTTTAGCTTATTTTAGTCGGAAACCACACCCAGACTTAACTAATCACATAGCGAGAAGTCTTCAGTCAACAGACTTACGTAATCAAACACTGAATAATTGAACACAACGCTGTTCTTCGCTGTATCCCTGAAAATGTTGTCCATATATATCCACTTTCAGATCATAAAAGTGATGTACCATCAATTGAACGTGAGACGAGTTGCTGAACAAAAGTATGGCTGTAATATACTAGATGTTAAGCCCTGTGGTCGATTACAGTAGAAGAATGACCGCCGGGAGTACTGGGTATTTATACCCCGCCCTGGAGGCGGGGTTAACTCAGCCTCTCGACCAATCGGGGAACCGTCACATGACTGGTCTAAACCATCCGGTCAAGAGGCACATGACCGACCAGGGCCAATGGTAAGCCGATGTTTTGCACCAATGGTAGGCAGCTATGCTAATCATACCACCACAGAAAGCTCACTGAATTAAATAACATTCTCGCTGACCCACCCCCTCCACCCACCCTGGAGTTTTGACAATTATCAGTATCCTCTGGTTATCAACCATCCTGCCAGTTGAAATACATTTTCCTATAAACTGTATCTATTTCCATAACCTTCTTCAGCCCTACAGTCCTCCAAAATTCCTGCATTCCTCCAAATCTAGTCTCCTATGCATCCTCGTTGGCTGTGCCTTCAGCTGCTGAGACCCTCTGCGGGATTCTCCGTCGGCGGGATTCTCCGCTTCTCCGGCAGCGCACCCACACCCGCGGGTTTCCCGATGGCATGGGATGGTGACAATGGGAAACCCCATTGTCCGGCTGCCGGAATGGAGGATCCCACTGCCGACGGGGGTGCACCATGCCGGAAAACCGAGCTGGCGGGCGAGAGAATCCCATCCCCGTGGTCCATAAATTCCCTCTCCAAACCTCTCCTCCCTCCTTCTCACTCCTGCTTTAAGATGGTCCTTTAAAATCTAGCTTTTTGGCCAAGTTCTTGCTCACTTGTCCCAGCATCTCCTGATGTGTGATATGGTTTTACCTGATAAAACACCTGCAAACTGCCTTGGGATGTCTTACTGACTTGAAGGTGCTTTATAAATAAAAGTTGCTGTTTGGTTGTTGTTGGTTGCTATGGTTACGCACTGAGGGGCATGGTTGAAAGGACAGACGGCCTCCACTTTGTGCCCCTCCCTCAATTTCTGTCGCCATCAATGCTGCTAACCTCAGGCTGCTGCTGCCTTCAACCTTGCCAACCCTGGGAGCGATGGGAAGAAGGGGAGGTGGGAGTTTATTGAGGCAGGAAGCCAAACCCTTGCTGCCAGGCTGCACTGACATGTGACAGGGAGGCTGGGAGGGGAAGACAGCATTGATGTTCCACCGTACCATTTTCCCACTCTCTCCATTGTTCTATGGCCGGCAGGAAAATGTAGGTTTTGGGCAGCATGGCAGCACAGTGGTTAGCACAATTGCTTCAACGCTCCAGGGCCCCAGGTTTGATTTCCGCCTTGGGTCACTGTGCGGAGTCTCCACGTTCTCGTCGTGTCTGCCTGGGTTTCCTCCGGGTACTCCGGTTTCCTGCCACAGTCCAAAGATGTGCAGGTTAGGTGGATTGGCCATGATAAATTGCCCTTCGTGTCTAAAATGGTTGGGTGGGGTTATGGGGATAGGATGGAGGCGTGGGCTTAAGTGGGGTGTTCTTTCCAAGGGCCGGTGCAGACTCGATGGACCGAATGGCCTCCTTCTGCACTGTAAATTCTATGATTCTATAAAAATCCAATCCTCCGTCTTATCTGTGCTAATCATGAAGAGAATCCACCTTGTGCAATTAGATTGCATTCAAAGATAATTTTGATATTCTTTTCTTTAGAATTGGTGACAGCTCATAAGATTTTGACACCACGAGTGAGAAATAGAGTACATGGAATAAAAACATTGAAGAGACTCTACGTGCATTTACTTTGCATTAGCGAATTAATGGATCATGGCTACTTGGAAAGTTAAATTAAATATGAATTACCTCAAGGCTTAAGCAGGAGCTTATTCCATATGAATGGCATCAGAAGCCTCCTTAAATAAATTATATTCTTAAATATTTGCATGCTTGTGTCTTTTCCTATCATTCTTTTAATTGTCACTTGACAGCTTCTACACAGCAAAACTCTTAACCGCAAACGTGTATAGTCAGATATGAGCCTATGTGATTGACTGCTTCACTAACTGGGTTGGCCGTGGGCCTTATTTACCACTTCAAATAGGAAAGCATGATTTCTGTTCTTAATAACGCTGGCACCTAAAGTGATCCTGAACTATTGTTTAGCACAATCATAACAAAAGAGAAATTACGGAATTTCACCTTCTGATTTAATATACTATGCAATGGTCTTGTTTACAGAGAACATGCTGAGCTTAATACTGCTACAGTAAACATGTAACTAATGATCAACCAAACCAATTCTTCATTAATGTATTCTACACTGTCTAAACATGTCTTTTTATCATTAGGCAATCTATCATTTCACAGTGTTGCTCATGCAACATAGCATAAAACTAAATTTCTTGCCTAACCTGTCCCTTAGTCAGTGATATATAACTATGTTCCCTGGTCATGGAACTTTAACTCTTATTGATTGTCACCCATTTTAGTGCGTGACAAGGTCTCACAAGATGCAAACGTTTATCAGAAACCTGTCGGGTTTGATGAGAAGGAATGTTACATCTAAACACAATAGGCTCACAAAAGTCGGTCACTTCGATGATGCTATAATAACTGATGATTTATAGCTGAGATGTTATGGGAACAACAAAGCAGATTCCATTGTATTATTTGCTCCAAAAAGAACTTTTTCTTCCTTGTGAAATGTTTCGGAGAATCCGAATCTCACAACAGAAATTGTTTCTTGTGAATATAATGGGGCGGGATTCTTCCAACGGGAGAAGAGCCGGCGCCGGAGTGAAAACCGGAGTGTTTCACTCCGGCGTCGGAGGCCGCTCCTCGCCCCCTATTCTCCCACCCCCAGGGGGCTAGGAGTGGCGCCACGTCAATTATGTGCGCCGGGCCTTGACGCCGCGTAAAAGCGGCGCCGCATAAATGATGTCACCCGCGCATGCGCGGTTGCCGTCCTCTCCGCGGGCGCCCCGCAAGAAATGTCGGAGTGATCTTGCGGGGCGGCGGAGGAAAGGAGTGCATCTCTCAGAGAGGCCGGCCTGCCGATCAGTGGGCACCGATCGCGGGCCAGACCCCTTTTGAGCACCCCCCCCGATGCTCGATCCCCACTCCCCCCTCCCGCACAGGCCGCCCCCGCAGCGTTCGCGCGCTGTTCACGGTGGCAGCGACCAGGTGTGGTTGGTGCCGGCGTGAACACGTCGTATTGGGTAGGCCGCTCGGCCCATCCGGGCCGGAGAATCGCCGCTAGCCTGCTACAAACGGCGAGCGGCGATTCTCCGAGTGGCCAGCCGTAAATCTTGGCGCGCCGTTTTGGGGGGGGGGGAGAATTGCGTGCGGGTGCCGGGGCGGCGTGGCGGGACTTGCTCGGCGCCCCCACGATTCTCCCACCCGGCGTGGGGGAGGGGGGGGGGGGGGGGAGAATTTTGCCCATGGTCTGGGAAGTTTATCTTAATGAAGTTTGGGAAGGGCAAAGCTTTCTTGCGAAGGGTTGTTCAAGAGTTAGGTTCAAACAAACGTTTGCTGAGTGTTCTTAGAATGATTCAACTATACGGAAAATAGCAAATGACCAAAGCGAGTCAAAACCTCTGGCCCATTGCATCATCGTGATAGTATTTTCTGCATATGAGGGAGAAGTGAATAGAGAGTTACAATAAGTCGATTTAATTAAGCTGAGAGTAGGTTTGTGAGGAGTATGATCACCAGCAGAGACTAGTTGGGCTGAATGGTCTATTTCTGTGTCAGATATCTTTATGCAGTCCGATGTTAATGTGCGATCATGCGCTACAACTGTGAGATTCTCTCACTGGCTTTGACAAAGCCTCAGAATAAAAACGGAGTATAAAAAACATTAAAGAAAAACACAACAAACACCCTTTTACTGGTAGAGGTGAGGGTTGATGTTTCTCTCTCTGATCACTGAATTAAATATGATGCGGTTAATATATTTATGTCAAATTCCGGCGTGGGCTTTTTAAGGCAGTCAAAAGGATTAGTGACTTGGTGAGAATTGTGCCTCGAGGAATTTCCCCCTCAGCGGGTGGAATTTGTCATTCTCTGCACAGCGTGCTGGCTGTGGCGGGGAAACGGGCGCACAGCACCCTGGGCTGCACAGTTGGGCTTTCTCTCCTGGTAATCCAGCGCTCTGTGCAAAAGAAATCCGAAGACGTGGCCCACACTGGCGAGGCAGAGCCGGAAAAGGCCGACAGCTGGGAATCTCTAGAGAGAGAGGGGCGTTCTTTTTAGAGAACACCTCAATCTCCGTTATAAATACAGGGACACATCCCCCCCCCCCCCCCCCCACCCCCCACCAACATGGGGAACCCGCCTTCCCCATGGACATGGGGAACACGCAACAGTCATGGGGAACTCCCTAACATGTGCAAGGGGAAATCCTCCCAAACCAATAAAGGGAACCCCCTGCCCCCGCCCCCCAAAATGGGGGGCTGTGCCAGGGGTGCCGGGGGAAGTACTAGGCTACTGCACAGGCAAATCCCCCCCCCCCCCCCCCCCCCCCAAACACCCCCGCCCCACCCAGGTGCCAGATTTCCTGGGCAGAAACCTAGTTATATCTCCAGTGAGGGGGGGGGAGGAGAATCGAAAAAGGAGATGTCGCCGGCGAGATTCTCCTTTTTCCCAGTCTCGCTGGATTTTCTGCCCACATTGCCGGTCGCCCACGTGGCACAAGCGGGCACAAAATCGAGGCACCGGTGGCTGCTGCTATGTCACTTTGAAAACACCGTTGTAAGAACTGACTTTCTGTGAAAGTGCCCTATTGCGCTGAGAGAACCTCTTTCAAGCTTCCATCCATAGCAGAATATATTAAATGCGGCAGAGTTCCTGCATGGTTGTGTTAGTTTCTCCAGGGCAATTTGGCTAAAAATCACCATAAGCTAGTGAAAAGGATTGAGGAATTTCAAGGTATTCCAGTGAAATTTGAGTTTTCACAATCATTTGTGCGAGTTTCAAGAATGTCACCCCCAGATCAAATTAATCTCCATTGTGACTTTTCCTGAATTGGGCCAATTTGGGGTCTTCATCGTAGAATTAAGCCTTATTTTAGGCACGAGGGCACTATTGGACATCATTTAAAAACTAAAAACATCAAATTTACCAAGAAGGTAGCTAGTGTACATTAGGAAAACTAGAAAATGGTTCTGTATAACTTTATGAAAAATTGTTTTCCGTTATTTAAAATCAGGGGCGGGATTCTCCGACCCCCCCCCTGCCGGGTCGGAGAATCGGCGGGTGGCGGCGTGAATCCCGCCCCCGCCGGCTGCCGAATTCTCTGGCGGCAGAGATTTGGCGGGGACGGGAATCACGCCGCGCCGGTCGGAGGCCGCTCGCAGCGACCCACCCCCCCGGTGATTCTCCGGCCCGCGATGGGCCGAAGTCCCGCTTGCTCTATGCAGGTCCCACCGACGTAAATTGGAATTGGTCCCTTACCGGCGAGACCTGGTGGCACGGGCGGGTACCGGGGTCCTGGGGGGGGGGGGCGCAGGGCGATCTGGCGCCGGGGGGGTGCCCCCACAGTGGCCTGGCCCGCGATCAGGGCCCACCGATCCGCGAGCGGGCCTGTGCCGTGGGGGCACTCTTTCCCTCCGCGCCGGCCGTGTAGGCCTCTGCGATGGCCGGCGCGAAGGTGAACCCCCCTCGCACATGCGTGGGGATGACGTTAGCAGCCGCTGACGCTCCCATGCATGCGCGGATCCGCGCCGGCCGGCGGATTGCCTTCGGCCCCAGCTGGCGCAGCCAACTCCGGCGCCGGCCTAGCCCCTGAAGGTACGGAGGATTCCGCACATTAGGGGCGGCCCGACGCCGGAGTGGTTCCCGCCACTCCACTGCGCCGTTTCTGCTTGCCCCGCCGATTCCCGGAGAATCCCGCCCCAGATTACTCACAGGTAATGAATCAGACACTTTTAAAATGCTTAATTATTTTTGCTAAACATATTTACAGCTGTCATATTGAAACTACACCAAACAGGATTCTTAGGTATATGAAGGAATGAATATTAATAAACCATTGCATTGTGCTGAGAAGTGGAGTATTTCATATCTGATGATATGCAAATAAGAATGAGTGGAAATTTGTGCAAAAAATGAAATTCAGAAGATGAGACCAATGTTGAAAACAGTTTGTGCCCAGATTGCCGACTGTGTCCAGAGCAGAAGCTCTACTCCATAATCTGAAGGCAATTGTGTCCTTGATCAGACTGGGTACAATAACGTATGCGACTGCTAAGCTTTAATTTCATTCATAACTGTGAGCCGTGATTTTCAAAGGGCGGACGGGTTAGGACCCGGTGTGATTGGGCTTTGAAAAGCAATGTCCTGGAGGCCATCTCTGACATCTCAAGGCCTCCGGGATAGGGCTGGAAAGGGAGGAGGGAGGGAGTGGAGAATCAATAGACCCTTCAGCTCCCTAAGGAGCTTGTTAAAGTTCCAGTCTGTTCCTCAATGTAATTTTCAATTCATTTTCTGGTTAGGTGGATCAGTTCTGGTGCACAGTCTGTCTGGTTTGCTGTGAGGTCTGATGGAACCATCAATTCACTAGACACGTGCTTTTAAGATGTGAACAGTGGTTTTAATCTACTTACTACAGAGCCAGCCTGTTACCCGTTGAACTCTCGATGAACTGCAGGCTGACTCTGGGCAAGGGTATTTATACAGTAGTCCAGGGGGATGAGTCATGGGCGGAGCCAAGGGTGGAGCCCTGTACAAACTCCTGAGCATTCCCAGAGCTACTCCCCCTAGTGGTCGGATAACGCTACTGCGCTTACAGTGGTATTGGTAAATATAGTGTGAATTACTAAGTTACATTCACCACAGGGTCCAAATAGATTTCTTGGCCGTTGTCTTTGAGGCAACACTGAGGGACAAATGGGTGCCAACAGACGCGTTGGTCCTTCCCTTGTCACGCAAGGCTGCCGTCTGCCGTGTTCATCCTCCATAGCCTTCCTGGGAGCTGCCTCCTCTAACCAGCAAGGCAGTGACAGTATCCAACATGGCTACCACCTGTCTTTGGTTCTGGCATGAGGCAGGCAGCTCCCATCCCCTTGAGGTGTTCAGCACCTTTAATTGTGTGGCAAGCTTGCCTCCTGGTCAGTGAGGCCATTTGCATTTAATAATTGTGAGACTGACACCGTTAGGGGAGGGTGTTGGGAGCTGGAACGTAGCCAAATGCCGTGTTCCTGACCTTGCGTTGAAAACCTGACCCATGATGTTTCCCTGCGTCTCACAAAAGAGAAACGGAAGACTTGCACATATTTTTTATATTTTAATCTACTTACTACAGAGCCAGCCTGTTACCCGTTGAACTCTCGATGAACTGCAGGCTGACTCTGGACAAGGGTATTGCCTTCCAGCTCAGTACTTGGGAAATGTAGGAGCCAATACATCATGCTCTCACGGACAGCAAATGTATTTTTGTGATGTTGTGTGAGGGATAAATATTGGTCAAGATACGGGAAAGATTTCTCCATCCACTTTTTGCCTGTTCGTGCCACGGAATCGTTAACATCCAGCCACGTGTTTATACAGCGCCTCAATTAAATACTGCAATTTAGAGATTGTTGCATCTGAAAGACCACACCTGTGATAGCGTAGCACTCCCTCACTGCAGAATTGAAGGATCAGCCTAGATTTTGAGCTAAATCCTTTGAAGTGAGACTTGAATCCACAACCATCTGGCTCATGGCAAGATCCCTTCCACTAAGCCACAGGGACAGCAGTGCAATGTGCTGGAATTGCTGTAATCCCAGGATTTTCCACAACCACCTGAAATCAGACACATCACAGGCATCCAGCCGACTTTCCAAACCTTAGATGGTGCAAGTGGTTGCGTTGCAGAAGAAGCAGCAGGTTAAATTTCAGCTCGTTCAAACACTTCGACAAGATATGCTGAGCTCACGTTGTAGGCATTCTGAAACGTTGTTATATCTATTTTTGGAATGCGACCTGGTTGCATTATTTATAACAAGTACACTCTAATAGCTGGAGAGAACTGATGTACCATTCATGGATTTTAATGTATATTTGATTTGCAATGGAAGCAATCGTGATTTAGCAAGAGCAGTGGGCAAACATGGAGATGGCGATCGTGCATTGGATAATTAAGGCATTGTTACCTGTTGCTATGCGAGCTGTTTATTTTTCTTTTGTTATAATATGTTGGGCATAGCTTGGCTGTTCTTATTTAAGGTGTTGGTAGTCTTTGGTAGTTCAACATTAAGTATTTATCAGTTACTAGAAACTATGGGCGGGATTCTGTGATCCTGAGTCTAAGTGTTGACGCTGTCGGAAACGGCATCGCGTTTCTCGAGGGCGCCAACACGGCCCCTACAGGGGGCCAGTACGGCACTGCAGCGGTTCACGCCGCTCCAGCTGCTGATCCCGGCATCAACTGGGCGCCGCAGGGTCCACGCATGCGCAGTGGCAGCGGCTCCCTTCTCTGCGCCAGCCCCGACACAATATGGCACAGGGCTACAGGGGCCGGCATGGAAGAAAGGAGGTGCCCAGCCAGAGAGGCCGGCCCGCCAATGGGTGGGCCCTGATCGCGGGCCACGCCCATCGGAGGTCCCCACCCAGGGTCTGACACCCCCACCCCCCCACCCCCCCCCCAAACAGGCTGCACCCCGACCCCGATCCACTCTGCAGAGAATCACGTGCCAACGTTGGGGCGGCGTGGTGTGATTCGCGACGGTCGCGGGGATTCTCCGGCCCGGCCCCGGGCTGAGAGAATCCCGCCCTATACGTCTGTCCAGTAAAGGTCTAAGTTAGGAGATATCTCCATGCTTGCTTCCAGACACTGCTCTGTCCAATCCTACACTGACCCCTTGGTACAGCTTATGTGGTCTCATAAATCACTGTGTGGGCGGTACCGTGTGAATTGTTAACCCTTTATGCGCCAGACCCTTATACTACATTTTGTTTTTTGGATGTGAGTCATACTGACGGCATTAATTGCCCATCAGCAGTTGCCCAGAGAGGATGGGCTTTGTGGACCCCTCATCCTTTAATCGCTGCAGTTTTTTGCAGTGATGATGCGCACACGATGGCGTCAGGTGAGGAATTCCAGGGTGCTCAGCCAGCGCTGATGATGGGATGGTCACGTGCGTCAATGACATGATGGTGCGAGAGATGGAGGGAGGGGGTTGTTGGAAATCCTACAACATCGCAGCTCTGGACAATGAACAACATTCCTGTCACAGCCAATACCACTGTAAACACTTCCGTCACTGGCTGGTTGTTGAACTGTGCGATGCCGAAGTTAGCTGCAGCATTTGCCACATAACAAGAATAACTGCACTTCAAAATAATCAATTGGTCGAAAATTGCTTTGGGGGGGAAGCACAGAAAGACGGAGAGCATCATAAAAGCAATTTTCTTCCACTGTTTCCTGCTTTCAGTTTTGTGCAATACATTTTGACATAGACCAGTTCCAAAACTAACCACACAGTAACTCAAACAGTAGAATTGGCAACAAGCGAGGATAGAGCATATAGATGATTGGTGTTCATCTCTTCTCACATGGACACCTGATAAAAACTATTGTATATGTATCATGTACCTGTAATGTATTTACACAGGAACCCTGCCAGCTAAGTGACTAAGTGTTGGCTTTCTGATATATCGTTCACACTGTAAATAAAGTGGCTGCTAGTGAAACAATCTCTCTGTCCGCCATGGAGATTTGCACCAACGGAGGCTTCAGCTGGAACAATTTCCATTTTTGCAGCAACTTCTAACACCGAGAAACATCACAGACACTTCACAGAGGCGGGCGTGGGACAGAACAGCTGAATTTTAAGCTTGACACTGAGAATGAAACATATGAAGGCATTCCCTGTTCGTGTTTGGCATACTTTTAGAGAAGATTTGAAAGCTGGCAACAGCTCTATTAGTTTGATTCATAAAATAAATGTAAAATATGTATAAACTGCCTATTACAAAAAAATTATACAATAAGCAGAGGCTGGCTGGTTTTAACATTTGTAATCTTATTTGTGAATGCTAATTTTGTTCCTTCAACATGCTGATATAGCACTGAGTAATGAATATGGTTATAAAGGGAGAGAGGGAGGGAGAGGTTCAATTTGCTTTTTTAGGTGGACATCGTAAATTCCTTGGCATTATTTTCAAGAAGATCAGGGGCGTTTTCCCCGGTGTCCTGGCCAATATTTACCTCTTAACCAACATTACAACAACTTATTGTCTGGAATTCTCTGGCCATTTATGCTGCCGAGAATCATGCCATGGGGAGGATTGGGAATCCCGCCCATTGTCTGGCCATTACGTCATTGTGTTTTGTGGGAGTTTGCTGTGGTAAAATTGCCTCCGACAATATCGATGTGCTCGGTGAGGGGGGGGGGGGGGGGGGGGGGGGGGGGGGGAATGAGATGTGAGAAAGAAGGTTAGGTATGAGGATGGCACTGTCTTCGACCATTCCAGCTCTGCCATTGGCTGGTGGGAATCAAATCCGGGTCCCGAATTTGAGGCAGCAGTGCTAACAATTGTGCCACCGTGTCTCCCAGCTGAGGTTCGTTAACATTTCTGTGGTAGTTGGGTCAGACAAGGCACTTGAAAATGGATTCACACCGAGACTACTCATGTGACGTCATTGAACTTCCTGTGGTACCTCAGGGGCTTGATTCCTGCCATTGATCATCATAGATATTTGCTCCCACTGTGTGTGTGTCTGGAGAGCCTCCTGGACCTCTCTCCTTTCCTCCTCCTTCAACCAGACCTCCAGTGCAGGGTTAGAAAACTATGGAATCCATTATCTCCCTTGTTGTGGCATTCTTCAATGCTTCCCAGGCCAGATTCACTTGATGCACGACTGTCAGTACTAGCCCCAACCATAATACACCTCCCCTTTTAGAGGTGCCCATGAGATTTAAGCAGAGCAAGTTAGCCTACATTGCTGCTAGCAAGATACAACTTGGGGGCCCCCTGCTGACGTGCGTAGCCAGTGAGGAGTGCTGTCTCTATGCAGATACCATTCAAATGAACAGGGCTAAATCGCTGGCTTTGAAAGCAGACCAAGCAGGCCAGCAGCACGGTTCGATTCCCGTAACAGCCTCCCCGAACAGGCGCCGGAATGTGGCGACTAGGGGCTTTTCACAGTAACTTCATTTGAAGCCTACTCGTGACAATAAGCGATTTTCATTTCATTTCATTTCAAATGAGCAGGAAGCAGGCCATTGGAATGGGTTAATTTTGCATCGAGATCAGCACTCCCTTTTTCAGGAATATACCCAACGTAACCCCCAAACCTTCTTAACCACTGTACATAGCGAATGAGTGCTTTACCATGAGATTCAAAATTCCAGTCCCTAATGTGAGAGTCCTGGAGCTACTGAGTGTTTAAGTGCTGCTTTGGGAGCAATGGGTTTCAAAAGGCAGCAGTGAATTAAATTAATGGAACAATGACAATGGCCTTTTATCTGCTGATTTTCAACAGATCAGCTGGTTTCTGATCATTTTCATGTCTCTTGTTTGCTATGATTGAAGTAGGACAGGTGATGAGAAAGACCCCACGTTTATTCCCCCATGCCCAAAACACTTGATTTCTTATCTGAAGCATGGCAATTTAGCTGATTAAGGGGCCGATTGAATGCAATTTTACGCGGCCTGTCTGCTTAAATGGTTGTGGAGGAGGGGGGGGGGGGGGGGGGGCGGTTTTTCCAGGTTTATACTTTAGCTTCAAACTCGATCCTGACCGGGATTAACTATCTCGGCTGAAATAAAGTTTAAAAGGTGTCAGGGGATTGAGTCTTGAGCTTAAATGTCCTGCCCTACATGCTCTTTGCTTAGTTTTTCCATCGCAGTTTATTTTTACAGATCTGCAGCTCCGCAGTGGTTGTCCCCACGGGGGGGGGACCATAAGTGCCACCCCATGGGCCTCCCTATTCTCGCCTTTGTGTCCAGAAAGGTTAGGTGGGGTTACGGGGATAGGGTGGAGGTGTGGGCTGAAGTAGAATGCTCTTTCCAAGGGCCGGTACAGACTCAATGGGCCGAACGACCTCCTTCTGTACTGCAGATTCTATGATTTGATTCTATGATTTCTTGCTGGCTTTCCGTCAAGTGGCCAGCCATAAGACCATAAGACCATAAGACATAGGAGTGGAAGTAAGGCCATTCGGCCCATCGAGTCCACTCCACCATTCAATCATGGTTGATTTCAACTCCATTTACCCGCTCTCTCCCCATAGCCCTTAATTCCTCGAGAAATCAAGAATTTATCAATTTCTGTCTTAAAGACACTCAATGTCCCGGCCTCCACCGCCCTCTGTGGCAATGAATTCCACAGACCCACCACTCTCTGGCTGAAGAAATTTCTCCTCATCTCTGTTCTAAAGTGACTCCCTTTTATTCTAAGGCTGTGCCCCCGCGTCCTAGTCTCCCCTGCTAATGGAAACAACTTCCCTACATCCATCCTATCCAAGCCATTCATTATCTTGTACGTTTCTATTAGATCTCCCCTCAACCTCCTAAACTCCAATGAATATAATCCCACAATCCTCAGACGTTCATCGTATGTTAGGCCTACCATTCCTGGGATCATCCGTGTGAATCTCCGCTGGACCCGCTCCAGTGCCAGTATGTCCTTCCTGAGGTATGGGGCCCAAAATTGCTCACAGTATTCTAAATGGGGCCTAACTAGTGCTTTATAAAGCCTCAGAAGTACATCCCTGCTTTTATATTCCAAGCCTCTTGAGATAAATGACAACATTACATTTGCTTTTTTAATTACGGACTCAACCTGCAAGTTTACCTTTAGAGAATCCTGGACTAGGACTCCCAAGTCCCTTTGCACTTTAGCATTATGAATTTTGTCACCGTTTAGAAAATAGTCCATGCCTCTATTCTTTTTTCCAAAGTGCAAGACCTCGCACTTGCCCACGTTGAATTTCATCAGCCACTTCTTGGACCATTCTCCTAAACTGTCTAAATCTTTCTGCAGCCTCCACACCTCCTCAATACTACCTGCCCCTCCACCTATCTTTGTATCATCGGCAAACTTGGCCAGAATGCCCCCAGTCCCGTCATCTAGATCATTAATATATAAAGAGAACAGCTGTGGCCCCAACACTGAACCCTGCGGGACACCACTTGTCACCGGTTGCCATTCAGAAAAAGAACCTTTTATCCCAACTCTCTGCCTTCTGTCTGACAGCCAATCGTCAATCCATGTTAGTACCTTGCCTCGAATACCATGGGCCCTTATTTTACTCAGCAGTCTCCCGTGAGGCACCTTGTCAAAGGCCTTTTGGAAGTCAAGATAGATAACATCCATTGGCTCTCCTTGGTCTAACCTATTTGTTATCTCTTCAAAGAACTCTAACAGGTTTGTCAGGCACGACCTCCCCTTACTAAATCCATGCTGACTTGTCCTAATCCGACCCTGCACTTCCAAGAATTTAGAAATCTCATCCTTAACGATGGATTCTAGAATTTTGCCAACAACCGAGGTTAGGCTAATTGGCCTATAATTTTCCATCTTTTTCTTGTTCCCTTCTTGAACAGGGGGGTTACAACAGCGATTTTCCAATCCTCTGGGACTTTCCTGATTCCAGTGACTTTTGAAAGATCATAACTAACGCCTCCACTATTTCTTCAGCTATCTCCTTTAGAACTCTAGGATGTAGCCCATCTGGGCCCGGAGATTTATCAATTTTCAGACCTTTTAGTTTCTCTAGCACCTTCTCCTTTGTGATGGCAACCATATTCAACTCTGCCCCCTGACTTTCCTGAATTGTTGGGATATTGCTCATGTCTTCTACTGTGAAGACTGACGCAAAGTACTTATTAAGTTCCTCAGCTATTTCCTTGTCTCCCATCACTAGATTACCAGCGTCATTTTGGAGCGGCCCAATGTCTACTTTTGCCTCCCGTTTGTTTTTAATGTATTTAAAGAAACTTTTACTATCATTCTATCAGCCAGCTTGAAATCACAATCCAGGGCCGACCGTGGTCGGAGGTGCGCTTGGCGCTCGCTTCCAGGCCAGCGAGTGCGTGCGCCAGAGGATGGAAAATTCAGGCCGATCTCCGTCCTGTAATTCCCCCCCCCTTTTTTTTTGTCTACTTCCTGGTTGAACACATTTAGATTTGGCAGAGTCCCAGAAAGCAGTAGTACAATTTGGAGTCAGGTTTTTGAATTGTAAGATTGACTATTTGCCGGTTGGATTTCAGCCAGAAAATCACGTGCGCGGTGATTTGTTAAAAAAACGAGGCTTTTGGGTTTGAAGCCATCACCGTGTCTAAATTGCAAACTAGAACATTGGAGTAATGCCTTATTAATGCTGGGCGTATTTATGGGGCTCATTCTTTTGTCAGTGAATCACAAATCTGATACATACTGTTCCGAATCGTGTGTAACACAAGTTTCCATGGACACCGACATTGTGGATTCTCATGGCATTATTATTGAATTGTAGAAACATGACAAAAGATTGACTGGGCAGGATTTAAGTGTTGACTGAGAGGACACGAGGTACTATAGGGGTGGTGGTGGGGAGGGGGTGGGTGGGGGGGGGGGGTCATAGGTTGGCATGAGGGCAGCGTGGGTAAGACCATTTCAGCTCATCTTTCAAAAGATTCCCTCATCCAGTCTATGGTTCAGGACATGTCTGAAAATGTTTCTGTGGTAACAGCGGAGGACGGGGACATGTTTATTCCCGCTATGGAGCCAGCCAGGTTGAGAGTTCAGGGGGGTAGACGGATGACCTGCAGTAGCCATACTCCAAACTGGTGAAAATCAGAGACTCTGGGAATGGGGTGTGTGAAATCCCGGAATTGGATCCCAGCCACCTTTTGTACACCTGCATGGAGTTGCACCAACTGCATAAGAATCCAATGTAACTACGAACGTTTCTCTTATTTTTTAAGGGCCTTTCCTGTTTACTCTCTTATTTGCCCTTTCTTTTATGTTACCATTTTTGATCCATGGATGAATAATGGACATGTGTCTTTAAGTCGAGCAGCAGAGAGCAGTGAGGAATTCAGAAGTTACAGGAGAGAACATTCTGCTAGTTTTGAACAGGAGACCTCAGACTTTTTTGACACCAGAGGTGAGGTGGGACTTGGCTCGATTGATTGGCTGGTGGCCCATGAATTGGCCAAAAGGCTGTACTCTGCCCGGTGATTGGATCCTACGCCAGTGGGATGATTCTTAGAGACATCAGGGAGCAGTCGAGTCTGAGACACACGGAGACAAGGACCTGCTCACTCACTCTCATCAATGTTTTCTCCAGGATAGCTGCATAACTGCTGTACTGCTGAAGCTGCAGAGAACTTGAATGAATCTACAAGGAAGACCATTACAGGCTGCAGGCAGATACTTTGACCTGCAAGCTTACTGTGAAGAAAGGTGTGGTTAAAGACAACCACTTGAAACAAGGATCTCGATTCAACTGAATAGGAACAAAGTCCCAAAGAGAGCACATTTAGCTGCGGGTTTCCTGCACTCACAATGCTGAGAAACACATGGCTGTACAATGTGGCTAGCGTTGTGTAAGGGGTCTCAGCAGGAAATGTGCATCGACGCTGTACGTAGCCCCGTTTTGTACACTGGGGAGCTCCAGGAGCTACAGGGCACCCCTGGCCTGATAGCGCGTGCAAACAAATGCCAGCTTGTGCCACCTTGGCAGTGCCATGTTGGCATCCAGGTGGCACTTCCAGGGTGCCCATGTAGCATCAGCAGTGCCAGAGCACCACCCTGCCCAAAGGGGAAGTAGCTGGGGGCCTCCAATCCCCGCAACCGGGCCACGCCGCCCCGATGCTGCCACACGATTTTCCGCAGAGAATCGGCACCATTGGCGCCAGCGTCGGTCGCGGGCCGTTGCACGCAGCCGGGCCGCCAATTCTCCGTCCCGAATGGGCCGAGCGGCCTCTCTAAAAAGGCAGAGTCCCACTGGCGCCGTCCACACCTGGTCGCAGTCGGCGGGAACTCTGTGCGCAGAGCCAGGTGATGGCCTGTGGTGGGGGAGAAGGGGTCTCCGGCCCGGGGGGAGCCTCCGATGGGGCCTGGCCCACGATCGGAGCCCACCAATTAGCGGGCTGGCCTATCGCTCCCTGGGCCTATTTTCTCCCGCGCCGGCCCCTGAACTCCCGGGCCATGCTGTGTCGGGGCCAGCGCGTTGAAGGAGGCCATCGCGCATGCGCGGATCCTGCAGTGCACAGTTCGCACCAGGATGGGAGGCTGGAGCGGCGTGACCTGCTTTCCGACGGCGTGGATAATCTGCCGCTCCTCCCTTCTGTGTGTGTGTGTGTGTGTGTGTGTGTGTGTGTGTGTGTGTGTGTAGAGCGTGGGGACCAGTTAAAGTGGGGGATTAGGAATTAGGTAATAGTTAATCTGTTGTATTTGCTGCATATTTCATTATAGCCATGATGTGGAGATGCCGGCACTGGACTGGGGTGGGCACAGTAAGAAATCTTACAACACCAGGCTGATCCTTCATGTGCAGCCCTTCGAAAGCTTGTGATTTCAAATAAACCTATTGGACTTTAACCTGGTGTTCTGAAACTTCTTACCGGGGCCGAAAGGTTTTCGCCGGCCGGCGTAAGTCCGCGCATGCGCCGGAGTGTCAGCGGCTGCTGACGTCATCCCCGCACATGTGCAGGGGAGGGTGTCACTTCGGCCTCCGCCATGGTGAAGACCATGGCGAAGGTGGAAGGAAAGAGTACCCCCACGGCACAGGCCCACCCCCCACCAGGATCCTGGAGCCCACCCGCACCGTCAGTCCCGCCGGCCAGGTAGGTGTTTTGATTCCCGCTGGCGGGAGAGGCTTGACAGCGGCGGGACTTCGACCCATCGCGGGCTGGAGAATCGCCGGGGGGGGGGGGGGGCGCACGCCGACCGGCACGGCACTATTCCCGCCCCCGCTGAATCTCTGGTGGCGGAGAATTCGGGACACGGCGGGGTCGGGATTGACGCCGGCCCCCGGTGATTCTCCGACCCGGTGGGGGGGGTCGGAGAATCCCGCCCCTGGTGACTGTAATTATTGGGCAGCCGGGGGCCAAAGACTTTGGATATTTTTTGGAGAATTAATGTCAAGGGGGACTGGAATTGATCACACACTAGCCCAGGGTGTCAGAACAACTTTACATTCTCCATCAGTAATTCCGAGATTGAAGTTGATCGCATTTTCAGAATCCACACTGGGTTTATATTCGTTAGAGTTTAGAAACCAGAGAGGGGATCTTACTGAACCATCTTAAGATGGCTTGGACAGGGGATGCTGAGAGGATGTTTCCTCTAATGGAAGAATCTAGATCTAGAATCATAGAACAATGCCGAAGGAGGCCATTCGGTCCATCAAGTTTGCACTGACCCTCCGAAAGAGTATCCCAACCCAGGCCCACTCCCCCGCTCTATCCTCGTAACCCCACCTAGCCTTTTAGATACTAAGGGGAATTTTATCATGGCCAATTAACCTAACCTGGTCACCTTTGGACTGTGGGAGGAAAACGGAGCACCCAGAGGAAACCCACGCAGACACGGGGAGAACGTGCAGACTCTGCTCAGTCACACAAGGCCAGAAATGAACCCAGGTCCCTGGCACTGTGAGGCAGTTGTGCTCGCCACTGTTCCACCGTGCCACCCCTAGGGGGCACAGTTTTACGATGAGGGGCCTCCATTTAAGATGGAGGCGAAGAGGAATTTCCTGTCCCAGAGGGTTGTTCGTGTTTGGAATTCTCTTTCCCAGAGTGCGGTGGAGGCTGTGGGTCATTGAATATATAGAGTTTACGGATTTTCGATCTACAAGGGAAGAGAAGGATTATCGGAGACAGGTAAGAAGGTGGAGTTAAGGCCACTACCTGATTCGTCCTGATCTTTTTGAATGGTGGACCACATTCGATGGACCAATTGGTTACTCCTGCTCCTATTTTTTACGAACTTTTTCTGATTTTACTTTGCGCCATGAGGTATGAGTTGCTGGTGGCATAAGACATGGAAAAGCATTACATCCATTTCCATGCATAGAGTGGTAGAATTTTACAACACAGAAGTAGGCCATTCAACCCATCCAGTTTGTCCTGACTCTTTCATACTGCTGTCCAATTAGAACCACTCCCCTGCTCTTTTCCTCCAGGTGTGCACATGTCGACTGACAGCTTTTAACATTGATAGTCGGCGTTTCAACACCCGCGTCAGCTTGTCAACGCTCCAAAAGAATGATCCTATTTTTCATTTAGAGACCGTCAGCCACAATTGGAAGGCAGGCTAAAAGCCAATATATATCCCTCAACCAACACCACACACTAGATTATCTGGTTGTTATCGCATTGCTGTTTGCGAGAACTTGACAAATTGACTGCTGTGTTTCCCACATTACAACTCTGATTACACTTCCAAAGTACTTCATTGGCAGTAAAGCATTTTGGGAACTCCTGCGGTCATGAAAGGCGCTATAGAAATTCAAATTCTTTCTTTTATTAAAAATTCTTTTCCCCAGCAGTTGTAGTTCAGGTCTCAGCTGAATGTTAGTCGCTACCTCATACTCTTGCCTCTAAATTAGAAGATTATGGCTGTACGTCCCACTCCAGAACACCAAAACACAGGAACTGGGATCAGGCGTGGACCATCCGGCCCGTCGAACCTGCTTCCCCATTCAATAAAATCATGGCTGATTCTGGGCTTCAACTGAATTTTCCCACCTTCTCCCCATATCACTATTTCCCTCAGTCCAAAAATCAGTCCATCCCAGCCTTAAATATATTCAACAAGTTCCCTATTGTCCTTGTTTAATCAGTTCATGAGGGCAACCTTTCCGTGCCTCTCTTTCTCTTTGTCTCTCAATTTGAGTACCCCATGTTAATCTTGCCCTGGATCATTTTCGTTGGTCGTAGTTTGTGTGGCTTTTTAGAAAGATCATTCTTTGTATACCTCGTTTCCTTTTACCATCGACCTTTCCCATCAACAGCAGAATTTCATTTTTACAATATAAATTTAGAGTACCCAATTCTTTTCTTTCCAATTCAGGGGTAATTTAGCGTGGCCAATCCACCGATCCTGCACAACTGTGGGTTGTGGGGGCGAGACCCGTGCAGACACAGGGAGAATGTGCAAACTCTACACGGACAGTGAACTGGGGCCGGTATTGAACCCGGGACCTTAGCGCCGTGAGGCAGCCGTGCTAACCACTGCACCACCGCGCCGCCTTCGAGCGCCAGACTTTCTAAATTATGATTTCTTATCAGGTGCCGGAGAAATTCCAAATGCCCCTTTCTGATTTTGGTCAGCAGAGTTGGTTTGGTCTCTGATTTTGCTCGCACCTCTTCACTGTTCATGTGACTTGTCACAAATAGCCTCATTATTTGCCGATGTAAAAAAACACAATTCTGCAGCCTCAATGCTTCTCTGCACTGATCGTCCAACACTCGTTTCCATATGTCGACGTCGGTGTGATGTAGCGTTCCAGGATTCTCAACTTTGACCTCATGGCTAATTTTGAGTCGACCCTAATCTTTTTCATTTTTTTGAAATGCAATTTTGGCCATTCCAACCCCTCCTCATCTGACTTGGTCGCACTTTCTGTCCAATGTTAGGACACTTCCTGGGTGACAAAATCTCTCTCTACCTGCGCGACCTTTTCATTCCTCACTGTGATTTTAACCTGCCCCTTGCGTACCTCATCCAAGAGAGGTGAACAGAGAGCAGGAACGAACGAACAAAGGCGAAGAGAGGAGACAGAGAGAGGAAAGTAAGAGGGAAAAAGTGAAATGATTACAGGAAAAAAGAGCAACGTTTTTGTCTACTATACTCGCAGCACTGCCATGGGAGATTAACCACTGCGTATATAATAACATTTTATTTATTACACTCAGCCTTGAAGTTGAGGGAGTGCTGTTATTTTAGTTTTAATTGTCCAATATATCAGAATGACTGTGGCTGTGAGATACATCTCACATTCATTTCCCAAGCACAACAATCTCTGAAAACAGCACAGAATGCCTGAGATTGTTGGGCATGGCGCAGATAAGTTTAAATTTATTTTTTTCCTTTAGGAATTACCAGATAACACTGTGAGGCTCACAAATATAAGTTTCCTGGTGTAATTCTTCAATTATCGCCGGTATTGTTTGCACTTTAGTAAGACAGTTCCAAAAATTATCTATTGCACATAAAAAAAATGACAGGTGGGTTTTTAACCGATGTAAATTACCTGCAGTTGCTGTTTATTTGTAGTTGCTGCTGAGAGATAAGGGGGTTTGACCGCCAGGTTTTAGGTACTGCTAATAATGTCCAACTGTAGGAACTCCGCAATTGCTCATATTTTAGACTGAGGGCGAGAGTTTTCAACTTGCTGCGAGTCCGGGTTACTGGGTGTCCACATGGAGCAGTCAAACTTTTCAAGCCTCCAGTTTGTCAGCCATCAGCCTTAACAGTAGCAGTAAGGAAAGAGGTAAGGAGAAACGTTAACATTTAAGTTTGAACCTAAAATCTACCTCTTTAAATATGATGCCCCTTGACACATTTCCTGGAGCTCATTATTGCATCCAGAATTTGACTCCAATTGGACTTGACTTCCTATGTGCAGTGCAACGGGAGAACCACTGATCTGCTTAGAAAAGTAGGGAATGATTATAGCTCAATAATTTAACCTGAGGATTCTGATTGCCTCCAAAACTTATTCCTACTTGTACTGCCGTCTCTTCCATTGTCCTCCCGCTGCACACCAACATAGTTGGTCGTTAATATCCTCTGAATAAGTGGATGAGAAAACCATTCTGTTATTCATTTGCTTCTCAGAGTATGGGGGGGGGCTACAAATTCCAGCCTTGCCCATCTCCCGAAAATTAATCTTTAAAACATTGAAGGACAATTAATTGCTCCCCCGACATAGAACATAGAACAGTACAGCACAGAACAGGCCCTTCGGCCCTCAATGTTGTGCCGAGCCATGATCACCCTACTCAACCCACGTATCCACCCTATACCCGTAACCCAACAACCCCCCCCTTAACCTTACTTTTATTAGGACACTACAGGCAATTTAGCATGGCCAATCCACCTAACCCGCACATCTTTGGACTGTGGGAGGAAACCGGAGCACCCGGAGGAAACCCACGCACACAGGGGGAGGACGTGCAGACTCCACACAGACAGTGACCCAGCCGGGAATCGAACCTGGGACCCTGGAGCTGTGAAGCATTTATGCTAACCACCATGCTACCCTGCTGCCCCTTTCTTACCTGTAATTCTGAAGAAAAATAACTCCCAGTGTTATATGATATATATATTGTATCCATTACAGCAGGAGGAATAAACCTTCAAATATTGATATTCCATCATCACTCCAACATTCCAATGTACTTTAACCAAACATTTTTAAGATCATCATTGAGCAACAAAGTGGTCCCCCAGAGTTAGGAGCAGCCACGGGGGAAATGAAACACCTTCCCTTGGTAACTTGTGCTTTGCTTTAATAATCAGTGTTAAGAAGTTAAAGAATGCTGATGAGACCATCAATTCACGCGACACGTGGTTAGAAGCGAACAGTGGTTTTAATCGTCTTACAACAGAGCCTGCCTGTGACAAGATGAACTCTTGATGAACTGAAATGAAATGAAATGAAAATCGCTTATTGTCACGAGTAGGCTTCAATGAAGTTACTGTGAAAAGCCCCTAGCTGCCACATTCCGGCACCTGTCCGGGGAGGCTGGTACGGGAATCGAACTGTGCTGCTGGCCTGCTTTAAAAGCCAGCGATTTAGCTCAGTGAGCTAAACCAGCCCCTGGCAGGCAGGCTCACAACAGCAACCTTTATACTTCTGGTTAGGGGGAGGAGCCATGGGCGGAGCCGTGGGCGGAGCCAAGGGTGGAGCCCAGTACAAGCTCCTCATCTCCCCCTATGGGTAGATCCGCGCAACTACACATGATCTGATGCAAGGTACAGGCTCAACACATGTTGTACAATACAGTGTGGATTATTAGTGTTTATAATTCACCACAAACGCAAAGGAGGCTAAGAATAATTCATGGAGAGGATTTGATTGGATTCAATAAGGAAGTAACTGGAAACGGACAAATGATACATTTCCAGGTTCTGCTGGTTTCCTTGTAGGGCTCCGCCATATTGCCAGGGACCGGTGCGGAGATGGCCATGGCGCACATGCGCGGACCCGCGCCGGCCGTTGCACGCATGCGCTGCTCCGGTGCCATTCTAGCCCCCTAGGAAGGGGTGAATGCCTGGGCCTGGAGGCCCCTTGACGTCGCTCACGCCGGTTTTGACGCAGGCGTCAACCCTTGGCCGGGACTTCGGAGAATCCCGGCATGAGCTATGATTTTCCCAAACTCTGTAGATTCAGGAATTGTGCCTTTGGATGGGAAAATTGTACATAGCATTTCTAAATTTAAACCAGGAGGGAGTTAGTTGTTCAAAGCCTTGGTACACCCCATTTGAAAGTCTGCATTCAGTTTAGGAATCAATGGCAGGAATTTTACCAGCATATTGTAGCTCCTGCCGCCAGGCCCAAATGTCAAGCCTGAACGGTGGGACTGATGTGCCGAT
The DNA here is from genome assembly GCF_902713615.1 of Scyliorhinus canicula. Classification (NCBI taxonomy): domain Eukaryota; kingdom Metazoa; phylum Chordata; class Chondrichthyes; order Carcharhiniformes; family Scyliorhinidae; genus Scyliorhinus; species Scyliorhinus canicula. Next base: position 178,090,820 of record NC_052155.1, read on the forward strand.
TTTATTGGTGGCAGTTAAGTAAATCATCATTGCCAGGACAACTGTTCAGGGCAGTGGCCTGCGTCTCCGATTACAGCTGGCTTCTGTTGAAGCTTCCGGAATATGGAAAGGGCAGCTCCATGTTGATGCGCCCTTGCAACGAGGTGTAATATGCCGGGCAAGACAGACAGGATCTGGCAATCAGAAAACCCTCCAGTGGAGGTGGAAGGTCATGTAGGCCGCTCTGTGGGGCAAGGCGCATCTGAAAATGAAGGCCTACTCCCGCACCCTTGTGGGAAACCACTGGGTGGCCATCTTGATTCAGCTGGCACACTCTTCACATGGCGAAAGGGCCGTTCCAAGGCCCATAGAATCCCAAGGGAGCCATAAAATAGCCATCAAAGGACCTCAGTTGACTGCTTGTCTCTGGTTAGTGGGCGGCCCAGCCACTACCATTCCCACCTTTGGCAATATCCCATGGAGGTGGGAACATGCCAGGCTTCACTTTCTACATCTTCTGCTGCCATCTTACCATCCCTCCTTCCCCCAGCTTTTCTCCAGTGGGGCTGGTAAAATTCAGCATGACATCTCAGGAAGGATATATCGGCATTGTAGGAGGACTCAAAGCGCGGACTCAACAGGATTACACCAGGGCTTCAAAGGTTACAGTCTGAGGACGGGCTGCATCAACCTGCATTGCTTGAGTTTAGGAGGGTGACGGGTGGTCGGGTTCAGCTGTTTATAACGAAAGGGAGGATTTTGATAGAACAGTTATTGAGTAACTATTTCCTCTGGTGAAGAATTTCCAGACTAAAAACACACATCAGTAAAATTTGAACTGGGCCATTTTGGAGTGAAATCAGGGAATGCACTTCTCTCAAATGGTGGCAGAAACGTGGAATTCTTCTATTCCCCCCTCCAAAAGGATGTTCAGTCAACTGAAATATTGAAGACTGAGATCAACAGATTTTTATTGGGTAAAGGAAATCATGGGATAAAAAACAAAAGCCGGCAAATGGAGTTGAAGCACAGATCAGCCAAGATCTGCCTGGAAGACAGAATAGGTTGAACAATCTCCTCTTGCTCCAATAATTGATTGAAAAGCTTCCCACACATGAGGTAAGCAACAAGCACATGCTCATGTCTGTTTCCTCAGTTGGTTTTTCATGGACCTGGGGCGGGACTCTCCGACCCCCCCCCCCCCCCCCCCCCCCCCCGGCCGGGTCGGAGAATCGCCGGGGAGCGGCGTGAATCCTGGCCCCGCCTACCGCTAAATTCTCCGGCACTGGAGATTCAGCGGGGGCGGGAATTGCGCCGCGCCGGTCGGCGGCCCCCCCCCCCCCCCCCCCCCCGGCTATTCTCCGGCCCGCGATGGGCCGAAGTCACGCTGCTGTAATGCAGGTGCCACCGGTGTGAATTCAACCACCTCCCTTACCGGCGGGACCAGGCGGCGCAGGTGGGCTCCGGGGTTCTGGGGGGTGGGGGCACGGTGTGATCTGGCACTGGGGATGCCTCCACGGTGGCCTGGCCCACGATAGGGGCCCATGGATCCGCGGGCGGGCCTATGCCATGGGGGCACTCTTTCCCCTCCGCGTCGGCAGTGTCAGCCTCCGCGATGGCCGACGCGGAGGTGAACCCCCCCCCCGCTCATGCGCGGGGATGACGTCAGCAGCCGCTGACCCTCCCGTGCATGCGTGGACTTCTGCCGGCCGGGTGGAGTTCCTTCGGCCCCTGGCACCAAAGGCCTTCCGCGCCGGCCGGCGGCGCGCCCACCAGTCCAGCGTGGGCCTAGCCCCTAAAGGTGAGGGCTTGGCCCCTAATGGTGCAGAGGATTCCGCACCTTTGGGGCGGCCCGACCCCGGAGTGGTTCTCGCCCCCGGTCACTGGCCTATCACCACAGGCTATAACCCAAGAAGCACCACTCTGCGCCAAACACAGCTGAGTTGGAAACTCTCCCGTTTGATCTCTTTGACCACGTCATGAACGCATCTTCTTCGGTCGTCAGGCCCTGGGGTAGGGCTCGATTGTGGAGCTTCTGGCTCAGAGGCAGTGACACCACCCACTACACAGCAAGTCCTCCCCACCTATATTTGAGAAGTATATTAATTATTACAGAAACTATCTGACCATTTTGTAAATCATTAGGGAAATACAGACTGACTTTTACATAAGTGTGATGAATGATTTAATCACAATTCGTGGCAGCAGAATGTAATGGTATTCCAGATGCCACAGTAAGTGATTGCCGTGTCTGACCAGAAGTAAGATTCATCGTAATTAAGCGAGAAAAGGAAATGAAAAGTTCTTCTGTGTCCAAATTTAATAATTTTAACGGCTTGAGAAAATAAAACTCACAAGTAGATGAATAACTTTCCTTAATTCTTTCATGGCCATCCCCAATTGACCTTGAGGGGCTCTCATGAGGTCACAGGTAGGCCAGACCAGGTAAGGATGGCAGATTTCCTTCCCAGATGGGTTGTTATGGCAATTGTTGCATGGTCATCATTAGACTTTTAATTTTTTTCAAATCCAATTCGAATTTCACCATCTGCCATGGTGGGATTTGAAACTGAGTCTTCAGAGCATTATCCTGGGTCTGGATTACTCAACCAGTGACACTAGCACTATGCTATCGCCTCGCCTTATTTTTTTTATTTTTAAAAAATAAATTTACAGTACCCAATTATTTTTTCTCCAATTAAGGGCAATTTAGCGCGGCCAATCCACCTAACCTGCACATCTTTGGGTTCTGGCGACGAAACCCACGCAGACATGGGGAGAATGTGCAAACTCCTCAAACCCGCGGATCCTCAGCGCCGCAGTCCCAGTGCTAAACACTGCGCCACATGCCGCCCCCGACCATCTCCCCTTATGACAGAAGCTACTATTAATTTTCATGCACAAAGTGTCACAATACGTGAATAATGTAAGGAACATAAAGGGTTAAGGTAATGTTACTACTCTAGTCACTAGATGGTGCTATAGAGCAACCATGCCTCCTTGACTTCTGGGAGAGAGTGGAAGGGAGCCAGACTGAGTAGATGTGTGATAGTTTAGCTGATAGCATAGTTTAATATTGTTGAATGTAGTGTATCCTTTACTTATCTAATTCCTTAGCAAATGTTCAAATCTAATTAAGTGTAGTGTAATAAATTAGCTTTGTTTGTTAAACACTGCTTACGTGCTTTGTCAACACTCCAACCTTCACCATCCTGAAGAACAATGCAAAGAATACAACACAATGCTCAGTGCCATTCAGAAAAGTATCCTCCCGTTCGACCAAACAAAGCTTTAACATGCATCAACAAATGCTAAAGTTGGAACCAAGTCATTCCAGCCCCCTTCCCTCCCCCCGAGTTAATTCATGAGTCAAACAACGTGACTCGAGTCATTAGTTAACAAAAATGTGATTGTCTCCAAACAGGGTTGTTGTCACTAAGTGTGCCTGACGTTCATAACCTCTTCGGATATGCAGGTAATTTTGATTTCCTCTGAGGGATATCATTGTGGGTAAGTAGCAAAAACAAATTGAGGACATTCCCTGTATTGCTGATTGCAATCCTTAAATTCAATCTCGCAGCGAAGTGCCTGACGCACAATTCCTCATACAATTGCTAAGGAATCTATTCAATAAAATGAGAGCGATGCTACAATACAGCTTATTCCTCAGACAAAGGAGTCCCATTTCTTTCTTGAACACAAACTAAGTAAATGTTGTGCATCAGAAAATGTTTGTTTAAGGTGCAAAATCTACCCGTGATCAGTAGTTTTGTGAACATTTCTGTAATTCCAATATAAGATAGCATATCATGAATAAACATCCAGCAATTTAAATCACATTAAGATATCAGCAGGGTGTTATATTTAATGAAGGAGTAAATCCCTTCTTCAAATGATATCCAAATGAAGACTTTCTTCACCCTTCATACTCCAATAGCTTACCAGACACAATCAGAAACAGATGAGTGCTGCTTTAACAGCCATTTTCAATTAAAGCACATTAAACATCTGTCAGTTAATATGCCAAACCCATTAGTATAAATACTGGTATCCTGCACTAGCAGGCAACACCCAGCTACCATTAAATAAGCCTATGATTATAATCCTCATTAATGAAAGGAGAGAGGCTTTTATTGCTCTGCTAAGAATGAAGCATTTGTTAAAAAAAATAGTCTAAAAGTGCTGGTGAAACCTTCTAGATAATTACATATAAAGTTCAAGATACTGCAAGAATTTCAGTGCAACTTTATATCAGAGACTTATGCTGGTGGTTGGGTTGGATTTGATGCTCAGCGGCTAAGCCACGGTGCTCGCCACTGACCTCAAGACAAGATACCCACGAGGATCCAGGGGTCTCTGTGGCACAACCGTCCCATTTCCCGATGGCAACTTGCATCTGGTGCCACCAGGTGTCCGGCAGGGTAAGCAACCAATCACATTGAAGCATCCCCACAGTCAGCAAAGCAGGAAGTTAAAAGTATTTGCAAAAAAAAATGTAGTTTAAAAATGGCCAGGGCAGGCCTGATGAGCCACAGGGCCTCTTGCTGTGCTGTAAAACTCTAGGGCGTGATTCTCCGCCCCCCACGCCGGGTGGGAGAATAGCGAAAGGGCCTCCCGACATTTTTCAAGTCCTCCCGCTATTCTCCCCCCCCATGCCCGACCCACGCCACGAATCGACGCTCGCCATTTTTTACGGCGAGTGGCAATTCTCCGTGGCCGATGGGCCGAGTGGCAGGGCCTTCACGCCCGTTTCAACACAGCAGCAAACACACCTGCTCGCTGACGTTGTGAAACGGGTGCCAGATGCCCGTTTTGCCTGATTGGCATGGCAGTACCACGGCCGTGCCAAGGGGGGCATAGGCCCACGATCGGTGCCCACCGATCGCGGGCCGTGTGTCCGTAACGGACGCACTCTTTTCCCTCCGCCACCCCGCAAGATCAAGCCACCCAATCTTACAGGGCGGCTGAGGGAAAAGACGCCAACTGCGCATGCGCGGCTGACATCATCGGCCGCGTCAGCCGGCGTGACGCTTGGCGTGCGGCCTTGATGACCGTTGTCAAGGCCGCGCCGCCATGACGCACGGGGTCGCGCTCCTAGCCCCGCCGGGGGGGGGGGGAGAATCGGCCCCGGAAGTGGGCGTGAAGGCTGCCGTGGGTCACGGCCTGTCCCGCGGCAGCCTTTACGATTCTCCCCATTTGCGGAGAATCTCGCCCTCTCTCTGAGCACTTTATCCTTCACGTCTAATTTAAATTTTCAGATAGCAAGATAAATGCTAATTGGATTCAGATAGAAGCGAAAATATCAAAACAAACTTGTAAAGATATTTTAATTATATGTGTATTTGTTATAGAATAGGGAAATTTGATATTAAACAAATATAAAATTAGATTTTCAGGGACAGGGAGAATGCTTATCAGTGATGATGAATGTAGTGGGCCATTAAAATCCTTCATTCAAGAAGTAAAACTATCAGCATAAAGGTGGACATTCTCTTCAATTCATTGATTGTTTTAGAATTGTAAATCTGAAGGAGTTAGACAGTGGAGGAGTGTAGAAACTTGGACGGCAGCTTCTTGACATCCATGTCACCCTGATCATGTGCAGATTCCCAAAGTTGCTGTTAGTTTCAATGGATCAATGATAGCAAATACTGACAGTGTCTCCATCGTCTCACAGTGGCTGCGGAAACACCCCTCTATTCAATGACACTTTGCCATTTTTTTTGACAGCGGGGAGTTTCTCTCCAACAAGGACCACTTGGATTGATTTCTGCAGATCGGGCTGCCATTTTGACAGGCTGTCCCGATCTTCCCCCCCCCCTTCAGACCCCTCCCATTTTATTGGTGCCCTGCCCCCCCACAAATTTAAGAGCCCCCTGGGAACCCCCTAATTCCCACAACCTAGAAGTGGCCAGTTTCCCCCCCGCCCCCGCCTTGGGCCCAACCTCGGCAGTGTGAACTTGACACCCTGGCCAGTAGCACTACCATGGTACCAGGCTTTCAGTGCCAAGGTGCTCAGGTGCCAGGGGGATTGCCAGGGTACCACCCTGCCCTGTCCCCGATCACCCGGGGGTCTCCAGTGGCCTGAGAGACCCTCCCAGGTGCCATTTACCCCTGCCACATGATTGTGTAGACCGGTACTACAACAACACCCTGTGGAGGTCTCTCAGGCACGGTCGGTGAGTACCATAAGTCTCATTTAAATATTTACATCTGGATCTCAACTAGCGAGGGCGAGATCCAGATAGCACTGGGCGGAACGAGTTGGGTGATTTGAGATTGGCCCTGCACCCAGCGTGGAGCCTGATTTAGGGCTATCGCTGTACCAGGCTCAATGGATGCAGCCATTATTTTTTCCTATTTTTTTATTGTCTTGGTTGATACAACAGACAGGAGGCAAAATCACTGTCATGGATGTTAGTCCTTCACCAGATGGCAGGAGGGGCATTTTAAGCAAAGCTCAAACTTTACCTGCCTCTCCCCAATGCGGAATGCTTTATTAAGGTTGAGTGTGCCAGTCACAGTCGCATAGTGGTTAGCACTGTTGCTTCACAGTGCCAGGGTCCCAGGTTCGATTCCCGGCTTGGGTCACTGTCTGCACGTTCTCCCTGTGTCTGCGTGGGTTTGCTCCGGGTGCTCCGGTTTCCTCCCACAAGTCCCGAAAGACGTGCTGTTAGGTGAATTGGACATTCTGAATTCTCCCTCTGCGTACCCGAACAGGCGCCGGAATGTGGCGACTAGGGGCTTTTCACAGTAATTTCATTGCAGTGTTAATGTAAGCCTATGTGACAATAAACATTATTATTATAACACTCAAATCAGAGGGTAGAGCAATGAAATTACAAAACTGGTGGATGGAATTTAATTTGGGGAAATATGAGATAATCTCCTTCCGACCCAAGAAAAACAAATTGGAATGTTTCCCCATGGGTGGGAGATTAGGAACTGTGAAGGAGCAAAGGGATATGGGTGTCCATGAAAATAAATCACTGAAGGGTAGTGCACAGGGACAAACATATAATCAAAAAGGCCAATCAAATGTTGTTCTTTATTTCAAGAGTGTTGGAACATGGCAGTAAGTGATCCCTCCTTGTACACTGGCTGTGAGTTATTTGTATTTGTTCATATCAGGTTGAATCTGAGTGCTCTGGCCTTTAATCTCTCTGTATTGCTTCACCATTATTCCAATAGTGTGGAGCCCAAAACTGTACACGGTACCTGGTAAGCAGCCAATCATAATGAAGCATTGTCATAGGCAGCAGACCAGGAAGTTAATAGCACTTTAACCTTCATTTTTAATTTAAATTTCAGAAGGACAAAATAAATGATTATAATTGTATTTAGACAGACGTAAAGTATCAAAATAAATTAAATTTGTTTAAAATGCAGATTTTTTTGTTACAATAGAGAATTGTGGATTCACTAATAATGTTTTATACAGATTCTCCATTACTTTTCAAAATCTGTTCTATTGTCAAAAATTACCCCCATTCACTATTAATCAAGAGCTATCTGTTCTCAGGCAATTGAAAGGATACAGCCTGGACAGTCCCAAGTAATTTGGACGCAGATCAAAGGATACACCCCTATCTGGGGTAGTAACATTAAGCGGCGAAAGTCCCTTAGACCTTTTGAGAAAGGGACAGATTTATGTTGTTGCAGACCTCTGGAGATTAGAGTTTTTATTATATAGAAGTGGATCGGGGCCCAGATACAAATCTCAGTCAATTAGACCCTGAGTGAGTCTTATTGGCTTTAGGTTCAATACTGTTCAAGTTAGCGCCAGATTAGCAAGAAAGCTCGGATAGACTACAGCTATGGCAAGTAGGCACCCATTTTTAGAAAGAAAGTAAATATTCCTATCATAACCTTTACTAAACCCAATTGATCTCATTGTGGGATTCATGGAATATGAGTTCCCTCGCTGGTGGGTGGAGGCCTTCCCAGCTGGGGTTCCTAAATCCACCTAATAAAAGGCTGTGATCAGTATTCCGGGGTGGGACCTTTGGACTGTTAGCCGCAGTGTGGCCTTTATTTTGTGTTGGTTTATTAAATACCGTTTAACTTACCTTATCGGGCCTCATGAGCTTTTATATTGGCGGCGGAGAAAATGGCGGCTGTGTTTCTGGACATCCTGGCCATACCCGAATATCCCAGCATGGGAGTGGGTCAGTGGGATTTCTAAAATGCCACTTTTTCAGGAGACTAGAGGCTTTTGACGCTGGCGTAGAAGACTCGGTCAGTATACCGAACAGAGGCAGTATTTCTACCAGGTAAATGGTATTGTTGGAGATGACCGACAGAAGGTCCTGACCGCATGTGGGGCCCCAAGATTCAGCATAATCAAGAACCTCACCTACCCGCCAGCCCAGACCCGAGGACCTTTGGTGAATTTTTGGAACCTGTTACAAATCTTTATGAATCTACGTAACTGGCAATTAGGCAGAGGTGCAGGTTCAATAGGGCCAGATGACCCCCGGAGAGAAATGGTTACAGAATTTCTGTTGTGCCTTCACAAGTTAGCTAAGCATTGTGACTTTGGACCCTCCCTACCTGAGATGCTTAGAGATCGTTTGGTGTGTGGCATTAATAAAAAGGCGACTCCAAGGAAGATGCCGCGGAGTCGGCTTTGGACCTGAAAAGGGACATAAAGCTGTCACTCTTCCACATGAATGCAGAAAAGGGGGTCCAGGAACTCCAGGGCTCCACGGATTATGGCGTACACAGTGCTGGGTGGTCCCCGCTCCAAAGGGCGATGCCCCCCAGGGATAAGGCTCAGGTAACCATGTCACCACTGAAACAATGTCGTAGACAGTCCCAATGGCCAATGCGACATCTCCCTGGATGAGGGGTACCCATAACAGTGCTGCACTTGTGGTCACAGGGACCATGGCGGTCTAGATGACCAAAATCGACAACGAACATGTCAGGTGACACAAGGGCCCTGAGCCAGGACTGTGCACATTGCCCCGCTCGAGGAAGAAGACCAAACTAACCCCCAATTAGAATACAGCATCAAGTCAACGGTCACCCCTTGGACATGGAAATCGGAAGGGGGGTGCTGTCCCTATTATCAGACACCAAACTTTTTGTAGGCTCTGCTTGGGAATCCTGCACCGGGGCTTGAGGGATACCAAAGCTCAGCTAGCAACATACACATACAACATACAAGCATTGACCATCATTGGTATCATGGTGACCCTGGTTACCCTTAAACAACAGTGGCTCGGCTACCACTAGTAGTGACACTAGAACCCAGGCTCAGCCTCCTAGGCTGTGATTGGTCACAAACACGCCGCCTGGAATGACAGCGGATGGGTACTGCCGCTCTCTATGAAGTCTCGGAAAGTATCCAGAGGTTTTCCAGGAGGGCCTGGGAAAAATAAAGGGGGCCAAAGCAAAGATTAATTGTGACTCGGAGGCTCAGCGCAAATATTTCAGGGCCTGGTTGTCCTATACGCCCTGTTCATGAAGATGGGTGAAGAATTGAGTCAACTAGGGAGCTTGGAGCCAACTAGGGAGCATCATACGCCCGGTCCAGTTCGCAGCGTGGGCAACGCCAGTGGTTCCAGTGCTAAAGCCAGATAAGCTGGTCCACCTTTGTGGTGATTATAAGATGACAGTAAACTGGGCCTCCTGCTTGGTACCCCATAGGAGATCTGGATGTATTGTTGGCGAGAGGTCACTCATTCACAAAGTTTGACATGCATACCTCCAGTTGGGGCTAGACGCAGCGCCACAAAAATGTCACCATCAACATCCACAGGGTGTTGTACGAGCTTCTATTCTGGGTGTTCTCAGCTTGTGTGATTTTTCAGTGGGGAATGAAAAACATCCTGCAAGGGCTTCCCAGGGAGTCTGCCGACCTGGGTGATGTGCTTATTACAGGAGCCACCAGGAAGGAATACCTGGGCAGCCTGGAGGAGGTTCACTGATGCTTCCCCAACATGGGTGTTCATCTGAAGAGGGGCAAGTGAGTCTTTCAGGCAAAAAAGGTCACAAACCTTGGATACCGCGTTGATAAGGACGGGTTGCGCCCAGAGAAGGAAGGCGTCTGGGCCAATAAGGGAACCTGGACACCTGAGCATGTGACGAATCTGAGGTCGTTTTTAAGGCTCGTCAGTTATTACGAGACGTTCATCCTGAGCCTGGCTACTTTGTTGGTGCCCCTGCACGGGCTATTAAAGAAGAACCAGGGGTGGGATTTTCCGCTGGCTGACGTGGAAATCGGGAAACGCGATTGGGCGGATAATCGGTTCTGATGTCAAAAATAGCGGAGGGCGCCGATTTGACGTGAAATCGCAATTCTCCGTCACTTAGACAGTGGCGTTAATGCATTGTGGAATGCACGTACAGGAAACACCTTTGGCATGTCATTAGCAGGACTGACCCGGTATTCTCCGGGGTCTCCGCGATTCTCCTCCTCTGATGGGCAGAGTTCTCGATGGTGCGTTTCAGTTGTGCTTTTAAAAATCGCGAAACCGGCGTGGCGGCTGCTGAGGGAGAGGGAGGGGGGCACGGAAAGTGTCCAATGTTGCCATAGTTTGCTGACAGTTGTGCCGCTGGTCAGGGGGCTTCTGCCAGGGCCAGGGGAGTAGCGGGGAGTGGCTAGAAGGTGGGCTGTGGGATCGGGGTGGACGGGTACGGGACACCATTGCCGCAGCTGGCAAGGCAGCCATGTAGCTGTGCACGTCGCTAACAGCCCGCTGTGAACTTAGTGCCACGGGTCATATAGGTGTTCCCCCCACCCCAGGCCATCCCCCTAGGTGCCCTCTGGCCCCAGCCGACCCATCAGCTGCATGGGCGCGCTCCAGCACAACCAGTGCCATCTGGTTGGCTGGTATAGTGTGTGTGGGGAGTGCAGTGTGTATATGTGGCTGCAGCTTGTCAGCCTCCCGAGTGTCAATCACGGACCCGGTGAATCCGACACCGTTTTTCATTGAAGTCGAATGGTGCCAGCCCCACAATAGTGGAATTGATTCAGGTGCGGCGCCAGTTTTTCTGTTGTGAAAGTCCACGGATTCTGCGTTGGCGTCAGCACTTAGTCTCAGAAACGGAGAATCCCGCCCCAGAGATGGGCATGGAAAGCACGGCAAGTGGAATCATTCAACAGAGTGAAGCAACAATTGTTGTCATCCAAACTATTGATGCACTACAATCCATCGAAGCCACATGTCATCACATGTGACGTCTCTCCATATGTCATTGGGCCATTGTTGTCCTACCGGTGGGATGATGGGACGGAACGGCCGATAGCTTACCCGCCAAGCACCCCGGCTGGCATGGAGCGCTGTTAGGCACAGATTCGGAAGGAAGGACTGGCAGTGGTATTCGAAGGAGAGAAATTCCATTAGTACGTGTACGGGCATCGATTTACGGTGATCACGGACCACAAGCCCTTACTTGGTCTTTCTATGGAAGACAAGCTGATGCCAGCAATAGCTTCGGTCAGAATCCAACGATGGGCACTACTGTTGGCAGCTTTTTAACACCATGCAGGAGCACAGGCTACGCATGCAGATGTGTTTCAGCCAATTCCTGTTGCCTGTAAGACCCCCTCTTCCGCCCCCCCCCCCCCCCCCCCCCGCCCCCGTCCCTGCCAGTAGCGGACAATGTCGTATTGACGTTGAATTTTATGGACACCATACCGCGTGATAGCCACACACATTCACATGTGAACCCAAAGGGACCCTGCGTTGGTGAAATTGTGCCACGTGGTCCTGCATGGCGGGCAGCAAGGGAAACCCACAGAGGAATTGCGGGCCTATCTGGCAAAGCATCAGGAGGTCAGGGTGGAGGGTGGCATCCTCCCGTGGGGAGCCCACGTGGTCATCCCGTGGTCAGGTCAGCGCGCGATCTTGCAAGGTTTGCCCAGCGCACACCCGGGTGTTTCCAAGATGAAGATGCTCGCGAGGAGCTTCATGTAGTGGGCGGAGCTCAGCCGGCGGCGACATTGAGCAAATGGTGCAACAGTGTGCAGCTTGCCAATAGCACCAGGAATGTGCGCCAATGGGGTGAAACACGTCCGAATCACCCCACACCACCCATTCTCTCATGGGCGTGCAGTCCAGCTATTTAAACAGGGCATGAAGAAACAGACTACAGCGTCCATTGAAACGAAACTGGCAGGGTTTTTATTCAATTACCAAAAAAGCTGTGCATCAGGGTAACATCGGCGGAATTACTGAACGGCTATCGCCTCCGCACCCACCTGAGTTTAGCGTTCCCGAGCCATGGAGGGAACTATGAAAGAAAGCAGGACCTCCAGAAGAAGGATCATTATCACTGGTCGAATGACAGAGGTTTTGACCCAGGCGTCGCTGATCACATTCGGAATTTAGGTGAAGGCATCCAATGGACCCCAGGAACTATGGTGGAGAGAACGAAACCAGTTCCATACACGGACAGGATGAGCGTGCGGACTGTGAAAAAGCACGTGGACCATCTCAAGGGCAGGGAGCCCACCCTAGAGTAAACCACGCTGGATGAATCTGTACCTCAACAACCCTGCCTACCATCCATTAGCCAGGAAGCACTTCCCACCAGGGGCCAATGCCCAGGCCAGCAGGATGTGGATGACTCGGCATCCGATATGGACGGAGAATCCTCAGTGCTGTCAGAGCATGTTCCAATCAGAGCTCGGCCCAGTGTTCTGCGTAAAAAAAAGCGCTCCCCGACACGATACGTACTCCCTTCCCAGCTCCTACAGAACTGCAAGAAGCGCGGGCAAAATGGTGAAGGGGACACCCTCTACAATCTGTTGCAGGAGAACCTTTGGACTTGGGTGGGGTGGGGGGGGGGGGGTGGCACAATGGTTAGCACTGCTGCCTCACAGCGTCAGGGACTTGGGTTCGATTCTAGCCTTCGGTGGCTGTCTGTGTGGAGTTTGTACGTCCTCCTTGTGTCTGTGTGGGTTTCCTCCGGGTGCTCCAATTTCCTCCCACAGTCCAAAGGTGTATGGGTTAGTTGGATTGGCAATGATAGTGTTTAGGGATGCGCAGGTTAGATTACGGGAACAGGGCGGGGTGGACAAGGGAATGGACATGGGTTGAGTGCTCTTTCAGAGGATCGGTGCAGACTTGATGGGCTGAATGGCTTCCTTCTGCACAGTAGGGATTCTAAGATACTATAATGTAATAATCCTCATCAGACCCACGGGGACATCTCAATTGATCTCCCCATGGGAAACGTGGAATACGAGCTCCCCCGCGAGTCGGTGGAGGCCCACCCAGCTGGGGCTCACAAATCCGCCACATAAAAGCCGGCCCTGGCTGAGACCAGTGTGATCGGTAGTCCTGGTTGGGACCTTTGGACTGTAAATTGCTTTGCGGCCTTTACTTTGTGTAGGTTTATTAAACACTGTTTAACTTATCTTCCTGGCCCTCCTGAGCTTTTATAATTGCTTTTGTAAGTTTTTGTAACAAGGAGGATATAACAACACATAAAATACACATGTAGCAACATACATACATGGGGCAGAATTCTCCGTTCCAGCGGCTAAGTGCCGATGCCAATGGTGAATTGGCACGAACCCTCAACGATTCTGGTACCGGTGAGGGTCTAGCACTAGCGCCGCACGATCCCCGTGTGGAACACAGCTGGGGAATCGACGCATCCCGGGCCGTGCATGCACAGGGCTTGCGGCCTGCTCCGGTTGCACCAGGAAACATGGCGCCGACCATGTGGGAACTCTAATTCCCCACCCCCACCCCGACCCCACAGCCCATCCCCGTCCACCCCCCACCACTCCTCTCAGCCCGAGCAGAAGCCCCTTGGCCAGCGGCATGTGTCCCAGATGGGTGTGGCGGGACTGGACACTGTCTGTAGCTGACACGCCGGATTGCTGACTGTTGGGACCACACGTGGCCTGTGCTGTCGGGAACCCAGACCATCGGGAGCGGAGCATCGCGGGTAGGCCGGCGTTGCAGCTGTGCATGGCACGCATCCCGATGATACTGACTGGAGGGGGCGGAGCATTGTAAACCGGTGTCAAACCGGTTCCTGCCCCGAATCCGGCGTCGAAAGCCATTCTCGCCCAATCGACGATCCCGATTTTGGAGTCAGGCTACGGAGAATTCCGCCCATGTACTTTATCCTCATCGTTTACCTGACTCATTCAAACTAAATTACTGATTGGTTCAGAGTTTGCACCTTAATTTGATTCGGACATATGTCAAGCCCATCTTTCAAAGGGGGAAATATGTGGCAATATGGAATCCTGTCCAATCACCAATATAATGTGCAAAGATTCCCTGTTTTGATTCTTCCCTGCCTATTTTTACTCTATATTTTACAGGAAAAGGTGTTGCCTGGATTGTGGAAGACCCGAGGCTCACTTAGGGGAGTGACAGGTGATGATGAAATAAAGATGAAAGCAAATGACTGCGGATGCTGGAATCTGAAGCAAATACTGGATGATGAAATAAATCTGTTGGATAACCCCTAAATATGAAAGAGCAACAGGCAACTGATAAGTAAATCCTCAACCTTCTAGTTCAACATTAGGCTGTCATTCACCCTTGTTTGGGTTGTGAAATGTAATCAGTCTGACGTCACATCTCACTTGCCGTAGTCATGTCTGTGCCATGAGGCAAGCTGACTGTAGGCTGCCATTTCTGACCCATTCAATAAAGTCTCTCGCTGAAAACACACTGAAGAAGTCCTTAAACATGAAACACTCTTATCCGTTGGGATGCTCCTTTTATTTGCGTTCACCTTTGAAGTTGACAAAAATGTTCAGCAGATGACAATGACCTAGTTACGGATTTTATAGTCAAAGGACATGGAAGAAAATGGTCTCGTCAACCATCTGTGCCCTACGTTTTATGAGCTCTTGGTTAGTCTCCCCTCCTCGAGACTGAGGCCACTCTGATCATCACCTGTCACTCCCCTAAGTGAGCCTCGGGTCTTCCACAATCCAGGCAACACCATTGGACAATGGTCAGCATGAAGGATAGAGAATGGAGTCCATGTCAAGGAAAAAGGAAGATTGGGTTTCTTACCTAGCGGAATTGTTATTCATCCAGGGATGGAGATTGCACAAGTCATCCGACAGCACAATAGCACGGGAGGGTGATCGAGAGCTAGAACTGCTAAGCCATCAGTCTAAATGTAGGAATTCACCCAACAGAAGCCACTGGCAAGGGGTAGCATGTAGCCGAGGAGGAGAATAAATCATTCAGGGTTCCTGAGGTAGAAGATGCAAGGTTGGAAGACCAGCCATTGCTGGAGATATTCTGGCAAACTCAAGATAGATGTTATTTATCCAAACAAGGACATTTTCAGGCAGAGAGGGGATGAGGTTGGGGTTTTCTGAGGACCCCCACGGGGGTAGTGTAGTTGAGGGTGGTTTTACAAGAAGAGCTTAGGAAGAGACAACTATTTATAATGTCAGATAGCATAGGGTCATGAAAGGAACTTGGTTGGTGGAAGGGATAATGTTAAGGAGCAGGTGATGGATGAGACTGGTTTGGAGAAGACAAGAAAAATGTTGACGAGGGAACTAGACTGAGGGACTGGCTTAGGACTGGAGCAGTGGGGAGCCAGGGGAAGGCATGCCTTGATCGGAAAGGATTGGAGAATATAAAACATTACAGCTCAGTACAGGCCCTTCGGCCCTCGATGTTGCGCCAACCTGTGAAACCACTCTAAAGCCCATCTACACTATTCCCTTATCATCCAAATGTTTATCCAATGACCATTTGAATGTCCTTAATGTTGGCGAGTCACTACTGTTGCAGGCAGGGAATTCCACGCCCTCACTACTCTCTGAGTAAAGAACCTACCTCTCACATCTGTCCTGTATCTATCTCCCCTCAATTTAAATCTATGTCGCCTCGTGCTAGACATCACCACCCGAGGAAAAAGGCTCTCACTGTCCACCCTATCTAATCCTCTGATCATCTTGTATGCCTCAATTAAGTCACCTCTTAACCTTCTTCTCTCTAACGACAACAGCCTCAAGTCCCTCAGCTTTCCCTCAAAAGATCTTCTCTCCATACCAGGCAACATTCTGGTAAATCTCCTCTGCACCCTTTCCAATGCTTCCACATCCTTCCTATAATGCGGCGACTAGAATTGCACGCAATACTCCAAATGCGGCCGCACCAGAGTTTTGTACAGCTGCAACATGACCTCATGGCTCAGAAACTCAATCCCTCTACCAATAAAAGCTAACACACCGTACGCCTTCTTAACAACCCTACACCGTACGCCTTCTTAACAAGGATGGGGAAGCATCAGAGACTCCTGAATGGATAGCCCCCATCTTGCTGATAAGACAGTCTAATGGCCCCTGCCACTTTAAGGATGGAAGGGATAGATGAGAGGAATTAAAGGGAATGGAGTACTAAGGAATGTGGGAACAACTGGGAGGTGGGGAGTAAAGTAGAAATTAATCCATGATCTTTGAACGGAGGACAAAGCTCAATGGGCCATGTAGGCTAAGGAGACTAATGGGCTGTTTGTCCTCTTGTTCTCGTAGGTCCTGTGACATTCTGGGAATGTTCAGAATACAATATCCTAATTAACCACTAGATGGAGCTAGATGCAGAATTATATAAAGCTCTGACTCACAGACTTCTGGGAGAGAGCTGGAGCACAGTTAGAGAGAGCAGTGATAGAGGGGACAGTACAGTTATAGCTAGAGTGTAGAGACTAGTGTTAGTTGAGTGTAGATTGTAGATTACCAGATTATTGTTTACTATAGGAGTAAGTGGTTCAGCTTTAGTAAGTAATGTAAATAAATGTTAGCTTTGTAAATGAACTTTGTTTCTGTGGTCTTTGTGAACACTACAATATCCATCCTGATAACAAGAATCACAAAGACGGCCACAGGTCCCAGATGCCATCATTGCCAATGGCAGTTCGCACTTCCAGTAAATTTGTGGGGAATTGATTTTTTTTTTTGAGCTGCAGTTTACAGGAACAAGTCTAACCTACAGGGCATGTCATGCAATTCCTCGCGCCAGAAAATCCTTAGTCAACAAACCGCTAGAGACGTCATCCTGAACCCAGGTGATTGCAGGTAATTTGTGTGCGTGTGTGTGGCTCGGGGTAGGGGAATCAATGCAATGAGCCACAATGCGTTTGGGGACATGGATCAATATTTGGGCCTTAAAAGAGCGAGCAAATGCTTTCATTCGGTGCACAGCACACTTGTGCCTGAGTTTCCTCAACCTTTTGCCTCAGCTATTTGCTGTACCTCTTGTGGATCAACATTTTTTAGATGTTATTATTTAGGATTTTTCATGTTGGACAGAACAAAGGTCAGTGTGAACATACATTGAAAACAAAAAAATAAATATATATACACATCGGTCGTCTTCCATTATTTACATCGGTTGTCTTTTGTTATGTCCAATGGTTACAGCTTCTCATTTTACATTCTGCAGTAGTCGTTTAGTTCTCTCTGGTTCCCCTGCTTCACTCCCCCCCCTTTTCTTCCTGACCCCCGCCCCCTTCTAGTCATCTGGCTTATCCTCTTCCCTCATCAGCTCTTATATCCTGTTCTTATTGGGTTGGCGTGATGCATTTATTTTGTTATTTGCTGAACATGGTTGGGCTCCATGCCTCTTTATTCCCCCCTCCCCCCTCCCCCACTTTTAATTGTTATACCCTCTGCCGTCCCCTGGCTTATTGGCTGTTGGCTAAAAACAGGTCATGGAACAACTGGGTGAATGGCTCCCATGTTTTGTGGAAGCCCTCTTCCGACCCCCGGATGGCAAATTTGATTTTCTCCATGTGGAGAAATTCCGACAGGTCTGACAGCGAGTTATGCTGCTGACCACCAGCCAAGCAGGATTCTCCAGCAGGCGATTAGGGAGGCAAAGGAAAGGGCGTTGGCCCTCCTCCCCATGTTCAGTGACCCTGAAGACTGCCACTCTCGAGCAATGCTCCACCCTCACCCCACCATCTTGGACATTGCTTCAAAGAAGGCTGCCCAAATCCCATCAAGCCTGGGGCAAGATCAGAAGTTGTGGGCGTGGTTGGCCGGGCCTCCTTGGCACTGTTCACATTTGTCCTCCACCTTTGGGGAGAACCTACTCATTTGGGTTCTGGTTAAGTGGGCTCTGTGTACCACTTTCAGCTGCATTAGACTTAGCCTTGCGCAAGTATAGGTGGCATTGACTCTATGCAGTGCGTCGCTCCAGAGTCCCCACCCTATTTCAAACCCCAGGTCCTCCTCCCACAATTTTCTAGTCTCGTCCAGTTGTATGTTGGCCCTCGCTATTTGTCACCGATACATGTCGCCGCAGTTCCCGTTCCCTATGATGTCCACGTCCAGTAGGTCCTTTAACAATGACTGTTGCGGTGGTCGTGGGTATGTCCTCGTTTCCCTATGTAAGATGTTTTTGACCTGCATGTATCATAGTTCATTCCTCCCTATCGGCTGGAACTTCTCTGTTAGTTCCTCGAGTGTCGTCAGTCTGTTATCTCTGTGCAGGTCCCTAACTGTCAGCGTCCCTCTGTCTTATCTCCATCTTTTGAAAGTGGTGTCCATTGTCGCAGGCGTGAGCCTTGGTTATTACAGATGGGGACCTTAACCGACATTTCGGTAAGCCCGAAGTGCTGTCGCAGCTGGTTCCACAACCGGAGTGTTGCTATTACCACTGGGCTTGTAGAGTATTTATTCAGTGGGGATGGAAGTGCCGCCGTAGCCAGGGCCCGGAGGGAGGTTCCCCTGCAGGAGCTCTCCTCCATAAGCACCCACTCAGCTTCTAGCTCTTTTATCCACCCTTGTACTCTCTCCACGGTTTCCTCCCCAGGGGGGTAATATTGCAGTTTTAGGAGGGCTAGGCCCCCCCATGGTTCTTCCCCCCCCCCCCCCCCCACACACAAACGTCATGATCAGTTTTTCTAAGTAAGAAATCTTACAACACCAGGTTAAAGTCCAACAGGTTTGTTTCAAACACGAGCTTTCGGAGTGCAGCTCCTTCCTCAGGTGAATGGAGAGGTATGTTCCAGAAACATTTATAGAGACAAAGTCAGCGATGCCAGACAATGCTTGGAATGCAAGCATTTGCGGGTAATCAAATCATTACAGATCCAGAGATAGGGGGTGATCCCAGGTTAATGAGGCGTGAATTGTCTCAAGCCAGGACAGTTGGTAGGATTTTGCAAGTCCAGGCCAGATGGTGGGGGGTGGATGTAATGCGGCATGAATCCAAGATCCCTGTTGAGGCCGCACTCATGCGTGCGGAACGTAGCTATAAGTTTTTGCTCGGCAATTCTGCATTGTCGCGTGTCCTGAAGACCGCCTTGGAGAACGCTTACCCGGAGATCAGAGGCTGAATGCCCTTGACTGCTGAAGTGTTCCCCGACTGGAAGGGAACATTCCTGCCTGGTGATTGTCGCACGATGCCCGTTCATTCGTTGTCGCAGTGTCTGCATGGTCTCGCCAATGTACCACGCTTCGGGGCATCCTTTTCTGCAGCGTATGAAGTAGACTACAACTGACAGAGTACCCTTCGTCGTCCAGTACTTTCCTGGGGCGGAGAAACTACGACATCTTCTTCGCAGCTTTCAACACATCATCAATGAAGATGAACATCTTGCCAAGGTCATCCCCACACCCCCACTACTTGCCTTCAAACAACCGCGCAACCTGAAACAAACCATTGTTTGCAGCAAATTACCCAGCCTTCAGAACAGCGACCACAACACCACACAACCCTGCCAGGGCAATCTCTGCAAGACATGCCAGATCATCGACATGGGTACAACCATTACAGGTGGAAACACCACCCACCAGGTACGCGGCACATACTCGTGCGCTACCGTGAGCTGCAGCATTTTCATATGATGAGTTTCTGAGAATTACAAATTAAAAATAATTGCTATTTGCTGGAATTCTCTGGCCGTAGCGATTCGCTTTTCCCACTGACAACGCACTCCCGCCAGAGGGTTTCCCGGCAGCGTGGGGTGGCTTCAAAGGGAAATCCCATTGACAAGCAGTGGGAGTATAGAATACCGCCGTCAGAGGATGGCGCGCCGCGGAGAAACACACGGCTGGGGGACCGGAGAATCCCGCCCAAAGTGCTGGAAAATGTTGGATACTGATTTTTTGCCGGCTCTGCCCAGAGTACATCCTGCTTTTTTGTTGCTTCATGAAGATGGGGGCGATGGTAACGTGGTGGCAATGCCTCCAGATGAGCAAACTAGAGGCCCAGGTTAATGCTCCGAGGGACATGTGTACAAATTTCACAATGGCAGCTGGGGGAATTTCATAGTATCATTGAATCATAGAATTTACAGTGCAGAAGGAGGCCATTCGGCCCATCGAGCCTGCACCGGCTCTTGGAAAGAGCACCCAACCTAAGCCCATGCCTCCACACTATCCCCGTAACCCAGTAACCCCACCTAACCTTTTTTGGACACCAAGGGCATTTAGCATGGCAACCTGCACATCTTTGGACTGTGGGAGGAAACTGGAGCGCCCGGAGGAAACCCACGCAGACACGGGGAGAACGTACAGACTCCTCACAGACAGTGACCCAAACCAGGAATCGAACCTAGGACCCCTGGAGCTGTGAAGCAACTGTGCTCACCACTGTGCTACCGTGCTGAATTTGAATTTAATGAATAATAAATCTGGAACATACTATAGAACCGGCCTTAATAATAGTGACCATCATTAATTTTCGTTAGAAACCCATCTGGCTCACTAACGCCCTTTAGGAAGGAAATCTCCTTACCCGGTCTGGCCGACATGTGACGCCAGGCCCACAGCAATGTGGTTGACTCTTAACTGCTCCTCTGGAATGGCCCAAACGAGCTACTCAGTTCAAAGGCATTTAGGGGTGGGCAACAAATGCTGGCTGCAGCCAGCAGTGCCATCAGAGAATAAAGTCAAAATAAAATCACCAACAATTGCTTTAAAAATGTCTCCTTACAGCATGATTAAGATTCTAACCCGAGTTAAATAACGCAATAACCTCTGGGCGCAAGGGTGGGGCCCTGTGTTAATCCCAAACTACAACACCAATGATTAGAATGCTTTTAATCAACTAAAATGGCCCCAGGCACTTCACAGGAGAATTTGACATCAAGCCAGAGAAAGGATAGTGGGACAGGTGATTAAAATCTTGGTCTAAGAGATAGGTTTTAAGGAGAAGAGAAGTAGGGAAGGAATCCTCGAGTTTCGGTCTCACATAGTTGAAGCACAGGAACCGATGGTGGAGCAAAAAAATCGGCAATGCAGAATGGCGGGGGGGGGGGGGGGGGGGGGGGGGAATACAGATAATTCAGAAGGTTAGAACATAGAATTACCGTGCAGAAGGAGGCCATTTGGCCCATCGAGTCTGCACCGACCATCGTAAAGACCACCCCAATTAAACGCCCAGACCTCCACCCTATCCTTGTAACCCCTACTAAGCCTTTTGGACACTCAGGGCAATTTAGCATGGCCAATCAACCTCATCTTTAGACTGTGGGAGGAAACCGGAGCACCCGGAGGAAACCCCACGCAGACACGGGGAGAACGTGCAGACTCCGCACAGACAGTGACCCAAGCCGGGAATCGTACCAGGGATCCTAGAGCTGTGGAGTCACAGTGCTAACCACTGTGCTGCCGTGCTGGTTGTAGGACCAGAGAAGACGAGGAAAGATGAGGCAACGGAGAGATTTAAAAACAAGAATGATCATTTTCAAACAGAGGTGCCTGAGGAACAGGGAGCCATTGTGGGTCAGTGAGTATGGGCGAACAGGACATGGTGCGGGTTAGGATCTGGCAGCAGAGTTTCGGTTGCATTAAAGTGGATGGTCAAAAGCAATCACTGCTGGCTGCATCTATACAGGACATGCAACAGAAAACAAAATCCCCATGTATTCCACAGATAGGCAGAAGGAATTAGGCTGCTGCATCAGGAAATTGAGAAATTTGAAGGGTGGTTGAAGGCATCGTGGAAGAGATGAGGCTTTGATGATCTGTTTTGAATGACAAAATGTTGTTGCGCAGATACAGCGAGTGATTAGGACAGCAAATGGAATGTTGGTTTTTAATGCAAGGGGAATCAAATATACATAGGGAAGTGTTGATAAAACTGTGCAGAGTGTTAGTGAGATCTCATCTGGAGTACTATGTAAAGTTTTGCTCTCCTTACTCAAGAAAGAACATCTTTACTGCTTTTCTGCTTGTTTGTGTCATTCTATCTTCAGATTTAAGCTTTCCTGAAGCCAAAATTCAGATGGCTTCAAAGTTCAAATTATACTTTTTCTAAAAATTGAACACGAGCCTGAAGACACATTTTTTCCTTAATTTAAATCCATCCTTCACTTTTTTTTCCTATTTTCCTCCTGTCTTTCTCAACATTGTAATCATGGAAAAATTCCAACACCAAAGGAGGCCATTTGGCCCATTTCTCTCTCTTTCTTGCTCAAACTCACATTTTTCTCTTAACCTGTTTGTTATTTCTACTCGTCTCTCTCAATCAGTCTCTCTCTTCCTCTAAACTCCCCTCTCTCTCAATATCTTACTCTCGCCTCTCCCCCCCGTACAATCCCTTTCACTGAATCACAAAATTGTTACGTTGCAGAAGAAGGCCATTCGGCCCACCCTGTTTGCGCCTGCTCTCAAAATGAGCATCATGGTTTAGTGCCATTTCCTTGCTTTTTCCCAGTGCCCCTTCATTGTTTCTATTCAAGGGATCATCCAATGCCCTCTCCAATGCCTCAGTGAACCCTGCCTCCATCACACTTCCAGACAGGGCATTTCAGAACCGAACCATTTGCTGAGTGACAAAGTTTTGTCTCACATCTCATTTTCTTCTTTTGAAAAATCACCTTAATCTGTGCCTCCTCGTTCTTGATCCTTTTACAAAGGCAAACAGTTTATCCCTCTCTATTCTGTCCAGCTCCCTCATGATTTTGAACATCTCTATCAAATCTCCTCTTAGCCTTCTTCTCTCCAAGGAGAACAGTCCCAACCTCTCCAATCTATCCTCATCACTGAAGTTTCTCATCCCTGCAACCATTCTTGTAAAACCTCTTCAGCACTCTCTCCAATACGTTCACATCCTTTCTAAGGTGTGCTGCCCAGAGCTGTCCAGCTGAGGGCTAACTAGTGTCTTTCATCAGTTCACCATGACTACTTAGTGCCATTTCCCTCTATGTTTAATTCAAAGAGGATTAATTCACTTGCAAAATTCTACGTCTTCGGAAAAAGTAAATTAGAACGAGGAAATAAACTGTTTCTCTGCCTTTGTGTTTTTCTCTCTCTCTCTCATTCTCGCTCTCTTGCTCTCTGTATTTCTCTTCTCCCTTCTATCTGATCAGTGTTTAATGTTACAATTTTCCTTTTGCCGGTATGAGTGATTAACATTGACCTTTACCCTCTGCCAACAAAATGGGGAAAAAATAATTGGTTGATTTCTGTGGTGAATCACAGTAGCGTAATTCACACTGTATTACACATGTTGTACTATGTCTCTGTAAGCTCGGCACACGAGCAGTTGCGCTGCTCTGCCACTAGGGGAGATGCACTGGGAGTGTACGGGAGTTTGTACTGGGCTCCACCCTTGGCTCCACCCACGGCTCCGCCCCCTAACCGGAAGTATAAAGATTGATGCTGAGAGCCTGCCTGCCAGTTCATCTGGAGTTCATCTTGTCACAGGCAGGCTCTGTTGTAAGACGATTAAAACCACTGTTCACTTCTAACCACGTGTCGTGTGATTTGATGGTCTCATCAATTTAAGCGTCTTAAGAAACAGTAAGGAATGACCATGGAATCAGCCCTCAAGCCTAATCGACTGGAACTCGACCCGCAGGATGCAGAGGCGAAATAAATCTTTTCGCATTGGCTCCGATGTTTTAAGGCCTACCTGGCTGAAACAAGCACCACAGAAATGACGGAGGAGCAGAAACTCAGTCTACTGCACACAAGGGTGAGCCATCGTATATCTACTCAGCTAAACTGTACCGGCTCATATACAGAGGCCCTGGCCCTACTCGATAGAATGTACGTGAGGCCTATAAATGAGGTCTACCCGCGCCACGTTTTTACTACTCGCCGCTAGCGCCCTACATAATCGCTAGAAGAATTCCTCAGAGACTTAAAAGCCTTATCCCGGGACTGTAATTATCAGTCTGTAACTGCTGCAGAACATAGAGAACTTGTTGTCCACGATGTCTTTGTTGCAGGCCTTAGATCAAATTACGTGCGCCAGCGACTGCTGGAGAAGGGGGCCCTAAATTTAGAAGATACTGTTGAACTCGCTACAACTATGGAGGTCTCATTTCGTAGCCTCACCTCGTTTCTTACGTGCGCCGCGTGGCCACCCAGCCACCATGCCGCCCCAGCCTGCCACAATCGCGCATCTCCACAACTGGACTCAAAGCATCTCCACAACTCTATGACGACGGTCCAAATCAACGGTTACAGCACACCGTGCCTTTTCGACTCCGAGAGCACTGAGAGCGTTGTACACCCAGATCTGGTAAGACGCTGTTCGCTCCCCGTTTTCCCTGCACGGCAAACTATCTCCCTCGCTTCGGGTTCCTACTCTGTCCAGATCCAAGGGCGCACCGTCGCAACTCTAACAATCCAAGGCGTTAGCTACTCTAATTTGCAACTATACATCCTGCCCAAACTCTGCGCCCCACTCTTATTGGGACTCGACTTTCAATGCAATCTCAAGAGTCTCAGCCTCAGCTTCGGCGGACCCCTACCCCCACTCACTATCTGCAGCCTAGCCACGCTGTGAATCTCCCCCTCTCCTCTCTTTGCCAACCTCACTCCGGACTGTAAACCCGTAGCCACTCGCAGCAGGCGGTACAGCCTACAGGACAGGGTGTTCATTCGATCCGAGGTCCTGTGGCGTTGTGAGAAGTAAATAATGGCATTCTGGGAAAAGTGGTCAACTTTTAGTACAAAGTAAGAAAAGTCAAGCTCTCATAACCTAAGGCCCGCATTGAAAGCAGAAAAGGTCAACTTGACCCGAAAACTGGCTGGCTCTGTAAACTTGATAAAACTAACTCGTCATAACCCAAAGCAGTCTAAATATGACAAGATAGGCTAGAACTAGTCTCTTACAATACTTAAACAAGTCTGCTCCGTTTCTTAAACATGCGATCAAAAGACAAGATAATGATATGAGACCCCGAGTCCTCAAAGGTCAGCAAGGTGACGCCAGTTTTATGATTATTACTTATGTTTTACTTTTGATCAAATTCCTGACCAAGCTGTATTCATGTTATCTTGATTCTATAATGTATAAATATCGTCCTATTTCTCTGTAATAGCGCAGACTTGGAGAGGATCCAGCAGTTTGTATTTGACTGCTTTCCGACTCCTAGTTTCAGCCATTTCTGCATGCAGACAGTTGTAATTCGCAAATAAAGCTTAGTTTTGTTTTCTTAATGAGCGTTGTTGAATCTTACTATCACAGTCCAGAAGCGGGAAGAATATTGACTACAACATTCCGGAGGCTTTTACGTGAGGGGATCATAGAGGCCAGTAACAGTCCCTGGAGAGCTCAGGTGGTGGTCGTCAAGACCGAGGAAAAATTCCGCATGGTCATAGACTATAGTCAGACTATTAATCGGTTTACGCTCCTCGACGCGTACCCCCTCCCCAGGATTGCAGATATGATGAATCAGATCGCCCAGTACCGGATTTTTTCCACGGTGGATCTGAAGTCTGCATACCACCAACTCCCAATCCGCCCGGAGGACCGCCACTTCACAGCGTTTGAGGCTTCTACTTCCTCCGGGTCCCCTTTGGCATCACAAATGGGGTTTTGGTGTTCCAACGAGCAATGGACCGAATGGTGGACCAGTACGGGCTGCGGGCCACGTTTCCGTACTTGGATAACGTCACCATCTGCGGCTATGACCAGCAGGACCACGATTCCAACCTCAACCGATTTCTCCAGACGGCCCAGAAGCTTAACCTCACAGACAACAAGGAGAAATGCGTTTTCCGCACAACCAGACTAGCCATCCTCGGCTATGTCGTGGAAAACGGAGTCCTGGGTCCCGACCCGGACCGTCTTAGAACTCCCTCTCCCTCATTGTCTCAAGGCCCTCAAACGGTACTTGGGATTCTTTTTGTATTATGCCCAGTGGGTCCCTCAATATGCGGACAAAGCCCGCCCACTCTCTAAGGCCACACTATTTCCCCTGTCAGCCGAGGCACGCCAGGCCTTCAACTGCATCAAGGAGGACATCGCCAAGGCTGCCATGCGGGCGGTGGATGAATCCGTCCCTTTCCAGGTTGAGAGCGATGCCTCAGAGGTAGCTCTTGCAGCCACACTAAATCAGGCAGGGAGACCAGTCGCATTTTTCTCCCGAACCCTCTCTGCTTCGGAACTTCGACACTCCTCAGTCGAAAAGGAAGCACAAGCCATTGTGGAGGCTATTCGTCACTGGAGGCACTACCTCGCAGGTAGGAGGTTCACCCTCATCACTGACCAAAGGTCGGTTGCCTTCATGTTTGACAACTTGCAAAGAGGCAAAATTAAAAATGACAAAATTCTGAGGTGGAGGATTGAACTCTCCACCTACAAATACGATATAATGTATCGACCGGGGAAGCTCAACGAGCCCCCAGATGCCCTGTCCCACGGGACGTATGCCAGCGCACAGAGCGACCGCTTAAAAGCCATCCACATTGACCTCTGCCACCTGGGGGTCACCCGGCTCGCCCACTACATTAAAGCCCGAAATCTGCCTTTCTCCACCGAGGAGGTAAAAGCCATCACCAGGGATTGCCCGATCTGCGCGGAGGGCAAACCGCACTTCCACAGACCAGACAGGGCCCACCTGGTCAAGGCTTCTAGGCCCTTTGAACGCCTCGCTATCGATTTCAAAGGGCCACTCCCCTCGACTAACAGGAATGTGTACTTCCTGAAAGTCATAGACGAGTTCTCCCGTTTTCCCTTTGCTATCCCGTACCCCGATATGACCTCCCACACAGTCATTAGGGCCCTGCATAGTATCTTCACCCTGTTTGGTTTCCCCAGCTACGTGCACAGCGACTGGGGTTCGTCCTTTATGAGCGACGAGCTGCATCAGTACCTGCTCGGCAAGGGCATCGCCTCGAGCAGGACTACCAGCTATAACCCCAGGGGGAACGGGCAGGTGGAGAGGGAGAATGCGACGGTCTGGAAGACCGTCCTACTGACCCTCCGGTCCAGGAATCTCCCGATCTCCCATTGGCAAGAAGTCCTCCCCAACACGCTCCACGCTATTAGATCCCTCTTATGTACCGCTACCAACCAGACCCCTCACGAGCGGGTCTTTATTTTTTCCAGGGGCACTACCACGGGGGTTTCGCTCCCGGCATGGTTGAAGACACCGGGCCCAGTACTCCTCCGGAAGCACGACAGGGCGCACAAAACTGACCCACTCGTAGAGAAAGTGCTCCTACTGCATTCAAACCCCCAGTACGCCTTCGTAGAGTTCCCTGACGGCCGTCAGGACACTGTATCCCTCCGGGACCTAGCACCTGCAGGGTCCAACCCCCCCACTACCACCGCCGAGGTATCCCTCACACTACATCCCACCAAACTCGCCCCCCACGCCCCGGCACCTACCAGTTCGCTACATTTTTTTCGCGTGCCCGCGCCAGCTAGCTCCCAGCGCCCCCAGTCGAACCAGACGGGTACGAAGCTCGGGCGGAATCGCCCCTGGAGTCCGCCATCGTACCCCAACCGACGGTGCTCATCCAGCCACCAGAAGGGGCTGCAACCCCGGTGCTCCGCCGATCACAGCGGACAACTCGGCCACCGGACAGACTCAATCTGTAAGCCACAACCCTCGCCGGACTTGATTTTTTTACAGGGGGTGAATGTGGTGAATCACAGTAGCGTAATTCACACTATTATACATGTTCTACTATGTTGCTGTAAGCTCGGCACACGAGCAGTTGCGCTGCTCTGTCACTAGGGGGAGATGCTCTGGGAGTGTACGGGAGTTTGTACTGGGCTCCACCCATGGCTCCGCCCCCTAACTGGAAGTATAAAGGTTGATGCTGAGAGCCTGCCTGTCTGTTCATCTGGAGTTCTTCTTGTCACAGGCAGGCTCTGTTGTAAGACGATTAAAACCACTGTTCACTTCTAACCACGTGTCGCCTGAAAATACGCCTGATTTGTTTTGTTCAAAAATGAGCAGACGCATGAGCCATTTTGACATTTATTCTCCCTGCTCCATCGCTTTCTCCCTCGCTTCTGCTCTTCCCCTCTTCCTCTTGCCCCATCTCACCCCTTCACTTATCTCATTCTCACCTCTTTGCTTCTCTGTCTGAAATTTATTAACCTCAAAAACGCCACAACGTTGCGCGATTAGAACGCTGTAGTTTTTTCACTCTCGCACTGACCGTCTCTTTATAAACAAAAAGTGATTACGAATTTCCAATTCAGTTAAGCTTTTGAACTCAATTGCTCGATTTTGTATCCAAGCCTAGTTGCAATGCCCAACGAGCTGGAGCCTGAAAAAAAAATATCGCCTCACTCCAGCCTTCTCAACAACTCTCTTGGATCCTGGGAAACCTGGTGCACTGAAAATGCTCACAAAATACAAATGAAATTCATTGAGTCACAGATAGACAAGAGCCGAAACTGGGGAGATGGGTGTGTCTGTGTATAAATCATTGAAGGTGGCGGAACAGGTTAAAAAAACGATTAATAAAGCATACAGTGTCCTAAGCTTTATTAATAGATGATTCAAACAAAGAACAAAGAACAATACAGCACAGGAACAGGCCCTTAGGCCTTCCAAGCCTGTCATGATACCAACCTTGGCCAAAAACCCTCAACACTTCTTTGTGCCGTATCCCCCAATACCCATTCTATCTATGTTTTGTCAAGATGCCTTTTCAATGCCATTAATGTATCTGCTTCCACAACCTCCCCTGGCAACGTGTTCCAGGCACTCACCACCCTCTGTGTCAAAAGATCTGCCTAGTACATCTCCTCTAAACTTTGCCGCAAGGACCTTAAACCTATCCACCCTAGTGACTGACCCCTCCACCCTGGGAAAGAGTGCCTGCCCATCCACTCTATCCATGCCCTCATAATCTTGTAGACCTCTATCTCGTCACCCCTCAACCTCCGTCATTCTAATGAAAACGGTCCGAGTCTATTCAGCCTCTCCACGTAGCTAACACCCTCCAGACCAAGCAACATCCTGGTAAACCTCCTCTGCACCCTCTCCAAAGCCTCCACATCCTTCTGGTAGTGTGGCGACCAGAATTGTGCGCAATATTCCAAGTGCAGCCTTACCAACTATCTATACAACTGTAGCATGACTTGCCAGTTTTTATACTCGATGCCCCGTCCAATGAAGGCAAGCATTCCGTATGCTTTCTTGACTACCTTGTTCACTTGTGTTGCCACCTTCAAAGATCTGTGGACCTGCACACCCAGATCTCTCTGACTTTCTATATTCCTAAGAGTTTTGCCTTTTACTGTATATCTCCCCCTCTATGTTAGACCTACCAAAATGCATTACCTCACATTTGTCGGGATTAAACTCCATTTGCCATTTCTCTGCCCAAGTCTCCAACTTATCTATGTCCTGCTGTATCTTCTGACAATCCTCAACACTATCTGCCATTCCACCAACCTTGGTGTCATCCACTAATCTAATACTAATCAGACCAGCTACATTTTCCTCCAAATGGTTTATGTATACTACAAACAACAAAGGCCCCAGCGCAGATCCCTGTGGAACACACTAGTCACAACCTTCCATTCAGAAAAAACACCCTTTTACTGCTACCCTCTGCCTCTGTGACCGAGCCAGTTCTGTATCCATCTTACCACCTCACCTCTGATCCCGTGTGACTTCACCTTTTGTTTTTTTTTATAAATTTAGAGTGCCTAATTATTTTTTTCCAATTAAGGGGCAATTTAGCGTGGCCAATCCACCTAACCTGCACATCTTTGGGTTGTGGGGGCGAAACCCATGCAAAGACGGGGAGAATGTGCAAACTCCACACAGACATGGACCCAGAGCCGAGATCAAACCTGGGACCTCGACGCCGTGAGGCAACAGGGCTAACCCACTGCGCCACCGTGCTGCCCTGACTTCACCTTTTGTGCCAGTGACTTCACCTTTTGTACCACTGGGAGATAAAGTTAGCAGTGCTGCCTCACAGCGCCAGGGACCCGGGTTCAATTCTGGCCTGGGTGACTATGTGTGGAGTTTGCATCTTCTCCCGGTGTCTGGGTGGGTTTCCTCTGGGTGCTCCGGTTTCCTTCCACAGTCCAAAGATGTGCAGGTTAGGTGGATTGGCCATGCTAAATTGTCCAAAGATGTGGAGGTTGGGTTGGAGTGCGGGGATAGGGTGGGGATGTGGTCCGAGGTAGGGTATTCTTTCGGAGGGTGGATGCAGACTCAATGGACTGAATGGCCTCCTTCTGCTCTGCAGGGATCCTATGTTTAACTCGTACAGAACAGTGGTCAGGCCTCAGCTGGAGATTTGTGCCAGTTATGGGCACCAGTCTTTGGGAAGGATGGACAGGCATTAGAGAGGGTGCAGAAAAAAATTCATGGGAATGTTTCCGGGAATGAGGAACCTCAGTTTTGTGGATGGAACAGTGAAGTTGGGATTGCTTTCCTTGGTGAAAAGAAGGCTGAGAGGAGACTTGATAGAGGTTGTTCAAAACCCTGAGGAGTCTGAACAGAATAGCTATTCCCATGGGTGGAAGGATGAAGATCCGAGGGCACAGGTTGAAGGTGACCGCCAAAAGAAACAATGGTGACACGAGGGAAAACATTTTTCACGCAGCGATTTGGAATGCACACCTCGGCGGTGTGGCGTAGGCAGGTTTGATCGAGGCATTCGGGACGAAAGCAGATTATTATCTGAAAAGGCAGAAAGTGCAAGGTTACGGGCAGAAGGTGGGTGGAGTGGCACCTGTTGAACAGCTCCTTTGGAGAGCTAGCACAGACACGACGGGCTGAATGGCATCTTTGTATGCTGTAACCGTGCTGTGATTCTGAGGTAATGACGGAGATATCAAATCAAAGCTCAGGGAGAATCTGAGACTTTCAATTCAACACGTTCTTGTTGGAATTAAAAGATGAAACACAACGACAGTTGAGTGGCTGATTTTGGTTCTGTGAAATAGCATTATTCATGCCTCTACCAATCAAAGGCCACATGCCAACCAATCAGCACTCTCTTCACATGCAGTATAAATTGTTGTTCCCTTTACTATTGATATTTTTGTAATTATGTCCTGATACGTGCAAGACAAAAAACTTCGACAACATGGACACATTTCTCCTCAAAAATGACTAAGTGTCATCTCCGACGGGATTTCTGTCAGATGGGTCGGCGCAATCCTAATTGCAATCCACCCACTTAGCTTTATTTGTGGAGGAGTGCATGTTTTACAGTGACATTGAGAGGGCTGTGGTCTAAAGACTCCAACAGGTCCAACTCCTCACATACCCCCGATCTCAAAGTTAAGCGACAGCCCCTCCATCTCCACAGTGGACATGGTGCCCCACCTCCCACCCCGTACAGACAAGAGGAATACCTCCAACCCTTCACCACAAAGGGTCAACCGTCCGCCCCACACAAAACAGGCATCAGGGCAACCAGATTCAACCCCCCCCCCCACCGCAACTGCCGACATAAGGCCCCCCACCCCTTGGCAAAGTGACATTCCACTATGGAGTCGCCAAAGGCCCTCACCCACCTTCAGGCCACCCAAAGAGCCCCACCTGTCGGCAGTGCCAACTTGGCAAGAAGGTCTTCATTGAGGAACACTTGTGTGAGATATGCCAGCTGCTTCTGTGGCAGGCATGCTGTATAGGCATAAGAGGTTGAAAAAAAAAACCCACTATGAAACAAATGCAGTCAGACAGAGCACTTGCTCTTTCGAGGAAGCACTTCAGACTTGAAAAAAAAAACTTTCCATGAAAGAAATGCAGTCAGGCAGAGCACCTGCTCAAAAGAGGAACCACTTCAGAGTTAATGGATTGTGAAGTGCTATAAAACAAACATGGCTCAGCCTTCCTTTGAAAGAGCCTTCAGCTGTCAATCAAGAGGCTTGGAAAAGTGAATAGGTTGTGAAATGGAATGTAAACATCTCACCCCCCCTTGAAGTTTCAATGGGCTCTGCGGTTGCACTGTTGCAGTATGCCTATTTTCATCCCTTTGCACTTGCCTGTTTATATTCCATTTCACAACCTATTCACTTTTCCAAGCCTCTTGATTGACAGCTGAAGGCTTTTTCAAAGGACGGCTGAGCCTTGTTTGTTTTATAGCACTTCACAATCCATTAACTCTGGAGCCTTAACTTTTGAGCAGGTGCTCTGCCTGACTGCATTTCTTTCACGGAAAGTTTTTTTTTCAAGTCTGAAAATAACAGCGGAAATCATTATTTATGATGGCAACCAGAGGGATTGCCTGTAATTATTTCAGCACATTGGTGGAAGCAATCTGGGCAAAACCCAATGTCAACAAGAATAGGTGGATTTGGTTAAATTTAAGCATTGGAATCCAAATGTACCTGAAGGTGAGGGTTCATCTCCTCCCTCGTACAGACAATAGGGGTGGAGAAAGCAAGGTCTTGTTTCCCACTGTCAATTCTGAGGAACAGCATGCATTATTGGTAAGCAGCCATGCAGCGAGTGATAGGAAACTATTTTTCCGTTAGGCAAACTGAAATGTGAAGTCGAAGGACATTTGAGCAATTCTTTCTGTGTCTGCTGGTTGGGTGGTGATGGAACCATCAATTCACCAGACACGTGTTTCCGATATGAATCCAGGCTTTAATCAACTTACTTCAGAGCCAGCCTGTTACCCATTGATGAACTCTTAGTGAACTCAGGCTGACTCTGGACAAGGGTATTTATACAGCTGCACTTGGGGGAGGAGTCATGGGCAGAGCCAAGGGTGGAGCCCAGTACAAGTTCCTGAGTACTCCCAGAGCTACTCCCCCTACTGGTAGGATAGCGCTACTGCGCTTACAAAGACAGTGTGAATTATCATACATACATAAAATATTACATTCACCACAGGTGGGGAGGGAGAATAAGGTATTAGTGTTTGTCACATCAACATTGCAGCTGTGGTAGAAGTAATTGTACTGGCTCCTGTTATCGCTGAACATCCCTGTTTACACTGTGGGCAGATTCAGCAACAACAGAACCGTCAGACAAAGCAGATTCTGTGCTGTAATGTAACGCCACCGTTCATTACTCTCCCCATTCTAGCTGCAGGTGGTTTAAGCATGTAAGCAGTAGCAAAAGCTCAGAGAGTTCAACTTCCTCCTGGATGGAATTAATTGGTAGTTCCTCGAACAGATGCTGGCATCTGAAGGACATACCTTTCCTGCTCTGAGCACTTTGTTGTTGGGAGTCCGCTAGGAATCTCTTACCTGTTGACCACCAGATTGTCAGATTGGGAATGCGACAGTATTTTCCCGTTCTTGTTTTGATCGGCGAGGCAGCACGGTAGCATTGTGGATAGCACAATCGCTTCACAGCTCCAGGGTCCCAGGTTCGATTCCGGCTTGGGTCACTGTCTATGCGGAGTCTGCACATCCTCCCCGTGTGTGCGTGGGTTTCCTCCGGGTGCTCCGGTTTCCTCCCACAGTCCAAAGATGTGCAAGTTAGGTGGATTGGCCATGATAAATTGCCCTTAGTGTCCAAAATTGCCCTTAGTGTTGGATGGGGTTACTGGGTTATGGGGACAGGGTGGAGGTGTTGACCTTGGGTAGGGTGCTCTTTCCAAGAGCCGGTACAGACTCGATGGGCCGTTTGGCCTCCTTCTGCACTGTAAATTCAATGATTCTATGAAACCTTCTAAGCTACAGGAGGTGTTGGATGTCATCACCTGGTTGACTTGCTCAGCTGCTGGCTCTTGCCACCAGACCTGCCATTTCCCTCCAGCCAACCTCACCACGTTGGGCTGGAGTTAACGGCCGCAGGGGTGGCCAAATCTGACAGTCGGAAAGGCAGTGGCCACGTTGGTTGCCGCCATTTCCGGGGAGCACGGACGTGTTTAAATGCCTATCAGGGAGCTCACTGATGCCGTTGGGGTCTCCCTGCATCCAAAGGCGAAGAAGGGGTTGCCCCCAAGAGCTGTTGACCAATCAGAAGTCTGGCTAGCGCCATCTGGAGTGTTGGCCACTGCTGGGACTGTGGGACGTCCTGGAAAAGAGGCCCCAGAAGACAGGTAAGCACGGCGGACTCACTGACACCGGCCAAGCAGCGAGAAGGTCATTGCGGAGAGTGGGGTTGGTTGTTGGGGGGGGTCTCGCTTTCTGCAAGGGTGCACGTGGTGGACTCCCTGTTTTGATAAAAGGAAAGAGTGTGACTTTAAACTTGCAAACATAATTAATAAAGAACAAATCATAAATACGCCAATGTATGAAATAAGTCTCCTGCCCACTTCCCCTAATTTTGATAATTAAAAGCAGTCCTGCCTGACTGGAACAAAGAAATTACACACACCTTTAATTTGTACTTTAGCAGTCAATAAAATCTCACAAACAATAAGCAAATCATTTACTGGCACACATTTACACTATTACTAAATTACTGAGGCCTCGGTCTATCTGTCTGTTTCACTTTGCAATGATATCCCTGAGGCAGTAATGTAGCAAAACTGAACTTGTTTGTCTGCATTCTAACTCTGTATTACTTTACTGGACATATTCACCTCTTCAAAGTAATGCGTTAGCACCGCTGCGGAAATAGTCACAGGAGAAATGCCTAATGTTCAGCACTTGTGGGTTAACCTGCACACCACAGATATCTCAGGGACCCTGAGACAAACCCGTCCGTGAATCCTTTCATTGGCTTTTATTCTTATCTGTCTGTAAAATAACTCCGAGTGCCCTTTGGAACCATCAGAATATGCAGGGATGTGGGCAATGGGAAAGGAGAAACACCAGTCAGAGTGATGCAACCTCACAATGAGCTGGTGCCCTCTGTATTGACAGTTATCCAGATCTGATCGAAGCGATGCCGATGCCAATAAGTAAAAAGGATCCCTCAAAGGCAGCTCAAAACCCTAGAGTTTTGGGCTGACCATGCTAAAGTTAAATCATCTGCACAAGCTGTTTTCAATAAACTATTAAATGCATTTAAAGGGCGCACTATTATATTACAAAGCCCAGAAGGATTCATGACTGCCAATATTCTGAGCTAATAGGTTAATGTCTTTGGTTAGGCTGCAATAGCACAGCCTTCATAGGACTCCGAATGCTAACAGATGACACAGGGATTTGTTTGCTGGTAGCTAGTTCACATGAGTGTGCCAGGGACGGAATTGAACAACATACAAGCTCATATTAAATACCTATTTTAGTTAATTCAATTATTTTATGTATATAAAAAGTGTGTATAGTAAAAGACATTTGTATATATACATGAAATATGTATTATGATATATGTATTATATATATTTGATAAAATATGCATTTATGTTGTCAAAGCTTTTCGTCTTGCACTCATCAGAACAATTCGCAAGATTACCACATGGAGAGGGAACAATTTGTACTTCATGAGAAGAGAGTGATGATCAGTTGGCAAATGGTGGGTGATTGGTAGAGGCATTGTCATTTGGTATTCTTGCGAATTGTTCTGATGGTTTAGCTCACTGGGCTAAATCGCTGGCTTTTAAAGCAGACCAAGCAGGCCAGCAGCACGGTTCGATTCCCGTACCAGCCTCCCCGGACAGGCGCCGGAATGTGGCGACTAGGGGCTTTTCACAGTAACTTCATTGAAGCCTACTCGTGACAATAAGCGATTTTCATTTTTCATGAGTGCAGAAAGAAAAGCTTTGAAAACGTATCTCTTTTTTCAGCAATAAACAAGTTCTGCCCCACCAAATGGATATGTGTTATTCATTTTCAAATACATCTGCACATATTAAGTTAGATCCTGTCACTTATGTTCTAAATATACATAGATAATTATCTATATATATATAAATCATAAATCATGACTAAAATAGACATTTAATGGTGTTTGCATATGGTCACATATATAAAATACAATTTAAGTATGTATATAAATGTGGATTAGAGGGTTCGTTTTGCAAGACACCTTGCCAATTGGCCCTAAAATGTTCCTGCACCATCTCTGATCTATATTCCTGTGTGAAGTTCGATGGAGTGGAGTGTTGGAATATCCCTTACATCTCAGAATTCAGTGTTAATTAATCTGAAATCAGTAACCGTCATAACATAATAAGTTGTAAATGATGTATTCATGTCCTATGCAATAAGCACCGAAGGACTGCTTCTTTATTAATATGCTACCGAGCTCGAAGGCTGATTATCGTGTCCAATAACCGTCGTCTTATGTAGAGGTCAAGTAGCTTAGCAAGGAGTAAGGATCAAAGTGGGATCTTCCCCTATGGGTTCCTTAACCAAATATCACTTTAAGCCACGAGAAGGGGGGTCAGTCTTTTACATTTCCAAACAATGGTACAATCAAAAAAGGTTTCATTGAGTTGCAAGCTTATGAATCAACTTGCAAAGAGGCCTAATATTCAGGCTTTTGTTTTTTCTTCGTCAAAGGTAAAGGCAACTCAACCGATAACAAACATCCGCCTTTTCGGGTCAAAAGATAAATAAAAGTTTTCTGTTTTTCCTTCTCAGCTCTTAACTGGCAGAGACCGCAGCTCAGAAAAAGAGTTCCAAATTAGTAGATTGTATCAGCCGTGGCACAAATCTCTCCACTGGGCCAGAATCACAGTGGCTTTGTAAATGAAGTCGCTTCGGGCATTCCGGATCCAGACTCGCCACAAAAGCCTTTCGTACAATGACCAGAAAATAAAACCTGACTTCAACCCTCTCCCCCCCCCCCCCCCCCCCCCCCCCCCCCACCTTTTCCCCTTCCTCAGAGGAAGTCACGCCAATCATCCCGTGGAAATATAATTAAAGTCCAATTCTTCAAGAATGAAATGTGCTCAATAGCAGAAAATTGTGATTTTTTTTTTCCCTTCTTGTTACGATCATTTGGAATCCCCCACTGCTTTATCATTCCTTAAATAACCGAAATGGTAAGTGGCATTTTGAAAGAGTTGCGTATAAAATATGTGGACATGATATACGACGCCACCCCAGTGTATAAAAGTCTGAAAGTGAAGAATATATGATGAATTGTGATTTTCCACATAAAGCTGATAGTTCCAAAGAAATAGAAATCTCTGACACTGATACATGGCACAAGCCTAAAGGGGAATTACAGAAGTCAGGAAATGCTGGGAATTTATTGAAACATCAGATCACTCTCGAATCTGACTACTTGCGTCTCAGCTGCGGAGTCTGGCACACTGAATTTGACAGTCATTCCGGGTTTTGTTATAGGTCTATCAGCTCCTGAGTACCACATATTTCTCACACCTTGCATTCAAATTCTAGATGCTCTGAATTAAAGCATTTTCTTTTCCAGGCAGCAGATGTTTCCCGTTCATCCTCGCATGCGAATCGTGCGTTGCCCGCTGCAAACTGAAACTCTCTCCCGCCCCCCCGCGCACATTGTTATTTTTTCCCTTCAGTCTCCAGAACCACCTCCAGCAGATCCGACCTCAAACAGAATCACAGAATCGCGGAATTGTTCGGCACATTGTGCGTGCACCAGCTCTCCGAATGAGCCTTGTTAACGGTTGAGTTGCCTTCATCTCTGACCAAGGATGACTTAACGGCATTTCCCTGCCTTTTCCCCCGTACCCCTGCACATTGTTTCTATTCAAATAATCATCCAACGCCTTCCTGAATTCCTCGATTGATCTTGCCTCCACCACACTTCCAGGCAGCGCATTCCAGACCCAGACCACTCGCTGCGTGAAAAACATTTCTCACATCACATGTACCTCTGTTGCAAATCACTTTAAGTCTGTACTCTCTCTCAACCATCTACTAGCAGGAACGATTAGGGTTAGGGTTAGGGGGTTGGTGTCAAACCCCCTCATGGTTATTGAGCACCTCTATCAAATCCCCTCTTAGCCTTCTTCTCTCCAAGGAGAACAGTCCCAGCTTTTCCTTGCACAGGAGCATCTCAGGAGAACACAAGATGGGAATAAATCTCAGAGGGGGGTTGGAGAGGATCCCTTTTCTGAAATGAACATTCCCAAGTCATCCAGAAATCACAAGTTGGCGTCGGCAAAAAATTGGAAAAGGGCGCCAGCGTTCCATTGACGAGGATGAGGAAGACCGCTGGGTTTAAATTGGGACCAAGGATCTGTTGGGAGATTTACTGCTCATTTGCAGTAGCAATAGAACAGACTCCAGGAGCTTAGTGGACTATTCCCTTTCCCTTGTTCCCGTAGGAAACCAAGAAGAATTCTGGGTCTCCTGATGACGCCTAGTGACAAGCAACATGTAATGGTGATCATTTTAGAATGTCATGTCCTAGTTTACGGAGTAATGTACAGGAAATTGTTACAATGCTTAAACTAAATTGAACAAGCTACAACCAAACTCAGCAAGTGTCTCCAAGATCAGAAATAATTTGACACATTGCACCAGTTTGCTTTAACCTTCCAAAATTCTCATGCAAGGTAGCACTGGAGGATCAGTTGTGAGAAGCACCGCATTAGATTACTGAACCCTTTGCTGAGCAGAAAACAGTTTCGAGTTTTTCACCGGCATTTAAGACTCTCTACATTTAACACTGCAGTCATAGGGAAATCCACTTAAGATGGACCCTGATAATCTTAAATATCTATTAGCCAGCCTTTTAGCTGTCTTAACCTATTACTTCAAACATAAATTCCCCTGTGAAAGGGCAGAAAGTGGGCTAATATTGTTTCTATTTTTATTAGGCAAAGCGTTGTTGATTTTATCTTGCTTCCATTCTGTTTATGATTACATTTTTTGGGTAGCAGTTTACCTTTCTGGGTGGCAGTCCTGTCTCTGAGCCAGTAGCTGATAGGTTCAAGCCCTATGCACAGAATGAAGGCTGTCATAGAATCGTAGAGTCAGAGAGTTTTACTGTACAGAAAGAGGCCTTTCAGCCCATCTTGTCTGTGCCGTCCTATCTATTCTCATCCCATTTGCCAGCACTTGGCCCGTAGCCTTGTATGCTGTGGCGTTTCAGGTGTCCGTCTAAATGATTCTTAAATGTTGTGAGGATTCCCGCTTCTACCCCGTGACAGTATACACCTTGTGGCGCCCCGTGCTCACCTTCATTTCTGCCCCCCCACCATGATGTCACGCACCCTCCCCCACAAATGACGCCCCTCCCGACCCCACTCGCCCTCGCCCCACAGAACGCAAAGGCTCAAGCCCCAAAAATACACAAATGAATCGCTGCTGAACTGCTTTTGAGCTTTTTAACTTGTAAAAATATGCCTGTTTGAATAATTGCTGAATTGAAATGCAAGCTTGCCTCTTATCAGAACGACAGTAAAACCGTCAATATTGCGATATGTGTCTTGGGGCGAGCATAACCGGAACTTGCTGAGATGGAAAGTTATCAGCTGGTGACATTACTGCAGCACAGGCCAGAATGGGGCAGTCCAGCGCAGGAGTAAATACTCCAATCAACAAGATGCATAAGCTGCCATTCAGTGTACGTCAGAGTCTCATTCAGTTTCGAAAGTTAATTTCCTTACTTCCTCTCACAAAATCAAAGATATTATTGCTGTACATTTACATGAGTGGAAGGTCCAGTGAGTCCAAGTCCAACATCAGTGGCTTTGTCTGGCAGGATTCCGTTCCTTGTCTTAGAGACTTTTTTTTCATGTCCACAGATCTCTGAAGGTTGCCACTCAAGTGGATAGAGCCGTGAAGAAAGCCTATAGTGTGTTAGCGTTTATTAACAGGGGGCTTGCGTTGAAGAGCAATAGGGTTGTGCTGCAACTGTACAGGACCCTGGTGAGACCACATTTGGAGCATTGTGTGCTGTTCTGGTCACCTTGCTATAGGAAGGATGTGGAAGCATTGGAAAGAGTGCAAAGGAGATTTACCAGGATGCTGCCTGGTTTGGAGGGTAGGTCTTATGAGGAAAGGTTGAGGGAGCTAGGACTTTTCTCTTTGGAGCGGAGGAGGATGAGAGGCGACTTATTAATGGTTTATAAGGTGATGAGGGGGATAGATAGAGTGGACGTTCAGAGACTATTTCCTCGGGTGGATGTAGCTGTTATAAGGGGGCATAACTATAAGGTTTGGGGTGGGAGATATAGGAGGGATGTCCCAGGTAGATTCTTTACTCAGAGAGTGGTTAGAGTGTGGAATGGACTGCCTGCTGTGATAGTGGAGTCGGACACTTTAGGAACTTTCAAGCGGTTATTGGATAGGCACGTGGAGCACACCAGAATGACAGGGAATGGGATAGCTTGATCTTGGTTTCAGACAAAGCTCGACACAACATCGAAGGCCGAAGGGCCTGTTCTGTGCTGTACTGTTCTATGTTCTATGAAGGGGAGTCTTGAGAGCGATGGTGGTTAGAACTACCAACACGTGACTAGCCACAGCCACGATATCAGCCCTGCAATGGTCCATTTTGAAAAACAGAAATTAAACAAGTGAATATGGAAGAGGGATAGATTTTTAAGATGTTCTTGCTTCATCCCTTGTTGGTACGACAATTTGCATAGCTTCTTTTCTACATTTTTTATTCACCAAATCATCAATTGCATTATCGCAGGGAAAATCTTGTACAGGCTCTATTTCAATTATCGATATTGCTGAATTAGCCAAATGTTCCTGATTTATTGCACGTTGCAAATAATTTGTCACGCTTTTCAATACAGCAATAGAACGTTCACCGGAAGTATTTGTGACAGGTGTTATTAAAAATATCTTCAAAAGAGCTTCAAGATTTAGAAAGGTTTCCTGCACACCATCACATGATTTTGAAGAATAAAGCTTGTCCTTATCAATTAAATGAATGGATTGTTTCACTTCACCTTCACAAAGATTTGTATCTATGTCCGCCTGGTAGAATTAACTTAATTTCTCACTGCAGCTGTCAAAAACCACGCATGATAAATCAACAATTTTCTTCAGAGATTCACTTCTACTCTGCAATTGCACCATCACTGTGTCACAAATGTCATTGACAGTATCAACAATGATCTTCTCTTACCCTTCTAAACATTAATTCTTTGAAGTAAACGATTCCATAACACAATAAAAACAGCAATATTGTACATTTCAAATTTCTCTGCTGAGGATTTTGTTTTATCTTCCACACTTTCACACTTGGTTTTTCTGAATTTGATGTGGCTATGTCTTTTAAAAAAAATATTTTTTTATTCTCCTCCTTTTTCACATTTTCTTCCAAATTTACACCTACCAACAACAAACAATAATCAGTAACAAATATGTCAATCCCCATATCAATAACAACGATCCCATCCTCCCACCAAACCCTCAAACATTAATCCGCATGTTCACACAAACAAATGCTAAAAAGGAATTAGGGATCACCCATAATCACCATCAACACACACAGCCCCCCTCGCCCCAACCCTCCCACCTACCCGCCCCAACTAATGTTCGATGTTATCCATTTCTTGAAAGTGCATAATGAATAATGCCCATGAATTGTAGAATCCCTCCATCCTTCCCCTCAATTCAAACTTAACCTCTCAAAAGTCAAGAATTCCAACAGGTCCCCCCGCCACACCAGGGCACAGGGTGCAGAGGTTGCTCTCCAACCTATCAGGATCCGCCCTCGGGCGATCAATGAGGCGAAGGCTACAACATCTGCCTCCACACCCGTTTCCAACCCTGGCTGGTCTGACACCCCGAATATGGCCTTCCGGGGGCCCGGGTCCAGTTTCACGGGTACCACTGTAGAAATTACCCTAAAAACCTACTTCCATTAATCCTCTAGTTTTGGACAGGACCTAAACAGATGAACGCGATTAGCGCCCCCACCCCCCCCCCCCGCCCCCCCCTGCAATGTTCACACACATCTTCCACTCCTTCAAAGAATCGTCTCATCCATGCCCTCGTGAGGTGTGCTCTATTTACCACCTTCAGCTGTATCAGCCCCAAACTTGCGCACAAGGTGGAGGCATTCACTCTCCGGAGCACCTCACACCAGACCCCCTCCTCCATATCCTCTCCCAACTCTTCTTCCCACTTTGCTTTGATCCCTTTCAGAGGTGCCTTCTCCTCTTCCAAAATAGCTCTGTAAACCTCTGACGCTACCCCCTTCTCCAGTCCCCCTGGCATCAGCACCTCCTCCAGCAATGTGGAGGGGGGCACCACTGGGAAGTTCTGTATCTCGATTCTGGCAAAATCTTGAACCTGCATGTATCTAAACATTTCCCCCTGCTCCAGCCCATATTTCGCTTCCAGCTCCTTCAATCCTGCAAAACGATCCCTAAGAAACAAATCTTTTAGTGTCTCAAACCCCGGGCGGGATTCTCCGACGCCTCGCCAGGTCGGAGAATCACCGGGGGGGCAGGCAGCATGAATCCCGCCCCCGCCGGCGGCCGGGGATTTGGCGTGGGCGGAAATCGCCCAGAGCCAGTCGGCGGCCGCTGGCGGCGGCCCCCGCGGTGATTCTCCGGCCTGCAATGGGCCGAGTGGCTGCCTGGTTTTTTTGATGGTCCTGCCGGCGTGAATTAGAGT
The DNA here is from genome assembly GCF_902713615.1 of Scyliorhinus canicula. Lineage (NCBI taxonomy): Eukaryota > Metazoa > Chordata > Chondrichthyes > Carcharhiniformes > Scyliorhinidae > Scyliorhinus > Scyliorhinus canicula. Next base: position 178,133,302 of record NC_052155.1, read on the forward strand.
AGGTCCTTACCGGCAGGACCTGGCGGCGCAGGCGGCCTCTGCAGTTCTCGGGGGGTGGGGTTGCTAGGGGATCTGTCCCCGGGAGTTGCCCCCACGGTGGCCTGCCGCGCAATCAGGCCCACCGATCCGCCGGCGGACCTGTGGGAACTCTATTCTTCCGCACTGGCTACTGTAGCGGTTCGCCAAGGCCGGTGCGGAGATGAAGCCCCCTGCGCATACACTGGGATGACGCCAGCACACGCTGGCGCTCCCGCGCATGCGCCAACCCACGCCGGCCGGCTGAGTCCCTTTGGCGCCAGTTGGCGTGGCGCCAAGCCCCTTCTCTGCCGGCCGGCGCAGCACAAACCACTCCAGGGCTGGCCTAACCCCTGCAGGTGCAGAGGATTCTGGAACCTTTGGGGCGGCCTGACGCCAGAGTGGTTCACGCCATTCCTTCCCACCGGTGTTGCCTGCCCCGTCGATTACGCCAGAATCCCGCCCCCTTTCTCCTCCCATTTCCGAAAATTTCCATCCCACCTCCCTGGCTCAAATTTATGGTTCCCCCGAATCGGCATTTCCCTTCACCCTGTCCCCAACCCGAAGTGTTGGCAAAACTGTCTCCAAATTCTCAATGAATGTTATTATTACTGGATTCCCAGAGTATTTCCCTGGAGCGGCGCTGTTGCTCGTGCTTTCAATCCCGACCCCCTGCACCAACTCTCCTCCATTCTGACCCACTGGGATCAGCCCCTCTGACCCAGCTCCGCACCTTCTCCACATTCGCCACCCAGTAGTAATACATCAGGTTCAGAAGACCCAATCCTCCTGTCTGCCTTCCGCTCTGTAGCAGCCCCTTTCTAACTCTGGGCACCTTCCCTCCCAATATGAACGAGGTAATCCTTCCCTCAATCCCTCTGAAAAAAGCCTTTGGCAGGAAAATCGGCAGGCATTGAAAGATAAACAGAAATCGCAGCAACACATTCATTTTAACCGCCTGTACCCGACCCGGCAGCGACAGAGGGAGACTATCCCACCTTGCCAGATCGGCTTTCACTCTCCCCACCAAACTAGAAATGTTGTACCTGCAGAGCCCCCCCCCCCCCGCACTCCCGGGCAACCTGCACCCCCAGGTACCTAAAGTGAGTCCTTGCTCTATGGAATGGCAGCCCCCCCACCCCTTCCCCACCCCCGGCCGAGACACCACAAAATACTCACTCTTGTCCAGATTTAGTTTGTACCCCGAGAAAGACCCAAACACTCGAAGCAGCTCCAATATTCCCCCTATCGACACACTTGGTTCCGACACGTATAACAGCAAGTCATCAGTATATAAGGACACCCTAGGCTCCATCCCCCCCCTCCCCCCCCCCACTCGCTCGCCTCGTAGGCCCATTGAAACCTGCTAACCAGGCTCCAATGTCTGCAGCCCTCTTCTCACCCCATCTCCATTCACTAGCCGACTTTAATTAGCTAGCGCGGGTGGCTCCCCCCCGCCAAGGTATACCGTCCCCTCCCACCCAGTCCCAGAGAAAGAAAAAACAAAAACAATCCAACCCATACAATTCACTAAAATAAGATATAACCGTCGCAACACAGAATGCCAATCGACCCAACCAATAACTTGAACTCTGTAACAATGTGAAGAGAAGTAAATTACAATACACGTCATTAAAAAGAAAGTTATAGCATTTATACATTTTCCAGTTCCCCAATCACAGTTCACAGTCTCTCTTCCAGCTCCGCTCCTCACGTCTGTCCCAAGCCGTCTGCCCTCACGAACGCCTCAGCCGCCTCCGCTGTCTCGAAATAAAAGTCTTTGGCATCATACGTCACCCTCAGCTTCGCCGTGTATACCATACCAAATCGCACCCCCTTCCTGTACAGTGCCACCTTCACTCGCCCGATCACCGCTCGTCTTTTTGCCAACTCCACCGTCAAGTCCTGGTAGATCCGAACTCCAGCACCGTCCCACTGCACCTCGCGCTTCTGCTTCGCCCAGCTTAACACCTTCTCCTTCATGCAGTACTCACGGAAGCAGATAATTACTGCTCTTGGCGGCTCATTCACTTTGGGCTTCAGCCTTAATGACCGATGAGCTCGGTCCAGCTTGTACTGGGAGGGGTTCTCACCCTCCCCCATCAACTCCGCCAACTTCTCAGCGAAGTACTCTGTTGGCCTTGGGCCCTCTGTCCCTTCAGGAAGGCCCACAATTCTTAGATTGTGCCACCTCGAGCGGTTCTCCAAGGCCTTGAGCTTTGCTGTTGACCTCCACCACCCTCCGCAGCTCATCCTCCATCGGGGTGAACTGGTCGCTGTGCTGCGACATGGCCTCCTCCACTTCCTTCATCTTCTTGCCCTGCTCTCTCACCACGGCTGATGTCTTTGCCACAGCTACCCTCACCGGGGCGATTGCCTCCTCCACCAATGACTTTAATGTGACCGCCGTCTCCTTCCTCAAAGCCTCCATGTGCCTCGCAAACTGCTTTTCCAGTTCCACCGCCATCACCTGGGTCATCTTCTCCACCTTAAGTAGTGCGGCCCCACCATGCAGTCTGGCATCCGCCATCTTGTCAGAACTTTTACTGGTGTCCAAACCTAAATTTGAAATGATATCCTAAACCGTTGTCCGCAGACACTCAGAAATCTGGGATGTAGTTGGACAAAACTGAGAAATCGCTCTACAACTTCACCATCGCTGGTGACATATCTTAAAATTAAGGTTAATTGGTCCACATAACTCACATCTGGTGCTGATTCAACTATTATGGAAGAGTATTTAGTATCTTTCACATCATTAGTGAATTGGTTTCTGATCTGAGCCCCTCTGCCATTATAGTGATGAAGTCATCATAGGATCTGTGCGTTAAAAAGTTGGTCTTCCCTGAGCCACAATATTGATGACTTTTCAAATGTTCTTTGAGAAGCTCATTAAATTCACTGAGATATTCAAGGCCGGCAAAGAAATTACCTCTTCGAGTTGACAATGATGACATTCATGTCCTCTCAGATGTATTCCCAAAGAAGACAGCAGTTTTGACCGTGTCAACAACATGTCTCAGCACTTTCCTCCAATAAGAACACTTCTTTTCAAACTGAGCCAATGACGCGGAATCAATTCTTCCAGATAATGTACATCATTGATTGAACGCACACATCGCTTTAAGATGACTTTTGGAAGTTTCATGATCAACAAAATCTCTTCCAACATTTCTCCGCTTAGAGTACCCATTGCTAAATGATTGTTTCCCTTTCCTAGAATCAGGGAATAATTTGGAAACATAGCAGTAGACAGCCTTGGAGGTACCCGAAAAAGTAACCCATTTCTCATTTCCGCCATCCCGTTTCTCTTCACCCTCAGAAAATGGGACTTATGAAGACTTCTAACTTGCTTTTGGGTTCCAACTTCAAACTCTTTTCTCGAATTTTCCATATTAACTATGTTTTCTGGTTTATTTATGACCAAATATTCTACCACGCCCAATAAAACATATTTTGACCATAAGGCAACGTCTTCAAGGGTAGGTTTCTTCCCTCACTTCAACAGAAGAAATACGTTGTTGCACCACTGCCATTTCAGATTCCACTTCTTGTTCAACTTTCTCAGGCAATGTGGTTTCTCTGGAAATCGGCAAGTCTAAGCCATCAGATAATTCACCTATACATTTGGTGGGTGAGGATGAATGTGCAGTTTGCGCACTGTTCAGTGCTTCAAACTTTTAAAAGCAAAATCCCAAACTGTATTTTTTGCCGGGCTTCATCCTATTGCCTAGCCTTCAATTTTCTGTGCATTTGACTCCAGGTTGATGGTGGTTGTTTCAAATCCAATCTCTCTTGATTTTAACACATGCAAGTTTTTTGAAAGAGTAGGCTTTGTTGCCCCCTCAGCTCTGGGGGTCGAATCGCCCCTGCTCCCCTCACTGTACGTTGACAGCTACCCTGAGTCCTGACCGGCTGCCTGGCTCACTCACCACCTCCCACCTGGCATTTTTCCCCAATTCGCCCGGGCCTGGCTCTACTTTGCACCTCACCTCAACAACCTCGCCTCGATGCTGACTCGGCTGCCTGGCTATGGCCTGCCCGGCTCTCTCCAGCCCTGGCCTGGGAGGCCGAGTTGCCCCAGCTCCACTCGACAACAGCTTGCTTGGTTCACTGCCTCCCTCCCTCGTGGCATTTTTTTTTTTGCCATTTCGAGAAAAAATGTCAGTTAAGTTAACACAAGACATCTTCACCTTGACTGCTGCCCCTCTCCGTCCCACTCACCTCAAAGTTCACTAGCGTTTTCCCGCTTTAAGGGAGCTCGACCAATCAAAGTCTGCTCATCTCAACATGAGCTTGTCAGCAAATGCACAGCCATCAGTCTCTGATTGGTGGTCACAGACACCAGCCGGCACAGGGCTCCCCCTTGGTTGAGGCCCTGTGCCTAGGCATGGTGTGTTTCATTGTAAGTCTGTCTCTGCCTCTTCCCTCATTCTCAGCACAACTGCAACAGAACTGCATTCTCCTCTGGTTGAAGTGTTAAACTGAGGCTCTGCAAGGCCGTTTGTCTGTGAGGACCATAGTCCTCCAGGGATTGCAGATATCTCACCCTGTTTTAGAGAGGGGTACACACTCCACTCCACAGATAGCTGAGCAGGAATCTCTCCCAATCTTCACGCCTACCATGAGCATATTGGAAGGATTAGCAGATTGATTTGGCCGCACTATGAAGGCATCTTCCTTGGCCATCAAGTCTTCATGGAATCATAAAATCCCGACAATGCAAAAGGAGGCCATTCGGCCCATCAAGTCGGTACTGACCCTCTAAAAGAGCACTCCACCTAAGCCTACTCCTCCGCCCTATCCCTCTAACCCCTTAACCCAACCTACACGGCCTTGGACACTAAGGAGCAATTTATCATGGTCAATTTACCTAACCTGTCCACAATTGGAATGTGGGAGCAAACCGGAGCACCGGAGGGAAACCCACGCAAACACGGGGAGAATGTGCAAACTCCACACTGACAGTCACCCACGGTGGGAATTGAACCCGGATCCCTGGCGCTGTTGAGGCAGCAATGCTAACCACTGTGTCACCGCAAGTCCTGGAGTGGGACTTGAACCCAGAGCATTGAGGCTCTGAGAAAGGGGCATGCTTGGCAAGCTCTAGTAACTGTGTAAAAATACCTAGATAACTGTCAGGAGGATTCGTAACTAGAAGATATATTGAAGAGAATTAGCGGAAGAACCTAGTGGTGGGGAGCTTGGTGAGTGGTGGGTGGGGGGCGGTTGACGAGGTTGAAGATTATTTATTTCCACTGTGGATTATTAGGATCTGAAATGCATTATCTCAAAAGATAGTGGAAGCAGATTCAATGGTAACTTTTGAAGGAGAATTTGACGAATAATTGAAAGGAAACATTTGCAGGGCTATGCAGAAAGAAGAGGGGAGTGGGGCCCATGAAAGAGCCCCAGGCGCCCAATGGACTGACTGGTCTCCTTCTGAAACCATGATTCTGTGGTTTTATGATTCCAGTACTGATGAAAAATAAAAGATTATTGTGTCATTCCTCTGCCTGTGAGGTCTTGCTGTGCACAGAGTGGCTGCCATTTTTAGCCTGGATGGCTAAAGTGACTTCACCTGAAAAGTAGTCAGTTGTGATTTGATAAGGGTGTGAAAAGATGCTATAGCAAGGAAATGTCTTTCTTTCAAAGGCAGTACCTCGCATTCACGACATCAGTATATTTAACATCTTTGTTGAATTACAAGTTGCAGCTGTACGTTTCTAGTCAGCAATTTTGCATCAGTTTTGTAGATTATACGATCAGTTAACAATTATTGGGTTCATGGAAAGAGCACAGCAAAATTATTTAGCTTGCTAAATAGATTGCCTATGCATCTGGGATATACACAGAGCATCAGAAAAAATACTAATGAATAGGTTTCGGCCAAGCCTTAATCCAAACTTTGTTTTTCTTTCAGTTCTTGGCCAATTTGCTGTGCACTATCAGCTTAGATTTTGAATTTCTAATGCTCGTTTTTTAAAAATTTGTTGGATTCAAAAGAGTCTTCTATTAATTGGCTTTGCGGAGAACGCACTGGCACCTAAGTTCAAGCTAGGAAGCACGCACTTCGACCCTGGGGCAACTCGATGGCAAACCTTAAGCTTTGGCTTTGCCAGGGAGATTTCCAGTGGTTCTGGAACTCTTGAGAACTCTGTAACTTACAAACTATAATGTACAAACTTACTGTAGACTCCGGCGGGTGAGAGACACTCATGGGACGCAAGGTAGGATATAAAGAAGGAGGTTTATTAAGATGCATTACTTATCGCCCACGCCCCAAAGGGTCTCGCTCCCCGACCTGCTCCCAGGCTGGGATTTTTATACCGTGGAGCCTTCCTTGTTTATGCGGGAATCTCTGCCCCCAATTAATCTTTAATATTTATTAGTGTCACAAGCAGGCTTTCATTAACATTGCAGTGAAGTTAATGTGAAAATCCACCAGTCGCCACACTCCGGCCCCTGTTTGGGTACACAGAGGGAGACTGGGGGAGTTCGTATTCGTTATGTGTTAATGGGAACTGGATGATGCACACCCTCTCTCGTGGCGCCATTCGCAGCCCGGTGTCTCTGGAGAGGGAGCATGCAGTATCCGTGGGCACACTTGAGGCCTTCCCTGCTCGGTGGGCCCTACAGGGGTTGGATTGTTTTATTGACTCCACTTCCCACATTTTGATTTGATTTTTTTCTTTTTAACGTTTCCGTTTCTATTTGTTATTTTTGGGCTGTGTTCCTATTAGGAGAGGCCCCCTTTTAATTTGTTCCCGAGTTGATTTTTGTTCTTCTATTCAGTTGATGAACCCTAAAATACTGCCTGATGATGCACACTCACCTCCTCCCCAGGGGGTCATAACACTTTACAAACTCTGTAACTTTCAGATGAGATGTTAAGTCGAGGCCCCATCTGCCTGCTCGGGTGGATGCAGGAGATCCTGTGGCACTATTTCAAGGAGGAGCATGTGAGTTATCCCTGGTGTCGTGGCCAACATCACAAGAAAAACAGGTGATGTGGTCGTTTTCACATTGCTGTTTGTAGGAGCTTTCTGTGCGCAAATTGGTTGCTGCATCACAACAGTGACTACACTTCAGCATTTCGTTTTGGTTGTGCAGTACTTTGAGACATCCAGTGGTCATGAGAAGTGCTATATAAATGCAATCAAGTCTTTCTTCCTTTCTTCTTTCGACGCAGTTCCATGACCCGGTTGAGCGGGAGGGATTCCTTTCTTCAACAGACAACATCAGCCATATCAAGAGACATTTGGACGAGTGACCAGGACCTTGGTCAATGAGGAGGCGTTTTCCGACAGCTGAAAGGCAGAAGGTGATGCAGAAAGGCTTAGAGAGGGAATTCCAGTGCTTCGAGTCTATGGGCAGCCAAAATAATAGCCAGCACTGATAGAGTGCAGGAACATGGGACCTGAGGCCTGATTTGGAGGAGTGAAGAGTATTGTAACACTGGAGGAGGTTACAGAGATAGGAAGCAGCTGAGGCCATTGAGGGATTTTGAACAGAAGGTTGAGAATTTTAAAATTGAGGTACTGCCCGATCGGGAACCAATATCATAGAATCCCTACAGTGCAGAAGTAGGCCATTCGGCCCATCGAGTCTGCAACAACCCTCTGAAAGATCACCCTATCTAGACCCAATCCCCCACCTTATTCCCGTAACCCCCACCTAGGGGCAATTTAGCATGGCCAATCCACCTAAATTGCACATCTTTGGACTGTGGGAGGAAACCGGAGCACCCGGAGGAAACCCACGCAGACACAGGGAGAATGTGCAGACTCCACACAGTCACTCAAGGTTGGAATCAAACCCGGCCTCTGGTGCTGTGAGGCATAGCTTCATATTGAGTTCACATATCACAGGAGGGTAACTCTTCACTGTCCAGAGTATAAAGCTTTAACAGATGGGATATGACATATATGATGATGTACCACTGAGATCAGTCAGTTATGTGCTAGGCTCTCTAAAGAGAGGTTGGTATCCTGCCTAGGAGCAACATGCCTATTCTGTGACCAATTTAGATGTAATACGAATAAACAGGTGTTAAGCAGATACCAGAGTGTGTTTACAGTCTGGCTAGGCAGCAAGTCCCAGGCCCAAGGGAGAAGCACCATCTCAGAACATGGTGACAGCCATGGAGCCATCGATGTAAAGGAGACATCAGTGTTACCGAAGGAACCACAGAGTGAAGGAACCTTTGAGAGCAGCTGAAAGACATTTTGGAAGATGAAGGAGGCACACTGGGGAGTGGTAATGATGACTGCTCCTCATGAGCTGTCTCTGCTCTTGCCCCACCCGTGTGACTGCCTCGAGGGTCCGCAGAGATGCCAGCAGTGGGAGCTTTGGAAACGCCATTTTCTCTGGTACCGAGCAGCATAAGGCCTTCATGAATAAGGAGCCAAATCCCCAAGTTAGTTCCTTCCTTAATGAAGTAGCAGATTACATTCTCCTACAGCAGGGTGTGCAGGAGTCCACCTTGTGGGCATTCTTAAAGCCGTTAATATTTTTTCTTATCCACCGTGGAACCACCTTACCAAGCACACGGTCCAATATGTGAGGCAGGCTGAACTTAAAACTCTCAATTGAGATTTAATTCACGGGGAGTCTGAGCTTTCACATGACTCTGTAGATTGTGTCGGCCCAGAGACGGCAGCCCGAAGCACAAAAACAGCCCACCAAACCAAGAAGAAGGGCAGGAAACTCCACACTGGCAGCCATTTTGAGATGCTTGCATTGTGATGCAAAATTCAGCATAGATGTAAAGACCTCTCAGCAGGGGTACAGGATGCTACCAATGTGGCTGAAATAAGTATTTCAAACATTTCTGCAAAGCCAGAAATTTTAATCAGTCACAGACCAGCAATCGTATATGACATACATTCCATCCAGGACATGGAAAGTCAAGAAAAAGATGAAATTGCAGAGCTCCAAGGGGAAGTAGATAGTCTTAATGTAGGCTATTGGTCTACATTATAGACCAAGTTACAGTCCAAGGTTCAAGGTTTCTATACTACTTTTAAAATTGATACTGGAACTGTTGTTAACATCTCAGCAGATGACCTCTACTGGCTTCAGCCGAAGATCCTTCATCCATCAGACGTCAGTGGCCAGGTTACAAAGACCAAACGGCAGAGATCTTTCAATTAACGGCCAGATTATTGCTCCTCTCAGCTACAGGGGGCGGTAGATTGTTGATTCTCTCTGTGTTCTTCACTGTCAATGCCCATCCCTATTGAGCGGCGATGTTGGTGTACCTCTCGGAGCTTTTGTAAAACCAGATGACGCTCACCATTTTAACGACTCGCTTTCTTTCATGCAACTGTCTTCAACCTTTTGTGTAGAAGTAGCGGCAATTCTGGCTTGAGAAGCTGAGGAAGTTTATACACTCAGCAGTAAGCTCCCTTCTTTCACAGATACACCATCCACTAGACGCAGGACAGACATGGAAGTTATGAGTATTACAGTTCTTTAAGAAGTAAAGCCAGAAGTGATGGATGCAGAAGGCAGCAGACCAGCCTCATTGGCTCTTTCTAGAGAGTAATGAGGACTAATCCCTTACTGAGTACTGAGGGATCTCTTGGAGGTTGAGGTCTTCGAGGATAATTCAACTTTCCCGATGAAGGATGTACCTTATGAAGTCTCTTTTGTCCTTCTAGAAGAATCAGCTGTGCCTTTAGTGGCTGAACAGCATGCAGATCTTCGTGCCACTGAATCTATTGGTGCCTTGCCCACTTTCTCTCCTTTAATATTTTTCCTTCATGGTCGACGTTAATTGAAGCCTTCTTCAGATCTTCAAAGCCTTTTCCGTCTTTGATATAGCAGTGGAGGATACAGCTGTGACAGTCTTCCCTGGGAGTTTAAGATCATTCTTTTTCTGAAGCTTCTTCCCAGAGTCCTTCAAGGGGGAAACGTGCTTTTCAGACTATCCTGAGTTCTTTTCTCAGGTCCTGGAGGATCTGAAGGGTGATTCTCTTCAGTCTTCTCTTTTAGATTTGTCTTTCATTCAATTAAAAAAAAACAAATTTAAAGCACCCAACTCATTTATTTCCAATTAAGGGGTAATTTAGTGTGGTCAATCCACCTACCTTACACATCTTTGGGTTGTGGGAGTGAGACGCACGCAAACACGGGGAGAATGTTCGTCAATCATTCAAAAGTCTTTATTGTCCTTGCAGTTCTGCCATCCTAAAACTTGTAGTCTGGTTCGCAGTAATGCTGATAGCGATGCTGCATGCTGTCCTGTTCTGCAGATGCTGGTGGTGTGTCAAATGCAGAACACAACTTTAATGTTGTCAATACATCTTCCCTAAGAGCCAAGAATGCTAAGGGGGAGATTAAATTTCTCAGGACCATGACTTGGGGAGGGTAAGAGTGGGAGCTGGAGTTAAGTACAATCTGCAGTTGTAAAAGGGAAGTTAGAGAAAATTAGCGTAAATGGTTAAAGATATAGGATGGGATTTCCTGGCCTTTCACGCTGGTGGGATCCTATGATCCCACGGACATCGCGCCCTGTGGTATTGTGCGAAGCAAATAATGGCATGATGGGAAAACTAGTCACGTTTCTTGGTACAATGAAATTTAAACTGACTTTGCAAAACCTAAGGCACAAATACAAGCAGCCAAGGTCAACTTGACCCGAAAACTTGCTGACTCTAAACTAGGATAAAACTCAGTCGTCAGACCCCAGAGCAGTCTAAATACACAAGATAAGCTAGAACTAGTTTCTTTCGATACTTAAACAAGTCTGCTCCGTTTCTTAAACATGTGACCAAAAGACAAGATAAGGATATGAGACCCCGAGTCCTCTAAAGATCAGCAAGGTGACGCCAGTTTAATGATTATTACTTATGTTTTACTTTTGATCAAATTCCTGACCAAGCTGTATTCATGTTATCTTGATTTTATAATGTATAAATGTCGACCTATTTTTTGTAATGCGCAGACTTGGAAAGGAACCAGCAGTTTGTAATTGACTGCCTTCCGACTCCAAGTTTCAGCCATACTGCTAGCAGTTGTAGTTCGTAAATAAAGTTTTGCTTACCTAACGAACCTTGTTGAATCTTTCTATCACAATCCAGAAGCGGGGAAAATATTAATTACAACAGCCCCCCCCCCCACCCCCTGTGGGTTTCATGGCATCAAAGGGAAACCTAGTTGACAAAGGTGGGACCAGAGGATTCTGCCGCGGCCACTGGTGAACCGCCTTCCACCACTGCAGAACACGCCATGGAGGGGGGAATAAAAATTCCACCCATAGTTTCATGTTGTTGTTAAAAAGTTGGACAGTACACTTGGGGGGAGGTGTAGAGTAAAGGGATGTGCAAATGTATGATCTAAATGATGATATCAGTCAGTCCTGTTCGTCTCTCATGGTGGGATTTTCTGGTCTTTCACACTGATGGGACCTTATGGTCCCGCTGACGGTGTACCCCCGCTAAGGTGTAGCCATCTCAGATGGCTACCTGCAAAGGACCATGGGAATTATGGCCAACCCAGGACTCAGACACACTCAGAGCTTGTGTGTGTATTTGCAACCCAGATAGCTAGATGCGAACGAAACCCCTGCTCGTTTGCATTCTAATGGCCCATTTCCCCAGAACAAAAGGACTGTACTCAGGTAACCGATACAGATGCAGACTAACCGTCACCACTCCCTTTGCTAAGAAAGCCCAAACAGCCAAGGTCAATGACCGCTCAGGACACGCCCAGCCATCAAGGCACCCGCCCCTTTATTGGCCAAAATCGAAGGCAGTGATCGAAGCCTGTCGAATTATTGGGTCCAAAGCTATGGACTGCTCCAAAGAGCGCGAAAACCCATCGGGATAAAAAGAGACACAGCCGTGTGTTCGGTCTCTCTTGGCCCCGGCCTACGCCTAAAACTAAGTGAGGCATTACGACCAGAAGACAAGTTCAAGACCAACAGTCGCTACCAGACGGATGAGCCCAGCAGAAACGAAGCAACTACTTGTACTCGGCCTCGCAAGATGCGAACAAAGGCCTTGTTCATCTGCAAACAGTGGTTGCCCTGAAGTTAAGTACAGACTATTGTAGTTGTTAGGTGTAGTTTAACTTGTAGTGTTTTATGTTGTATGTCAAAGTAATCCTTGTGTGTAAATAAACTATCTTTGAACTTGAACTGACTAACTGGTTGTTTGGTCTTTGATCGATATCCGGTAAAGCCTTGTAGTTGTAGCATTTGATACCTGGCGACTCTGAAAAGCAATATTATCATTAATAACTGCCATATCTAGTCAATTTCGCAACATTAGTGATGCCGATTGGTGGGATAGTATTCCACTCATTAAAAAGAGCAACATTATTGGTGACTCCGGTGCCGATTGGCAACAAAGGGATTCGGTACTGTGAGGGGTGCATTCAATAGGAATCCCCGTTGACCAGATGATCCCACCGCCTCTCACGCCAGAGGTTGGAATCATACCCATGACTAACAATAACCGATCTAAAAGCTGTTCAGATGTTTTCCCAATAAACCTGTGTTAAGCAAATACCCGAATAAGTCTACACTCTGTCGAAGAACCAAGTCCTATGCCTAGAGTCCAAGGTAGAAGGACCCACATCAGAACGCTGTAAAGGGCAGTTGCATTATCTTGAAGATTTATCAAATAAAGAATATATTCCCTGCACTCCTATTTACTTTAGAGACTTGACCGACTTATAGCAGGCACTTCAAAACACTGGAGGAGAACTACCATCAATGCTTTTGCAAGATCCTCCAAATCTGGTGGCAAGAAAGCTGGTCCAACAACAGTGACCTCTCCCAAGCTAACTTGAAATGAAAAATGAAATGAAAATCGCTTATTGTCACAAGTAAGCTTCAAATCAAGTTACTGGGAAAAGTCCCTAGTCGCCACATTCCGCGCCTGTTCGGGGAGGCTGGTACGGGAATTGAACCGTGCTGCTGGCCTGCCTTGGTCTGCTTTCAAAGCCAGCGATTTAGCCCAGTGTGCTAAACCAGCCCCTTACTTGCCCAGGAACGAGACGGTCATCACTCAGAGCCAGTTCCACTGGACAGGACATTTCGTTTATTTGCCTAATTCCGGACTTCCAGGGCAATTGCTCTACATAGAACTTACTCACTGCACCCTGGGGAAAAAGCAGAAACGCTTTAGAGATGCCGTCAGAGCCTCTGAGAGGCCAAACTTACCCACCAACTTATGGGCTACCCTGACTTTTGACCAATCAAAATGGAAAGGGCTCAATCGAGAAGGTACTGAACACATCGAGAGACTTCACTGAGAACGTGCAGAGGCAAAGCCGGGGTATCAGAGGGGTCCACACCAACCTCAGAACAACCCAACTACCCCAACAGTTCAAGCATCCCTGGCCCCTGAGATATGGTAGCATCTGCGGACCTCGCATGGACTTATCAGCCATCCCAGAACCCATCAAACTGGAGTGCAAGCAAATCATCCTCGATCCCGAGACACTGCTAAAGAAGAGAATATTCAAATCGTTTCCACTTTGTAAAATATACTTTAAATTTCATTCTAGACCTCTAGCGTTAAGTAGCCCTATGCGATTACAGTGAATATTAGGAATCAAAGGGTGATTCACATTAAATACAAACACAGCCAGCTTAAGAAGGGCAGCAAAAGTGGTTCACTGAATTTACACAAGAAACATCCACTCTCTTTTCTTAACGCCGGAATAAAACATTTTCAGGGCTTATTTTGAACGAATTGCTACCCGAAGAGTTAAAATTGGCAAGGGAGGAACGAATGGTTAATGTCTCCCTTTCCCAGCTGCTTTCTGTGCTGAAGCGCGACTTGTAGAACTTAAAGGAAGGAAAGCCGGCAATTCAGAATCAGGTGCCGCCAGTAGATGGCAGAATGGGAATGTAGAAAGATGAAGCACTGCTTGAAGCACTGTATTGCTGCAAGTGTGGTGGAAGAAAGACTGGGGGGGGGGGGGGGGGGGGGGGGGGGGGGATGGGGAGCGTGGGGACGGTAGGGTGAAGAGAAGTGGCCGCTTTTTTCTCCGCAACCTCATTACTTTCGGCTTTGCTGCACAAACAACTGCAAACGATTGCCTTTGTGTTAAAATAATGGACAATCAGACCACACCGTCATGATTCAAGGAGAGACGTGAGAGAACGAGAGAAGCATAAAGACGCTCACAGTGAATGAAAGGATACATTAGAAAACAACAATGTTTCTGCCAGTGGCTCGGGATGTCATTGGGAAAGATATCAGGAGCAGAATCTGAACGCTTTCACTAATGAGGTTCAGCATGTCCGAATTTATAATGGTCGAAATGCACCCATAGTTTGGCCAGTGTCCAACACACTTGCTATCCTTCTTCATTTTCATTCTATATTTGAGCAACTTCACAGATACAGCAATTAAACATGTTCTAACTGATAGCCCCGAGAGGCATTAAGTATAGAGCACAATTAATTAGATACAGGCATTTAAAATGAAACCATTTTGATCACATTGATAAAATATTTATAAAGGAGTGGATTATTCAAGAGAGACATTTAAGATAAAAACTGTGTTAGAAATGAGTGTTACATACCAAGCTGTACCTGTCTGAATGTTAATGATCCCGGCACAGTATCAGGATAAAGAGATATATATCTATGGCGTATGGCAATATTAATTGAAAATGTTTGAGTTAGTTCAATAGTAAATGTTGCATTGTAGTTTGCGCCGAGAAAGTTCTTTTTACTCAGAATGCTGCACTGTGGTCCATACATTTTTTCGGTTTGAACTTTGAGAGGTGAAAGGTTGTGTTGTCTGACCTGATGACCATAATATTTTAGTAGACATGGTACCTATTCAAAGTCATGAGAAAACTACAAAAAAGCACTTGAATGGTAATATGTTTCAAATTCAATGTCTTGGATCATCTTTTGACACATTTAAAAAGGAATAATGCTCATCCCACTATCGTCCCGAAGTAATTGGGGCAACAAGTGCATGGAAATTGTAACCATACAATTGGGCAGAACGTCAGCTCCCACATGAGTGGGTTTTTAGGCTGGGGGGGGGGGGGGGGGGGGGGGGGGGGGGGGGGGGGGAGAGTTGCAAGGGCAAGGCTTTGGACAGGATGCCTGCTCTCACCCCAGTTGAGACCTATATGTGACCACTTCAAGGCTGTTCCCCGTCCCCCAGCCTCAATTTTCCAGCTGGCAGGAACATTCAACCTCTGCGTGGGAAGGTCATAAAACAACAAAGTTCCATCTTGTCGGACGGCATCTGTGGAGAGAGAATGGAGCAAATGTGTTGTGGAATCTAGACTCGAAACGTCAGCTCCCTTCTCTCTCCACAGAGGCTGTCGAACCTGCTGAGATGGTCCAGTATTTTCTGTTTCAGTTTCAGATTCCAGCATCCGCAGTAATTTGCCTTTATCTTGAAGTTATATCTTGGGCAGGAAAGGTGGGGGCGTGTGGTGCCTCCATCAGAAGCCCCCTCCAGAAGTCAGACATTACCCCCATACTAGGTCCGGGGGCCTCCAGCCCACATCCTTGCCCCAGCCTCTCCACAGCCCCACAAGCCCTCCCACCCTGGGTTCCCTTGAACTTACCTTGGTCTCCGATTCCCGGACTTAGATTCCGTATTCCTCCTGAACTTGCTCTTCAGCCCACTGCATCGCTGTCCCTGCAGGGACTGGAGAGCTCCAGCCAATCAGGTTGAGCGGCAGCTCTGTAGGGTGGGGCTTCCCTGGAGTGAGGGGTGGGAGTCCCACCTGCAGCCATACAACGCCCATTCGAGCGCAGATTGGCTGTGGGCACTCGGAGCTGACGGTGATGGGCTCCCCATCCACTCTCCGAATGGCAGGAAGCGAGACCCCCTTGCCACGTGAAAACATTCAGGCCCTTAACTCATTGCTGGCGTTTTGCCAGCTTGGATTTTTCCGAATGGACGACCATTTTTCTGAGTGCTCTTGCCAGAACAGACAGGGGCTCAACAAATACATTTAAACATGTTGCAGGGCATGTTGCGCGGGAATGGAGGGGGGATGTAGGTCAACTGATGTCAGGGCTGCCAACACCATTTCTGTCTCACGCGCTGTTGCCACTGTTGCTTCCTCAACCCCACTGCTCTTCACGGTGGTACATGGCAGCCCACAGGAAGGGTCGCTACTTCCCTCCTTCACCAGCTAGTGACTCACGAGTGCGATAGTTGATGTTTAGGGCCACAGTTGAAGCTAAGCCTTTGGAGGTCCACTGATCATCTGGCATTGGCTACCTGACCATACAGGGCGTCCCTGGGTATGCAACCATGTTCCATACTGTGGATGTCATGATATGCAGACATGGGGATAATGATACACAAACACGCACAGACAGGTAACTAATGAACACAGAGAACAGGACATGACCAATGAGCAGGCAGGACACTCAGGGGTAGTATCTCCCTATAAAAGGCACGAGGCACTCACACTCCGCCTCTTGCCTCTGATGAACATCTACGGAGTGAGTCAGGGTGTATGTACAGTATCACACCTTCAGCACGTGGCTAAGAGCTAATCTGGTTCAGTCAGACAGAGTAACCACACTTAGGTTAGCAGAGAGTCGAACTCACAGAGAACTGTGCTAACTGTGCTACTGGTTCAATAAATCAGATTGAACTAACTTCAAGGTCTCGAGTATCTTTTGGTTAAAGCTGCATCCAGTTGTAGCCTATGTTATCCCAGAGTACATAACACAAGAGTGGAGGTGCCCAATCCATCAAAGTCGCCACTGTTTGGTGAATGTCAACACACCTGGGAGCTCAGCTATTGAGAGAACTGCCACATTTGTGATTTGGCCCTGCCAGGACTGACACGCACTGCAGACAGCAAAAATGAAAATTAGTGAGCTTACTTTCCTGGCAGCTGTAAGTCGCCCAAGCTTCGCAGCCATCAAACTAGGTGCTGAGAACGCACTGGCTGGAGAATTAGAAACAGGACAGAGCTCATGGATTCACGCTGTTAAAGCTTTCCTGGAAAATCAAGGGTATCGTTGACTGCACCCAGCGAGGGCTCCTTGAGGCTCGCTCAACTCATTATGGGCTATCCCTTGATTTGCGATTGATGTATATTGAGAATCATGAGTTTCTGCCATGATGGTTCACGTTATTGAACCGGCCGTTTCTCCACTCTCAGATCTTTGGGCACATGGGGCAGGAAATCCTATGAGTTAGTGGGTTCCGGAGCGCAGGATTTACTTCCTTTTCTTTCCTTCTTGGGCGCCGCTCTCTCTCGTCATTAAGGTGACTCCAAGTATGATGTATCCCGATGGACAAGATTGTTATCATTTTGAATGATTGGTAGCGAGCTCCTCCCAGTCATTAATGTTGGTGCTGCGGAGTATCAAAGAGAGTTTCAGAATGTGTTTGTCGTGTTTTCTTAATCCTCTCTGGAACGTTGGTCATTTGAGAATTGTGAAAACAGTACCTAGCAGGGGAGGTGCTTTTCTACCTTGTGGGTAGTTGATTTTGCAGGAGGTTTATCCAAAGACTTATAATAATAATCTTTATTGTCGCAAGTAGGCTTAGATTAACACTGCAATGAAGTTACTGTGAAAATCCCCTAGTCGCCACATTCCGGCACCTGTTTGGGTACACCGAGTAGAGAATTCAGAATGTCCAATTCACCTAACAGCACGTCTTTCGGAACTTGTGGAGCTGGCTTCAAGAAGGACATGAGCATTTGGTTGACAGTCCTCCCATTGAATCCAATATGCAGCAGAGGCATTGGTTATGGATTTTATCCAGTGCTTTTCTGTGCCACTGATACACAGTCCAGGCCTCACTGCTCTACTGTGGTGACAACCTTCGGACTTCTGTTGACTTGCAAAGGTTTCTGTTGTCACACACTTGCAGCCTCCTAGAAGGTTCAGTTGGCATAGTCAATCCACCGTTATATCTCCTCATCAATGGTGTCCTTTTGACAGAGGTGGCTGCAAGGTATGGGAGCTGCTCAACTCATCACAGAGTCTCTCCTTCAGCATTTATGGGAGGTAGAGTGCTTCGTTGACCAGGTGTGGGTTATTGTATGAGTTTTATTTTGGCAATATTCGAGGACAGGACACATTTCTTGTATGCAAAATTGAAGAGATCGAGAGTGGCTTGCAGAGTGTAGAGTGGTCAGAAACACTCAGTCACCCACAACTCTTAAATTATGTATGTCTCTATGGTCGGTTCAGTTTTAGCATGGAGATGACTGAGGTTAAAGAGTTTTCCAGCAAGGCGGTTTAACACTCCTAATAGAGGGCAGTTGATCTTTGATGAGGTGATTACCCTCTGTCAGGTAGATTATAAATAGCATGGGGGTTATCACACAACCTTGCTTGACCACATCCTGGAGCTTAAAGCACTTGTTGGGAAAAACAAAGTTAGTTTTAATGGATTTATATTTGCATTGGTAAGCATTAGAAATAAGGGATATTTTTAAGTTGTTTAATTTAATGCTTCTATGACTGGAAAGGTAACACCTATATTTAGATTTGTCTGTACAATGGTGTGGGTATGTGCAGGGGTTGGTTTCAATTCCAACTCTGGATTCTATTGTGGTTAGAAAGAACTATGGAGTGCAGACTAAATAAATCTGCTGTGGTTGTTTAGCAACTGGGCCTTGTAAGGGAGAGAAGCTTTTAAGTTTTAGTCTGATTAATTTATGGGCAGTTGGAGATAGGAAATAAGAGAGAAGACAGCTCTCACAGCTCTGCTAGAACAATTGGTTTTAGAAGGCTAAAAAGGGAACATCTCTCTCAGCCTTGCTGGAGGAAAAGCCATACTATGAGGTAGTGGTTAAGAAAACAGATGCAGGAAACCTAAAGTCCAGCTAGTTAAGGAAACTAGAGAAATGAAGAAAAGTTTCCAAGAAGTTTGGAGTTAATAGAACAGGGGAAACTAGGAACCAGAATTGATTACTGTTCTTACAAAGTCACAGAGAGTAGAAAAGGAATTGGATTGTGAGAGGCCAGAAAGATATCTGCAGTAGTGCTAAGGTTTTTGAGAAATTGCTAGTTTGGGAGACATTATTTGAAATAATTATGGTAATTGGTAGCTGGACTTCAGAGTTTGTGTAAAAACTTTAAGGCAAAGGAAACCTCAAAAGGGGGGGGGGGGGGGGGTGTTTAAAACCTGAAAGTGAAACCTTGATGGAAAGCATAATTTAAAAAAAGGTTTGAAAGTGTGCCTTTTGAAAGTAGAATTTGAAATCGCTCATGTGGAAGCCGGAGTTCAGTGAGACAAGGTGGCTCATGGTATAAGAATCGCCTTGGGGAGATTTTGAGGCAAAATCCATAGACATTCACTTGGGTTCAGATAGAGGTCTGTCTTACCACAGTCATCCTGTGTGCTTGAAAGGGACTTTGTGTGCTAATGAGGACATTGTAGTTTAGGAATCCACCTTAATCCTAAATCCTGTGTGTAATTATTAAGCTAAAGGGGGAGTAAATAATCCAAATTTTCATGTTTCATAAATGTTTTCGTTTTGTTGCTGAAGTTAATTAGCGGCCCCGTGACTCTGTTCCTCCATGTTTTACTTTTTATAAAATATGCTTGACAATTAAACGGGATCACAATCAGATCCATATCTTGGCCAGAGCGCTCACCGAGAAGGTCACTGTTGCCCAGAGACGTCCGGTTGCTTCCTTCGGTATGGCCCAGTGTGTCCGACATGAAAGTGGGTTTGTTAAATGCTGCATAAAGTTGTTCTATAACAGGGACAATACTGGGAGACACATTGAGAAGCATCAGCAAGATGAGCGGGATGCCAACGATTGTGCACAGAAGAGTAGGAACTCCAGTACTTACCTGCACCCAGAGCTCTTTGGCAGTAGTTCATTGAAGAATGATCCAGGTGAATAATCCTTGCTCCCTTGCAATAAACATCTCAGGCTCAACATCTCCCCTTTCCTTTTCAGCCTTTTCTAACCTGCACCTGACCAAAGACCGAAGTTGACATTTCAGCTATGAATGGAACACTCTCCACACGCAGAGGCCAAAAATATGTATTATGTTACTGGCTTATACAAACTCTTAGACACCGATTATCACAGATGTTGGAAATGTTCTCTCACCCAGTTTCGACTTCCGAAATCAAATAACACAGTACAGGCCAAGAACCTCCTCAATTTTGTATACTTCAGATTTGCACAGGCCACTCAGCAACCCAGAGTTTGGGGAATCGCAGCTCAAGCTATTTAAAGCCACAAAAAATTGTAGAACAAAATAGTTCGGGGCTCGGGGCCCTCATTGTGGTAAAAACGCAACTTGCTCACTCTGCTCACTGCTCCATTATCTACCTACGTCTGTTCATGCTGTACACTCCTGCTGGATGATTTATGTGAAAATCAAAAGCTGAGCCCAGAATTAGTCATTAAAGCCCATTAGGAGTCTGCAGCTTTGTTTACACAAGGTATAACATTTTTTTAATGAGAAATGTTAAAGGCAATTTGATGCAAATATAATTGTAGAACAAATTGCATTGAGTGCAGGCAAACAGTTAAAAGGGATGGTTTTAGGGGACAGGCACTGAATACGTTTCTAATGGCAGCTGCAGGGCAGTATCTTACCTTCAGAGCCATTGGAAAGTGCATTTCGCAGTGCTACACAACTGTGTACTGTTCAAACTAACAATTCCACAGCGAGGGAGAAAGAGACACGGGAAAGTGCCTCCAGCAGCGAAGCGAAAGTTTTTAAGGAAGGATCAAGTTGCTGCTGCAAAGTTTTCCGAATTCTGAATTATTCCAATGTTAAAATTGACACCGAACTCCTCCAACAATTACTTCAATTGTCAGTGTTATTATTACCACTGTACTTATTTGATCGTCTTTCCTGCTTTAAGCATTTTTTAGACATGGTGGGCTGGAGTCTCCTCACCCCGATGTCAAAATCGCGTTCGGTGATGGGGTGGGGAAACCGTTTGCCCGCACGAAATAGGGACCGGCGTGGGTTCTGCTATTCTCCGCCCCCCCCCCCCCCCACCCCCACCCCCTCAAAAGCGGTGTACCCGGAGTGTACGTCGCACCGAGTATCCACCGCCTCAGGCCATTGCCTGAGGCCCGGCCCACTTTCCTCCGTCCCAGACTGGCCAAATTCCCGATGGTGTGTTTCTAATGTGGTCCTGCCGCTCGGGAACCTCGCGTGGCGGCTGCGGACTCAGTCCGGGGTCGCCACAGTCGAGGGAGCACCGATCAGAGGGTGGGGGGGGGGTACTTATTCAGGACTCGGGGCTATGTGTGCGGGCGGTCCGCATCGTGTCACTATTTTGGCGGTCCAGTTCGCCATGGAGCACGGCACGGCCGCTGAAGGCCGTCGTCATGTGAATGCCCGGCCTTTGTCCCAGAAATGCGGGGGGCCGTATCGGCAGCTGGAGCTGCGAGCTCCAAGACAGCTGCCTGCTGGCCGCCTGCAGGGCTGTGAATCTGTGGCATTTGACGCCAATTCTCCTGACGTAAACGACCACAGTTCTCACGATGGCGTGGGGACATCTTACCCAAAACGGAGAATCCAGCCCCGTGTACATGATTAAAACAATAACTACCTGCTTACTGGTAGACAGCACAGAATGCTTCAAGTGTACAAGCATTAGACCTTTTCAGTAGGTTATTGATATCTTTACAGATCCTTGATGGCTCTACTCTGCTAATGTGATTTTAACAGAGAAATGGGTAATATTCAGAGAGCTGGAGTAAATCACAAGGTTTTTCGTCTGAAAAGCCCATCTTTTTAGGCACGATTTTAACCCAACCCGCCTGCTGGGAGCAGTGCATGCAAGCAGGAAGTTAAAGTTGGTTGGGGGAGTGACTTGCACGTCTGTTCTGACACCTTGAATTTTAATTTGCTCTTCTGAACTGCAGCAAGGGTCCCATCTGAAAGTGGTGGGGGTAAGGGGGAGGCGGTAGGGTAAGGGGGAGGCGGTAGGGGTAAGGGGGAGGCGGTGGGGGTAAGGGGGGGGCGGTGGGGGTAAGGGGGAGGCGGTGGGGGTAAGGGGGGGTGGTGGGGGTAAGGTGGAGACGGTGGGGCTGCAAAGTGCCACAGGTTCTGTCTGCAAGTGTGACTGGACGGGGAGCTGTTGTGGCTTTCCCGGAAGGTGAGTATAGCGGGACGAGGAGTCAGGGCCAGAGAAAGCCCAAACGGACATCTCTTTTCAAGATTCTTACTCTCCTGCTGGGGCGATGGGGAGCAGGACTGTTCCTTTGGGCGTTGCAAGGGGTGTTTAAGCTGCCACCGTGACTCCCCCCCCCCCCCCCCCCCCCCCCCCCCCCCCCCCCCCGCCCTACCTCCCATCACCCAATTCTGGGTTCCCCTCTTAATGAATGTAACCGCTTACTCCCCCTGTAGGAACAGCCAGGCATGGCCATAGCCGCAGAAGAATGGTAAATGATCAGCTCAAACAGCCCCCTCAATAGCCCACTCCCTTGATTTGTTAATGGCAACATTGGCCAGGCCCAAGCTCAAGACCTTCTTGCTCCCCCGCACAGCACACCGCCAAGGTGGGCAAAGGTCAGGAGGATGCGTCTGAGGTGCAACCTGAAATTGAGGAACAGCCCCGTCACATGATAAAACCTCTCGCCCTCCAAGTATATGTGAAGCACCAAAGCCGCAGGTGTCCTGGGAGTCCATGAATCAACTGAAATATGTATTGCATGATGTTGCAACACTCTCCACACAAAATCCCTAAAGGAAAAGGGAAAGGCGGATTAACTCAATCACATGGATCCTTTCCAAATGAAACACAATTGAACTGGCGTGGGTCGGTGCCCAATTAATTAGTGTCACTCAGTCTGCTGCAGTCCAACACTTGTTCTTTATTTACACTTTAGTTCATGGACCACAGTCATTTAATTCGAAGCCCAGTTGTCCAGACACTCATTGAACTGAGTGTACTTATCGATATCTATGTTACTCGGTTAGCCAGTTCATAACCTGCAGAGACCACGTTCAAATTCAGCTTAACAGGCTGCATCTCCATTCGGGTTGGACCTGTACAGTTACTCAGTTGGTTATGCTAAACTGAGGGATACTTTGTTTTACGGAATATCTGGAACAGGATTTGGAATTATTTGTTTGCCTGAAGATACTGATTCGCATGTTGAACCCTGAATTGTTTTGATGCTGTACTTAGAGTAGTCTTAATTTGGTTTCCTGTCTTGCCAGTTAATAATATATGGTCTCCTATAGCTAACTTTTTAATATTTGTTAGTTATTTTCTTCTAACCGTTACTGGCTAAGGGAACCGGTTACCTTACCTTCTCCGTTGCACTTCTATTAATGGGTTACTTTTAATAGATTTAAACTCTTTGTAACTGAATCAAAAAAAGAGTCTCAGAGTAAAACTAAGAAAAATAGTTTTTTTGTGAAATGATACTTGGATTTGTAATGCTGTGTTCCTCATTGGTTTCCGAGGACTACACTTGCTTGGTAGGCAGATATACAGTAACTCCTAACAATTGTTTCTTTTCTCGGCCCTTCAACATCACCAGCCAATGTTTAACAATGCATCCTTATTTCGTGCAACACAGTGCTTAAACTTGGTTTAGCACAGTGCTCGTTGCTTGACTTAATTGGTTTAACAGTGTCACTAATTGTTTAACACTGTACTTGGTTCAATGTTGTTCTTGGTTTAACACTGCTCATATTAACACAGTGTGCGTGTACTACTCTGCTCCTTTATGTTGTAATTGGTTTAATGCACTGTTGTCATAGAATCATAGAATTTACAGTGCAGAAGGAGGCCATTCGGCCCATCGAGTCTGCATTGGCCCTTGGAAAGAGCACCCTATAGAAGTCCTATCCCCGCAACCCAGTAACCCCACTTAACCTTTTTGGACACTAAGGGCAATTTAGCTTGGCCACTCCACCTAACCTGCACATCTTTGGGAGGAAACCGGAGCAACCGGAGGAAACCCATGCGGACACGGGGAGAACGTGCTGACTGCACGCAGACAGTAACCGAAGCCGGGATTCGAACCGGGGACCCTGGAGCTGTGAAGCGACTGAGCTAACCACAGTGCTGCCTTGCCTCCCATTCTGTGCTACCTTGCCGCCCATGTTGTGTTCCGGTTGTGTAATATTCTGCTCATGCTGGTATAAGACTGAACTTGTACTTGGTTCAATAAAGTACTGGTGCTTACTTAGTGCAGATGGCCATAGTTGTAACAATGCAGTGTTTGGACTTGCATTGATACTATGCTCATATCAACACAATATTTACTTTTCTTTATATATCCTGCTATTCCTGTTTCACATACACGGTTGAATGCAATGTTTCAACTTAAGTGCTGTTTTAGTACATTGCTTATAACTTTGGGACTGTGCTACATATTAATTCTGTGATCATGTTTGTTTCGGTGCTGTGCTACAACTTGTTTGTCCTGTTCTTAATACCGCCCTTGTGTTGTGCTTTTTATAGTCCTAATGCTACCCTTAAACTGGTTTTAACAGTGTTCCCACATGTTTTAATGTTCTTCTATTTGTTTTGCTGTATTTTTATACTTTACTTTATTATGTGTAGTATTGATATTGTAATCATATTAGTTTTCAATTGACGTTCCTACTTGCGGCAGTATTCTTACTCATTTTAGTTTGTTGCTGCCACTTGGTATGTTCTTATTTGTAAGCCTTTTCACATAACAAAGAACAAAGAAAATTACAGCACAGGAACAGGCCCTTCGGCCCTCCCAGCCTGCGCCGATCCAGATCCTTTATCTAAACCTGTCTCCTATTTTCCAAGGTCTACTTCCCTCTGTCCCCGCCCGTTCATATACCTGTCTAGATGCCTCTTAAATGATGCTATCGTGCCCGCCTCTACCACCTCCGCTGGCAAAGCGTTCCAGGCACCCACCACCCTCTGCGTAAAAAACTTTCCACGCACGTCTCCCTTAAACTTTCCCCCTCTCACCTTGAAATCGTGACCCCTTGTAACTGACACCCCCACTCTTGGGGAAAGCTTGTTGCTATCCACCCTGTCCATACCTCTCATAATTTTGTAGACCTCAATCAGGTCCCCCCTCAACCTCCGTCTTTCCAACGAAAACAATCCTAATCTACTCAACCTTTGGTTGAGTCTTGCTGAAGTGGGCTGTCTCAGCGTTGCTATTATTTAGAACCCTAACATTTTCCAGCTCAAAAGCAAGATTGGATGGCAATAAAGGAAAGAAACATTTATTTAAAAATTGACATTTTTTTATATCACCAATAATTGACTACACGTAGGATTGAGACTGTAGGGTTTCGATTGTTCCTTTTCTGGGCCAGAGAGGGTGTTTGTCTCTCTCTCTCCCTCTTATAAGCAAATAACCAAACTGTGGGCATTTGGTTTCTCAGCCAAGAAAGAAGCTTTGGTCAGGACATAGTAACAATTATCACATTGTTAAAGATAATTGTGCTCTTAATTATTAGACTTGACTTTCTGTGAGGTCAATGGGTAGTTAATCTGACAATCCAGCAAATTCCTAAAAATAATGATGTTAGTATGAAGTGTAAATTAAACAATAGGAGATTCTCAATCACTCTTAATCCCTAGCACTTTACAACCAACTTGTGTATTGGCAATGGCATATGCCATTATATTTCTAGCAAGATCCAGCCATATATGCGTATATCTGCAAATAACAAATATTTCACTAAAATGCCTAAGTGAACGCACACTTAATTGTGAAGTGGCTTCGTACAATGGGAGTACATTGGTTTTCAAGTCAATACCATTATGGATCTAGAGGGGGGAGAGCAGTGAAATTAGTATTAGATTGCTCCTGCTAAGACTTTCCACAGATACAATTAACTTTACATAGAATTTACAGTGCAGAAGGAGGCCATTCGGCCCATCAAGTCTGCTGCGGCTCCTGGAAAGAGCACCCTACCCAAGGTCAACACCTCCACCCTATCCCCATAACGCAATAACCCCACCCAACACTAAGGGCAATTTTGGACACTATGGGCAATTTACATGGCCAATCCACCTAACCTGCATATCTTTGGACTGTGGGAGGAAACCGGAGCACCCGGAGGAAACCCACGCACACACGGGGAGGATGTGCGGACTCCGCACAAACAGTGACCCAAGCCGGGAATCGAACCTGGGACCCTGGAGCTGTGAAGCAATTGTGCTATCCACAATGCTACCGTGCTGCCCCATGGCCAAATGGTCGCTTCATGTGCTAGAAATTTCCATGACCTGTTTTCCCAGTGACAGAGTGAAAATCGTGTCCCTGCAAGAGATCTTCTAACTTGCTTGAGGGTTTCCAACATTCTTTTATTCCCCAAATTATCTGCAGTGTTAGTCCCCTTGAAAACTTGCCCCCTTAAATAAAGGGGCAGATTCATTAACAAAGAGCACTGACTCAATTACTGAAAGAGAGATGCATGGTGACATAATCGTAACTTGATGCCATTCCATCGCAAATTGTATGTGTTGCTCCCGAACCTGTTTTCGTCAGTTTAATTAAAGATATTAAGAAAAGACACAAATTAGTTTTGCAATATATCTAGCAGTGGGAGATTACATCATCGTTGGCCATTTGGCTAACCCCCAAATTGGTTCAGGTTTCCTGAAGAAGCTATTTTAAGAACTTTTTTCCCCCCTTTCAATTGATGCAGTCACGCAAGTGATAAATACCCTGCTAAACATTTTTGTTCCTGGGTAATTCTGCGAGGAGTAAAGAGAGACGTTTCTTTCAGTCAACAACTAACTTTTACCTTCCAATTTTGCCAATAAACGTTTGTGTGCGGTAACAATAATGTCGTGGTGCCAGGCTACTGGTGCACCTGCTGTGCACTTGCACCCTATTCTAACCGATGAAAGTAAATCTTTATGTTACAGGGTGTTTTCCTGAAAGGAGATCAAGTTAACTTGGGGCTGAGAGAGAACAGAAATGGAGCCAAGTATTTAAGTTTGAGACGCTCGTGAATCAACAGAAAGGCCTACAGGTACTTTTCTTTTTAACATTAACTTTGAGGTTGATATATAATTGTTAAACTCCTAATATCAATACAATGCAGGAAGCAGGACAGCAACTTTACATCGCCTCAGCAACCAAAAATAACAGAAACAAAAGCTAGCACAACCAGTTGATTTTCCAACACTGGGACAACACCCCTGGCTCTCTCTCTCCCTCTCTCACTTTGTGTATCTCACTTCCTGCTTTCAAACACTTCATGTATGATCTTGTACACGACTCGACACAATTGATCCACAGCCAATGAGTTAGTTACGAATAATAGTCGCTATTTTACAGGCAAATATGTCAAGTGAGTGTCTTATAAGCAAACAACCAATCTGTGGGCATTTGGTTTCTCAGCCAAGAAATAAACTTTGGTCGGGACACAAGAAAGGTCTCCTGCTCTGCTTTGGACACCGGTGTGGGATGATAGCAAGGATTCCCTTGTCCTGTTTTTTCGCATGGTTCTGTGCCATAATTGAAGAAGTGCTGGTGATCTCCTCTCCAGGAGCCTGGCAGTTGATTACAAGCGCGGGAAATCCAAAATAATACCAGGAGAAATATTGCCACTGTTCCGAAAATCTTTGACTGTTTTAATCTTTTGTATTTTAACTTTTGTTTTGTGTCCTCGTCTTTCCCGGATCTTTGGAGCTTAATATGCGTTATGATACCAACTGCTTAACCACTGTTAGGTTGAAATAAAATAACAATGGGTGGGATTTTCCAGCTTTTTTTGCGGGTGGGTTCTTCTGGTTCTTCTGGTGGCAGAAGTCCTGTGGGCAGTCATGGCCAGAATTCTCTGGCCATTGAGATTCTCCATTCCCGCCAGCAGCTCTCCCCCCTCTTGCGGGTTTTCCGGAGCGTGGGGTGGCTTCAATGGGAAAACCCACGGACAAGTAGAGAATCCCGTCGGCAGCGAGCGGTGCGCCGCCGAGGAACACACGTAGGATTATTGGCTCCAACCATTGTTCACCTGCAAGTAATTTACTGAAAAAACGTTAGTCCTGTTTAAGTGTCTGCTTGGTTCAGCGATAGCACGCTCAACTCCTGATTCCGAGGTTCTTCGATTCCAAACCCATTCCAGGACATGAACACAGAATCAATGTTGACTCTTCCTCACAGCCCTGAGGGAGGACCACATTTAACCTTTTGGGTGAAAAGATAAACTGAGGCCCCACCTGCCTGTTGAAGAAAAATGTAAAATCCCACACCAGTATCCAAGGAAGAGTTCTTGTGTCCTGGCCAAGGTTTATTTCTTGGCTGAGAACACTTAAATGCCCACTGATAGGTTATTTGTTTACAAAGATACTTCCTTGACCCATTTGCCTGTAAAATAGTGACCACTGTTCATAAACAATTTGTTGGGAGGGATTGTCCCCCTCCCCCCACACGGCGTGTTTTGTGGTGGTGGATCGCCATTGGCTCGGGGTTGGATCTTCCGGTCCGGCTGCTGTCAATGGTCTTCCTGTTGTTTGCACTCTCCACTGCTGAGGAACACATGGCTTTGTGGGGTGGGGGGAGGGGGCGGGGGGTGTCATCATTGGTGGGGCTGAAAGATCCCGCCAACGAGAATGCCGGAAGGTTCCATCCAATAATTGGCTGTGAAGCAGTTGTGTAGTCATATATCTCCCTCTATTGTCACTGTTGAGTTCATTGGTTCTATCAACTGGACATGGAAGTGCCATTGCTTGTCTTGAGGGTCATGAAGCGGGCGGGTGGAGTTAGCATGAGGATCTTTTGAGCTTTCAAAAGATTCGACGATGGTTAACAACAGCTCCAAAGGGGCCCTGAGAGGCAACTCTGAGAGGCAACATGAAGTGCAACTCTGAAAAGCTGGCCCGACTCTGTGGACATTGCGGAGGATGAGGATGTTACCATTCCCGCAGTGGAGCCGGCCAGGTCAGGAGTGCAGGGTGCAGTGCAGAGTGCAACCCTAAAAGAGACTCCTGAAAATCAGAAACCCCAGGAATGGGATCAAGACTCCTAGAATTGGGGTCGTGCCGCCATTTGCACTTCTCCACCTAGTGTCTCTCTGACTCTATGAAAATCAATTCCAATATTTGTCAACCGATTTTTAGTTTTGTTTGTTTGTAAACTCCAGCAAACCTTCGGACTGGGAAAGATTATTTAATAAATAATAAACAAGGTAATAACGCAATGCTATAATTATTCTTGCCCTTGAATAGTTTTCATGAATTGTACATGAAAGGTTAACCCGTTTTTCTCTCTCTCTCTCTCATGCTGGCTCCACCCCCCCCCCCCCCCCCCCCCCTTCTCCTACCCCTCCCACCCTTCCCACTCCAACTGCAAACATATTTCAACTGGTTTTACTGTGAGGCTGATTGGAAACAGCTCAAGGGAAAAGAAATCAAAGAACAAAGAAAATAATGACTCAAAACTTTTATTAGGAAAACCTGTCTTGTCTTGTGAGCCATTCGGCAGAATACATTTGCAATTTAAAATGAGTATCCGTCAACGAGACACAGATTTTGCAAGGAATGGAACAAGTTAATACAGCTCCTTCTTTTGGCCGAATACCTAACCAGAGCTATAAATTAATTAAATAATAGGAACATGAAAGCTCTTTATGTAAACCTGGTTATATCACCAGGAACACAAGGAAAAGTATGCATCGTGTCCCCACATGTACAAATAGGAACTTCTCTCGTAACTATTTGAATTAAACCTCCTATTTTGTGCGATCCACGAACGTGTGCACTTTGTAATTGAGTTTCAGTCTGTTCGCAAGTGGTGTGATAATTGACTGAAACTGACTACAGCTAAAGGCTATCACAATTTTGTCGTTTAACAGTCATTTACGGTAATTTACAAATATTTAGGTAAAATTTAAATGAGCAAAATTGTGACCAAATTCCCCTCAATGACAATGTTCCTTTGCAAGCTTCAGCTGTACAACGCTGGAGCATTAACTTTCCTCAAGCAACTCTGTGTGATTTCTGGCTAGTAATGTTTCCCTAATGAATTTCTGAGGACTTTTAATTGTCATAGCACCTTCAGGATTTCCCAATTTACATTTTTCAAAAGTACCTTTAAAGTTGCTTTTGTAATGTAAGAAAGACAGCAGCCATTCAGCCAGCTCCCACAGACTGTAATGACCTACGTGAAAAGATTAAGGTTCTTTTTTGCGATAATCGTTGAGAGATCAATGCCCAGGACATTAGGGAAGACTCCCCTATTCTTCAAAATATTGTCTTGGGATCACTTTTCACCCACTAAGGGCAGACAGGGCCACAGTTTAAGCAACACTGTAGCAGTCCCTGAGTACTGCACTGGGATGTCGGCCGAGATTATGGGCGGGATTCTCTCTTGCTTGACGCCGATGTCGTAATCAGCGATCGGGCAGAGAATCCCTTTTTACGACCGAATCGGTGTTTTCGGATGCTCCGCCCCCTCCAAAACGGCGTAATCGGGGAGTACGCCGCACGCCGTTGGTACAGCTTCAACACATCATCCGAAAGCCCTCCCCCCCATACTCCACCCCCAAAGGACCGAGTTCACGATGGCGCGCATCACTTGTGCACGGAGTTTCCGTCAACCTCGCGGACTGTGTCCAGCGCCACAACAACCGGAGGGTGGGTAGGGGGGTGATAGTTTCCGTGCCACTGGGCGGCGGGGCCTTGGCGACGGCTGGGGAGACTGGTGGGGGGGGGTCTGAGGGTGGCGAGGGGGGGGGGGTCCAGGATCCTACCTTGGAGGTCGGGTCCGCGCGCGGCCGACTCTATGTTGTACGGTGCGACTGCTGTGGGTCGTCACCGTGCACATGCGCGGCCATGGACACGGCCATTCTCCGGCCGTTTTCGGTGTGGGAGCTGGGGGTTTTACCCGGCGTCGCTGCTAGCCCCTCACCGGTCCTGGAATTGGTGAGGGTTCGGCGCCGATTTTGGTGTGGTTGAACGCCACGGTTTTTAGCCGCAAAATCGGAGAATCCAGCCGGATGTGTCAGCTCTCTGGAGTGGGATTTCAACCCCATACATCGCCTTCCATTCCTGAAGCAAGAACGCGTCATGGCTGGTGCTGTCAGGCCACCTAAATAAAGCAGGGGACAGGGTTCAAAAGTTTGAATCTAAACAGAAAATTGCTGGAAGTACTCAGGAGTTCTGGCAGCTCCCGCGGCGATCAAAACAGAGTCAACATTTCAGGTCAACCACTCTTCAACGCAACTGGGAAAAATTGGAAATGTGAGCAAGTGAAGGGCGGGGGGTAAAAATAAAAAGTGTAGGCCGAATAAGATGGAGAGCAGGAGAGGTTAAATGACAAAAGGGATGATGGTGCAAGTCTAAATAAAGTAGTATTGGCACAAGTGAAGACGCAAAGGATTGCCCAGAATAGGTGTGAATGGTAGACATGTGAAGAAAGAATGGTGGGTGGGTGGGGTGGGGGGGGGGGGGGGGAATGAGGGGAAAGCAAAGAAAAAGGTAAGCATAATTGGGGCAGAGGTTAGGGTCTGAAATTGCTGTTCGCATGAACATTAGCTAAAACTATTTGAAATGGAGATTGAATTCAAAGTGTTAAGTGTGACTGATGTGCTGTAACAAATCACAAATTGTTAACATTGGTACTGCGTCAATAGTTTTCAGGATGACTGCAGTTGAACATGGAAATATCACACTCTGCTTGTGTGAGTTTGGGTAGTGAGTTCATTGATGGATCGACCAGCAGGGTGTGCATCCCTGACCCGTGAAGACTACTTGGCACTGACTCGGAGACATTTGCTTCCTTTTTTACATCATTCTCGCCAGCTGAGATTGCTCATTCCTGTTCGCACAAACTTTGGCCATTTTTAAAAGGCCAACTAGCACATGACCTACGTTTCTCATTAATTAGCTGCTTCATTTGAACACATTTCAGTAAAATAAATACCGATTCTGTAAAATTAGGGCAGCACGGTAGCACAGTGGTTAGCACTGTGGCTTCACAGCTCCAGGGTCCCACGTTCAATTCCTGGCTGGGTCGCCGTCTGTGCGGAGTCTGCACGTTCTCCCCGTGTCTGCGTGGGTTTCTTCTGGGTGCTCCGGTTTCCTCCCACAGTCCAAAGATGTGTGGGTTAGGTGGATTGGCCATGTTGAATTGCCCCTTAGTGTCCAAAACATGTTGGCTGGGATTCTCCTTTCCGGGGAGAAAGTCCCCACGCCGGCGGGAAAACCGGCGCCAACAACTCCGGCGTCAAAGGGCCCCCAAGGTGAGGAATTCTTACCTGTCTGTATGCCGGAGGGGTTGGCGTCGCTCCAGCCGGTGCCGAAGGGACTACGCGAGTTTGCTCATGCGTGGAACGCCCATTGTGATCTCGCGCATGCATTGAACCACCTGTGTATTTCTGCGCATGTGCAGACCGGCAGTTGTATTTTGGCGCCTGCACGTGGGGGGGGTCTCTTCACCGCGCCAGCCACGGCGGACCCCTACAGGGCACGACGTGGAAGGAAGAAGTGCCCCCATGGAATATGCCCGCCCGCAGATCGGTGGGCCCCGATTGCGGACCTCGCCACCATGGGGGCCCCCCTGGGGTTGGATCCCCTTGCACCCCCCCCTCCCCGAGGACCACCCACGCCGACTTACCTGCCAGGTCCCACCATGTGGGACCACACGTAGCCCACACCGGCGGGACTGGCAAAAAATGGACTGCCGCTCGGCCTATCGAGGCCCGGATAATCGCCGGGGTCTGCTGCCAACGGCCCCCGACCGGCGTGGCGGGAATCCCGACCTCGCCCGATAAATGGCGCCGGAGAATACGGCAGCCGGCATCGGGGGTGGCGGGGCGGGATTCGCACTGCCCCCCGGGGACTTGGCCTGATATGCACTAACATACTTTTTTGTTCAGCAATGTGGAGGGCAGTTACTGAACAGATTCACAAGAGTCTGCTGATGAACATTTAACAAAAGAATAAAACATTAAACAAAAAAGGATGAACGACATTACACTGCTCCTTCACCCACGGCTGTACCTTTAGAGATATATACTGATTTGTAACGACAACTATAAAAGCTCAGAAGGTCCTGAAAGGTAAGTTAAACATTATTTAATAAACCAACACCAAGTACAGGCCACAATGCAACTCACAGTTCAAAGGTCCCAACCAGGACTACAAATCACGCCGGTCCCAGTTCGGGTTTGCTTTTATTAGGTGGATTTACAAGCCCCAGCAGGGCGAGCCGCTGCCCACTAGTGAGGGAGCTCACATTCCCCGAGCCCCACAGGGAAATCAATCAAGGTGTCCCCATGGGTCCCCTGAGGGTTATTACAAAAACATGGTCACAAAAGCTATCTTATCCTCTAATGTTCACAGTCAGTACACAGTCCATGTAAAGCAATAGGCGACCTATGGTCGGATACCGCACACAATGAAACAAAAGTGACAGACGCCACCCCAATACAACTTCCACGGATTTCTCATCAACTTCCCCAGACTATTGTCACACTGCCAGCTAACTGCTCTCTCGGAAGACTTTTCACTTGAGGGTTTCCAGTCTTCGCTCTTGAAAGATTGGTCTTGGAATGTTCTCGTAAACTAATCTATCACTTGGACATGTTCAACAATGATCCACCTCCAGGGTTTCAGCCTCTCCTTCAGATGTTGCTCTCCCCTGGATCACTACCTACATTTAAGCTCATCTTCCGCACACACTCGTATACTCAGCCTGCAATACCGCTGCTTCAGTGCCCCATAGTAAGTGATTATGAACCCTCACCTGTCTCCTCAAAGCTTCTGGCTTTTGCAAGCCCACTTTGACTTGATTGTGCTGCCCACAGCTTTCTCTATTTAATTTGTTTTCTCTGCTCCTTACTTTAAATTCACTGAACAGGACCTTGTTCTGATTTCTCTTCTTGTTTCTTAATTTAAGTGTCTTCCTGGGCCTATCTTTTCTGGTTCTTTAAGGAATATGCTTTCTGCAATTCCCTCTCCTGTCCAGCACTCCTGGTACCTGCTTCCAACCAAACTAAAACTGCTATTCTGTTTCTCTCGGTGGGTTCCCTGTTGCTAAGCAACAGCACAGTTTTTTGTGCTTTACTGTTTTTTCTAACTTCCCTTCAAGAGTCGTAAGTCCTCATTCAATATGTAGGTGTACAAGCAAACCCACAGACGTGTAGGCATCACGCGAAAGTGAAACCTAAACAGAACAATAAATTAAACTTAACAAAGAGCGAAGAACAAAGAAAAGTACAGCACAGGAACAGGCCCTCCAAGCCCGTGCCGACCATGCTGCCCGACTAAACTACCATCTTCTACACTTCCTGGGTCCGTATCCCTCTATTCCCATCCATTTAATAAACATTTAAACACCTGGAAATAATCTTGCTTTCCTAGAAGAGTAAGAATTTACATTTGCTGTTATTGGTTACTATTTGGAATCAGGTGTAGAGAGTTAATTGGGGATTCACCTGCACGCATTTACAGGAACTGAGTGAAAGGGTAGGGAATAGAGGCCATTTAATGTGTATCCTTGGAAATAAAAGTGAACAAATGTTTAAAGGCTTACTTCAGTGTTCCATCCTCCGTGATCTGGTTATTCAAGTTTTGACCTGTTCAGTCCAAGATCCTCATTAAGATGCGACTAACGATATTGTTGTTACTTTGATCTATGGTTTGTTACGATCCTCGGTCAGACCCAGGGACATGGGGGACAGAGGGCTGGGGACAACTAACATTTTGTTTAAAGTAGATGAAGGTTGAAATTCAAGTGACAGGATTCTCCCTTGCTGAGACTAAGTGTTGATGCAAGGGCAGGATTCGTGGACGTTTACGACAGCAAAACTGCATCCATACCTGGACCAATCCACTGACCATTAGGGGGCTAGCACTGGTGCCACATTCAACACGATCGATTCCAATGAGGAAAGGTGCCAGATTCGCTGGGTTCAGGATTGACACTGCAGCCGCATATATACACTTCACTCCCCACACACACCATCCCAGACAAGAAGATGGCACTGGTTGCGATGGGTTGGATGGGGCCAGAGGGCACCTATGAGGGGGGTGGTTTGGGGGGATACCCATATGACCCGTGGACCGTTTTCTCAGTAGGCAGTCAGCAGCGCGCGTAGCTGCCCGGCTGCCTTGCAGGCTACGGCAATGATGTCCCGTGCCCACTACCCCGACCCCACAGCCCATCTCCTCATCACTACCCACTACCCCTCCTGGCCCTGGCAGACAACCCTCCGGACAGCGGCACAGCTGTCAGCACACTACGGCAATGTTGGGCATTTCCGTACCCCCTCCCTCTCCCTCAGCAGCCATGGCACCTGCTCCACAGTTTTTAAAAGCACAAGTGAACCTCGCCGTTGGGAACACCCCCCCCCCCCCCCCCCCCCCCCCCCCCGGTGGAGACGGAGAATCACGGAGGCCATGGAGGATACCGTGTCAGCCACACTAATGATATGCCAACGACATCTACTGTACCTGTGGAGTGGAAGGCATGGACGCCACTGTCGAGGCACCGGGGAATTGCGATTTGGCGGGAATCCGGCACCCACCGCGAATTCGGTGTCAAAACCGATTTTCCGCCCAATCGAGTTTCGCGATTCTGCTGTCGGCCGATGGAGAATCCCACCCAAGATGTTTCTCAAAGAAATAAAGTCTCAAGGTTCCATGAATCTTGAACAAGCAGAAATAAACGTTACTGTACAAGTTCAGAAAGATAAAACAATTTGCAAATATTTATCTTATATTTATCTAATATTCAGGGCAAGTATGAGGAATATGTGAATTAACAAGTGAACTCTGGTCAAGCACACCACCCTACACAATAAATGGCAGATGCAACTAAACCCGATTCCATGGATTTATCGACAACCAGACAATTGTCACGTTGTGAGCCAACCAATCTCCCTGAAACTTTATCTTTCTTTCAAGAGTCTCCAACCTCCACATTTGAAGATTTTGCCTCATAATTCTCTCCGAAAGTCACTCCCACTCGGACGTCTTTAAAATGAGCCCACCTCACAGGGTTTCAATATTGTCTTTCGAGACCCCTTCTCCCTGGATTCCCAGGTACACTCAAACATGAGGGGCTGAATTCTCCAGCATCGGGATGCTCTGTTTTGCCAGCAGCCCGGGGGTTTCCCGGTGGCGTGGGGCTGCCCCACAATGGGAAACCCCATTGACCAGCGTGCTGAACCAGACATCTAGCGCGGCGGGACGGAGAAACCCGTCCATGGTTACAAGCAGACGTTCCCATCTATGGCTGTGCCAAACACTTCTTAAAACACTACTTAAAGTCTGTTCCCCGCAGCTTTTCTTGAATTTGGTGCCGGTTTCTCTGCTCCATTCTTTTAATTCAACTGGGGTCTGTCTCTGCCTTTTCTTTCTTTGTGTCACTTGTTGGCTGGCAGACTGCCTCAAACTGATTGCCTCAAGAAGATCTTTCACTGACCCTTGAAATGATCTGCTGATCTCAGGAAGAACTTCTCTGACTCGTGAACGGATCTGGTGACCTATCAAAACATTCCCAGAGGATCCCACCCTAGTTACGAGGCAGGAGGTCGCACCCTGGTTACTGGGCAGGAACCAATGTAACCAGATTCGAACATCCTGTACCTTCAGACTGCTAACTCAGCACTCAGGGACACCAATATCCATGGATTTCATGACAAGTTGAATACTCTAACTTATTGTATACTGACTTGACTTGCTGTATACTGACTCACTTCAATACTAATTGACTATATTGACTTAATGGCAGCCTTGTCATTCAGAAATAAATAAAGGCTTGCATTTGTACACAGATTGAGAATCCCTTATCCGAAATTCCGAATCATTCCGAAATCCGCACTTTTTTCGAGCGCCAATGTGACGTCTGATGGACATCAATTCAGTCGAGACTCTGAGTAGTAGTGAACCGATGCTTTAATTTAGACTAAAAGTGTGCCAACCTGTAGCTCCTCCCGCACTGCAAGACTGCCCCAGATCGACGGGCTTTATACCTCCTCAGAGGGGCGGAGCCACAGGCGGAGCCAACAGCAGCACCAATAACAACATTCCAACAGTACAACAGCAACAACCAATAACAGAACAGCAATAACAGTAAGTATATACAACAGTGGAGATAATGATAGTAATAGAACAGTAGAACAATAGTGAACATATATACAACAGCCGTACGTAGCCATACGTGGCTCACCACAACGTCACGGATGGGAAGTCCAACAAGGCTCCTGGGTGATGCGCAGTCCCCAATGCATGCTGCACATGCACAGTTCCCAATGTTTTGCACATGTGCAGTTCCCAATGTTCCACACATGCACAGTTCCCAAAGCGCGCCGCACATGCGCAGTTCCCAACGTTCTGCACATACACGGTTCACGTCTCACCTGCGCAGTACATTCGAAAATTGAGAAAATTCCAAAATTTGGTAAACACTCGGCCCCAAACATTTCGGATAAAGGATGTTCAACCTGTGTCACCTTTCATAATTTTTGTATGACCTCACCAATGAGTCTTGAGGCTCACAAAAATGCGTTTTCTAAGTGCAGTAACTGGTGTAATTCATTGGATTTGAACATTGCAGGTAAGGCCAGCATTTGTTACCCACACCTCACAATGTAGGAAATCTATTTCTCTTAAATTCCTATCGGGTTTCATATCACTATTTGATTTTAATTGGGCATGAGGGTTACCCTTTATTTCAACAAAGCACACAGGTGGATCAATGTATCTGGCGTAGAAATTGCTTAAAAGCTTCTACATTTCTACAGACTCCAGCGGGATTTTTAAATATTCCTGACTTGCCGTGGTCCCCACCCCCTGCTGGAAATGTTTATTTTGCTTTGGCAGCACACAACCTTGGCAGCTCTGGACCTCCCCATTGTCAAGGTGATGTCATCCCATAGGATTCCAGATGTGTGCCTGTTGCTGTTAACCTTCTCTCCTGAGAACCGAACTGGCAAGTCTGTTCATAAACAAAAGATGGAACTGTCAATGCTGATAATGACCAGGGAACAAGGCAACATTTAAATATCATCAAACCCATTAAACATACAAATGTGACACAAAGAAAGTCTTGGTACTTGGAGTATAACAGATGACGCTGAGTGAGGTAATATTTACCTGGCATTGATATGCTATCTAAAGAACAATACCGTTCTTAATATGCTAAATAGTCAACCTCAATAACTCCTGAAGTTCTGACACAATTTCACTATTTTTCTATTAAAATTATTTGTCGTAATTGTTTTCTGTAAATAATACAATTGCTTTTTATACATTTGAACTCTTTGATGATGGATTTTGAAAGCACGTACTCATCCCTAGCGCTTCTGAATTGAATCCTTCATACAGATATATTAAGGGGCAGTAGTATTAGTCACTGTTTACTTTTCTAGTTGTCATTCCTTCTTTTTGTTAAAACAGCAGATGCCACCCAGTTGTGCCATTCGGGTCAAATGTCCATAATGGGTCTGTTATTAATGTTCCGTCAGTTAATTTAGCAAACACAGAGGGATTTGTCATATCTGGCCTTGTCATGTGTTCCCTATACCTGGAAGGGGGGGGGGGGGGGGGGGGGCAGTGAGGATTGACCTGCCCCTCAACATCTGTCAATGCCGCAAATCAGCGACGATGTATGCTATTGTGGTGTAAAGTTGTCTTTCTTTTATCATAATAATAATCTTTGTTAGTGTCACAAGTGGGCTTACATTAACACTGCAATGAAGTTACTGTGAAAAGCCCCTAGTCGCCACATTCCGGCGCCTGTTCGGTTACACTGAGGGAGAATTCAGAATGTCCAATTCACCGAACAAGCATGTCTTTCGGTACTTGTGGGAGGAAACAGGAGCGCTCGGAGCAAACACATGCAGACATGGGGAGAACGTGCAGACTCTGCACAGACAGTGACCCCATCCAGGCATCAAAACCCAGGTCCCTGGTGCTGAGAAGCAACAGTGCTAACCACTGTGCTACCAATTGCTGGCCAGCATCTTAACCTTATGGAGATTGGGCGGGGAGGTTGGGCCGGAGGATTGGTGCAGATGCGATGGGCTGAATGGCCTCATTCTACACTGTAGGGATTCTATCATTCTATGAAAACGGTCCCAGTAATTGTTAACTTCAGATCTCAGAAATATCCTCCATTTCCTATTTGTAGCATTAAGTGCTTGAAAGGGGGGGGGGGGGGGGGGGGGGGGGGCGGTGTGGCGGGGGGGGGGGGGGGGGGGGAGGAAAGAGATCTACTTATCAGTGGTGCCAAACAAAGTGCTTTATAGCCAATTAAATGCTTTGGAATTGTAGTTACTGTTGCAATGTAAGAAATGCAGCCGTGTGTGTGTGCAGCAAACAGAAAAGTGGTAATCTGATGTTGATCTGACGGATAGATATTGACCAGGGCACCTGCATCCCTGTTTTTCCTTGGAATAAGACCATGGGATCTTTACTATCCGCCTGAGAGGATGTCAGATTAATTACTCATCAGAAAGACGCTGCCTCTGACAATGCAGCACTCTCTCAGTACTGGACTGGAGGGTCAGCCTAGAATTCTCATTCTAAGTTGCTGGGAGTGCAGAACCACCTCATTCGGAGGCGAGGTTTTTACCAACTGAACTATGTCTAGCATTCCTTTGCAATTGGAGAGGAGGGGGGGGGGGGGGGGATGGTTAAGTGTGGGGGTTGGCTGGGGCTTGGGGTTAGGATCTGATGCCAAGGGAAAGGGGAAGATCATTTGTGAAACTGCAGTACTGATGGAGAGCCTGTTATCTCGAGCCATACTTCTCGAACTGTTGGCCTTAGTGTGTTTTGTTAACATTTCCTGTTTTCATGTCCAATCCACTGTATTTGCAGCACACATTTTTTCCTTATTTTAGCTTAGTGCCTTACCTTTAGGGCCTCGTCCATATCTTTACGCACTCCATTATTTTGCACACTATTTTTGTTATATTCAGGCTTCTCCATTAGAACAAAGAACAAAGAACAATACAGCACAGGAACAGGTCCTTCGGCCCTCCAAGCCTGTGCCGATCCAGACCAATCCCAGTTTATTCCGTCTCTCCTCAGAGCTAATACCCTCCATACCAGGCAACATCCTGTTAAACCTTTTCTGTACTCTCTCCAAAGCCTCCACATCCTTCTGGTAGTGCGGTGACCAGAATTGGACACAATATTCCAAATGTGACCCAACCAATGTTCTAAATAATTGTAACATAATTTCCGAGCTTTTACACTCGATACCCCGCCCTATGAAGGCAAGCATTCCATTTGCTTTCTTTACCACCATTTCCACCTGTGCTGCCACTTTTAAGGATCTGTGGAGCTGCACGCCCAGATCTCTCTGTGTCTCTATGCTCCTGATGGTTCTGCCATTTATTTTGTAGCTCCCACCTAAATTGGATCTACCAAAATGCATCACCTCGCATTTGTCCAGGTTAAATTCCATCTGCCATTTCTCTGCCCAATTTTGCAGCCTGTCCGTATCCTGTTGTATTTTCTGACAATTTTCATCACTATCCGCAACTCCTCCAATCTTAATCATTACATCAGGGGGCAGCACGGTGGCACAGTGGTTAGCATTGCTGCCTACGGCGCTGAGGACCCGGGTTCGAATCCCGGCCCTGGGCCACTGTCCGTGTGGAGTTTGCACATTCTCCCCGTGTCTGCGTGGGTTTCACCCCCATAACCCAAAAGATGTGCAGGGTAGGTGGATTGGCCACGCCAAATTGCCCCTTAATTGGAAAAAATAATTGGGTACTCTAAATTTATATTTTAAAAAAATCATTACATCATTGGTCATTTCGTATAGAGTGTCGACAATAGTTTTCTTCTAAGAAGGCCATTAGTTTACTTTTGGGCGGAGGTTGATTCGCTGAGATGGCAGAGTGACACCGACTGTGGTAGTCCGTGTAGGCCTCTCTCCTCACCCAACAGCCCTCTCGCGGAATGGTGCTCCTCAAACTTTACATTCCCCTTTACTCCAGAGATCCGATTCTTTGCCCCTCTCCCTCTTCTCTCTCTTTGAAAACTAGCCAAACTGCTTTCAAACTTCAACTCTGATGAAGGGTGAGAGGCCTACCAAGTCAAGAACAACAACAACTTTCAGTTATCTAACACACTTTGAATGGAGTGAAATATCCCAAGATGCCCGTGAGGGGTGTCTAATCAGACCAAAAAAATAAAACGACGCCCAACCAAATTAGGACAGGTGATTATAATCTTGGTCAAAGAAGGAGGGTTTTAAAGGAGAAGAGAGAGAGGCTATTCATTTGCAGATATTGACTGTTGCCGTTTTCCTCACAGTTGCTGTTTTTATTTCAGGTCTTCAAAATTTGGAGTTTCTTTCAGGCCGGTATTTAATACAAAATGGATTATCACTCAGTTCCACATGATATCATAGAATTTACAGTGCAGAAGGAGGCCATTCGGCCCATCAAGTCTTCACTGGCTCTTGGAAAGAGCACCCTACCCAAGGTCAACACCTCCCCCTATCCCAATAACCCAGTAACCCCACCCAACACTAAGGGCAATTTTTGGACACTAAGGGCAATTTATCATGGCCAATCCACCTAACCTGCACACCTTTGGACTGTGGGAGGAAACCGGAGCACCCGGAGGGAACCCACGCACACACGGGGAGGATGTGCAGACTCCGCACAGTGACCCAAGCCGGAATCGAACCTGGGACCCTGGAGCTGTGAAGCCATTGTGCTATCCACAATGCTACCGTGCTGCCCTTAAGAACAAATTAATCTACATTCCATTATTCTACCATAATCCATGTACCTATCCAATAGCTGCTTGAAGGTCCCTAATGTTTCCGACTCAACTACTTCCACAGACAGTGCATTCCATGCCCCCACTACTCTCTGGGTAAAGAACCTACCTCTGACATCCCCTCTACATCTTCCACCATTCACCTTAAATTTATGTCCCCTTGTAATGGTTTGTTCCACCTGGGGAAAAAGTCTCTGACTGCCTACTCTATCTATTCCCCTGATCATCTTATAAACGTCTATCAAGTCGCCCCTCATCCTTCTCCGTTCTAATGAGAAAAAGGCCCAGCACCCTCAACTTTTCCTTACAGACAGTAAAAGTTTTTACAAATATATAAGACAAAAAAGAGTGGCTAAGGTAAATATTGGTCCTTTAGAGGATGAGAAGGGAGTTTTAATAATGGGAAATGAGGAAATGGCTGAGGAACTGAACAGGTTTTTTGGGTCGGTCTTCACAGTGGAAGACACAAATAACATGCCAGCGACTGATAGAAATGAGAGGTGAGGACCTTGAGAGGATTGTTATCACTAAGGAGGGAGTGATGGGCAAGCTAATGGGGCTAAAGGTAGACAAGTCTCCTGGCCCTGATGGAATGCATCCCAGAGTGCTAAAAGAGATGGCTAGGGAAATTGCAGATGCACTAGTGATAATTTACCGAAATTCACTGGACTCTGGGGTGGTCCCGGTGGATTGGAAATTAGCAAACGTGACGCCACTGTTTAAAAAAGGAGGTAGGCAGAAAGCAGGAAATTATAGGCCAGTGAGTTTAACTTCGGTAATAGGGAAGATGCTGGAATCTATCATCAAGGAAGAAATTGCGAGGCATCTGGATAGAAATTGTCCCATTGGGCAGACGCAGCATGGGTTCGTTAAAGGCAGGTCATGCCTAACTAATTTAGTGGAATTTTTTGAGGACATTACCAGTGCAGTAGATAACGGGGAGCCGATGGATGTGGTATATCTGGATTTCCAGAAAGCCTTTGACAAGGTGCCACACAAAAGGTTGCTGCATAAGATAAAGATGCATGGCATTAAGGGTAAAGTAGTAGCATGGATAGAGGATTGGTTAATTAATAGAAAGCAAAGAGTTGGGATAAATGGGTGTTTCTCTGGTTGGCAATCAGTAGCTAGTGGTGTCCCTCAGGGATCCGTGTTGGGCCCACAATTGTTCACAATTTACATTGATGATTTGGAGTTGGGGACCAAGGGCAATGTGTCCAAGTTTGCAGATGACACTAAGATGAGTGGTAAAGCGAAAAGTGCAGAGGATACTGGAAGTCTGCAGAGGGATTTGGATAGGTTAAGTGAATGGGCTCGGGTCTGGCAGATGGAATACAATGTTGACAAATGTGAGGTTATCCATTTTGGTAGGAATAACAGCAAACGGGATTATTATTTAAACGATAAAATATTAAAGCATGCCGCTGTTCAGAGAGACTTGGGTGTGCTAGTGCATGAGTCACAGAAGGTTGGTTTACAAGTGCAACAGGTGATTAAGAAGGCAAATGGAATTTTGTCCTTCATTGCTAGAGGGATGGAGTTTAAGACTAGGGAGGTTATGTTGCAATTGTATAAGGTGTTAGTGCGGCCACACCTGGAGTATTGTGTTCAGTTTTGGTCTCCTTACTTGAGAAAGGACGTACTGGCACTGGAGGGTGTGCAGAGGAGATTCACTAGGTTAATCCCAGAGCTGAAGGGGTTGGATTATGAGGAGAGGTTGAGTAGACTGGGACTGTACTCGTTGGAATTTAGAAGGATGAGGGGGGATCTTATAGAAACATTTAAAATTATGAAGGGAATAGATAGGATAGATGCGGGCAGGTTGTTTCCACTGGCGGGTGACAGCAGAACTAGGGGCATAGCCTCAAAATAAGGGGAAGTAGATTTAGGACTGAGTTTAGGAGGAACTTCTTCACCCAAAGGGTTGTGAATCTATGGAATTCCTTGCCCAGTGAAGCAGTTGAGGCTCCTTCATTACATGTTTTTAAGGTAAAGATAGATAGTTTTTTGAAG
Source organism: Scyliorhinus canicula (assembly GCF_902713615.1). NCBI lineage: Eukaryota > Metazoa > Chordata > Chondrichthyes > Carcharhiniformes > Scyliorhinidae > Scyliorhinus > Scyliorhinus canicula. The sequence goes on from NC_052155.1 coordinate 178,176,946, forward strand.
AATAAAGGGATTAAGGGTTATGGTGTTCGGGCCGGAAAGTGGAGCTGAGTCCACAAAAGATCAGCCATGATCTAATTGAATGGCGGAGCAGGCTCGAGGGGCCAGATGGCCTACTCCTGCTCCTAGTTCTTATGTTCTTATGTAAGACCTACTCTCCATTCCAGGCAACATCCTGGTAAATCTCCTTTGCACCTTTTCCAAAACTTCCACATCCTTCCTAAAATGAGGCGACCAGAACTACACACAATACTCCAAATGTGGCCTGACCAAGGTTTTGTACAGCTGCATCATCACCTCATGGCTCTTAAATTCAATCCCTCTGCTAATGAACGCTAGCACACCACAGGCCTTCTTCACAGCTCTATCCACTTGAGTGGCAACTTTCAAAGATCTATGAACATAGTCCCCAAGATCTCTCTGCTCCTCTACATTGCCAAGAACCCTACCGTTAACCCTGTATTCTGCATTCAAATTTGTCCTTTGGACGAGGGATTTAATTTCATATGTGTAGTTTGGAGAAGGTGGGGCTGTTCTCCTTAGAGAAGGCTGAGAGGTAATTTGACAGCATGCTCAAAATCATGAAGGCTTTAAACATGAGACTGAAACTGTTCCATTTGGTGCAGGGGTCGAGAAGCAGGGGACACAGGTGATTGGTAAAGGAACCAAATGTGACATGAGAGAGTGATCTTCCTGCAGCGAGTGGTTAGGACCTGGAATGCACGGCTGGAGAGGATGCTGGAGGCAGATTTAATTGTGGTTTTCGAAGGGAATGGGACGAACCACGTGAAGATAAAAATTGTGGAGTATGACTAGAAAAGGTGAGGGAGTGAGACTAGTTAAAGTAGCATTGCAAAGAGCTCCCAGAAGGAAAAAACAGTTCAGACTAGTATTCCTATTCCCCTGTTTTACTGTTTTTGGACTGGTGAGTCAAATGGCCTTCTTCCTGTGCTGTTGCCATTCTGTGATTCTCTGTGCTATATTTACCCTTGCAGCAGATTGGACAATACAGCAATTGCTTTATAATGATCGCCATCGAATGGTCTCGTTGCGCCCAACTCAGTGACGCGTAGAGGCCGACACTCGGGATCTAACGGGATCTCGTGAAACGTCGGAATCTGGGTCTCGCCCTCACCGGGCCGGATCCAGATTTGTATATTGAAGTGAGCAGCTGGCTTCACTTTCGTATGCCTGTGCTGGAGTTTCCAAAAGCCCGGGATTGACCGCCTGTGCCTGGGAGACCTCACCCTGGCGACGTTTAGCAATGGTTTCCACTAACATGGGCCAGACATAATGGCATTTGCAGGGAGTGGGGGTGCGGGGGGGGGGGGGGGGGTCTCCCAGACAATTGGAGGCCTCTGGGTGGTCGGGCTCTGGGCAGGATGTGGTATACCGATGCCACCCTTGGTACTGGCACCCTGGCAGTGCCAAAGTGCTCGGGTGCCAGGTTGTCGAAGCCGGGGTTGGATTCAGGGGTGCCCTTTCCTTATGAAGTGGAGCGAGGAGGGGGGGTGGGGCGCTCATGGATCCTTAAACAGTCAGTTGGGGCATTGGCGGGGTTCCAGAGATCACGGTAGTGGCTCGAGAGATCAGGATGGAATTTTAAAATGTCGCCGTAATCCTTTCCGGAAGTGAGATAAGTGCGGCCTTAGTGGGGCGTTCCGTGCAGAGACCTCCCAACAAATAAAGGCCCGTTTGATAGAGGGGTCATTCTCGGCCTTGCATACTCCGAGAAACTATTCGTGCCCAAAATGGGACTTTTTCTGTCCCCCGTTAAATCGCAACCGTTATGTCCAGATTATTTCTCTACATTCTCTAATCAAACTGCTCCAAATTAGAATACCCTATTTAAACTGCCCTACAATGTTGGCACGTTGGTCACATTAAGACAGCACGGTAGGCCATCGGGCCTACAGGCAGCACGGTAGCACAGTGGCTAGCACTGTGGCTTCACAGCGCCAGGGTCCCATGTTCGATTCCCGGCTTGGGTCACTGTCTGTGCGGAGTCTGCACGTTCACCACGTGTGTCTGCGCGGGTTTCCTCCGGGTGCTCCGGTTTCCTCCCACAGTCCAAAGATGTGCAGGTTAGGTGGATTGGCCACGTTCAATTACTCTTTGTGTCTATAAAGGTTCGGTAGGGTTACGGGGATAGGATGGATGTGGTAAACACCACTGGTCATACACTACGTGTATTACGGTACTGTCATTTTGTACTCCAGTCATTACAGTAAATCCCGGCCTGCTGGCTCCACCCAGCAGGCTCTGTATAAAAGTGTACGCTCTCCTGCGCTGCCCCCATTCTGGTTCCAGCTGCAGGAGGCTTAACATCTAGCACAATAAAGCCTCAATAGTTCACCATTTTGTCTCGTAGTCATTTATTGTGCTAGAATTTTGAAGATGGACTTCTTACTCAAGCCAGATCGCCTGGAGCTGAACCCTCACGCAGCTGCGCCACAGCCACTTTCGAGCACTGGCTAGCCTGCTTTGAAGGATATCGCGGAGCATCCACAGATCCACAGAGGCTCCAAATACTCTGCGTACGGGTGAGCCCACAAGTTTTCCTCCTCATTTGGGACGCTTCCACCTACACGGAAGCGATGCCACTACTGAAAGGACAGTACATCAAGACTGTTAATCAGGTGTTCGCCAGGCACCTCCTGGCCACGAGACGGCAACTCCCGGGGGAGTCCCAGGACGATTCTTGACAGAAACTGTAATTGCCAGGCGGTGCCGGCAGTCCAACACACGGAACTGCTGATCAGAGACGCTGATGTCACCGGCATTCAGTCCAATTACGTCCACCAGCGATTATTAGAAGGGGGTACACTCGGCCTTACAGAGACTGTACAGCTCGCTAACTCCCTAGAGGTGGCCTCCCGCAATCTGGAGTCCTACACCTCCGACCGCGCCGCACCCGCATGGGCCCCAAATCATCTGACCCAGGTACGCCACAAGCCTGTGCCGTGCGGCAGCCAGCTAACTCCGGAGGCCCCAAATGCTATTTGTGTGGCCAGAACAAGCACCCCAGACAACGCTGCCCAGCACGGAGCGGGACCTGCAACGGGTGTGGCAAGAAGGGCCACTTCGTCTCCTCCCCCATCTCAGTGCTGCCCTGTTACTGGGTCTCGATTTTCAGTGCCACCTCCAGAGCCTTACCTTGAAGTTCGGCGGACCCCAGCCCCCCCTCACCGTCTGTGGCCTCACGACCCTTAAGGTCGAACCACCCTCACTCTTCGCGAACCTCACCCCGGACTGTAAGCCCGTCGCCACGAGGAGCAGACGGTACAGTGCACAGGACAGGACGTTTATCAGGCCTGAAGTCCAACGGCTTCTGCGGGAGGGGGTCATTGAGGCCAGTAACAGCCCCTGGAGAGCTCAAGTGGTGGTAGTTAAGACTGGGGAGAAACACCGGATGGTCATCGACTACAGTCAGACGATAAACCGGTACACGCAGCTCGACGCGTACCCTGTTCCACGCATATCTGACATGGTCAACCAGATTGAGCAGTATCGAGTTTTCTCCACAGTTGACTTGAAATCCGCATACCAGCAGCTCCCCATCCGCCCGGAGGACCGCCAATACACTGCATTAGAAGCAAATGGCCGCCTCTACCATTTCCTTAGGGTTCCCTACGGCATCACCAATGGGGTCTCGGTCTTCCAGCGTGAGATGGATGACCAGTACGGATTGAGGGCCATGTTCCCATATCTGGATAACGTCACCATCTGCGGCACGACCAGCAGGACCACGACGCAAATCTCCAGAAATTCCTCCACACCGCTAAACTCCTTAACCTTACTTACAATCAGAAGAAATGTGTTTTCCGCACTACCCGCTTAGCCATTCTTGACTACGTTGTGGAAAATGTAGTCCTAGGGCCTGACCCCGACCGCTTGCGGCCCCTTCTGGAACTCCCCCTCCCTCACTGTCTCAAAGCTCTGAAACGATGCCTGGGATTCTTCTCATATTGCGCCCAGTGGGTCCCTAATTATGCGGATAAGGCCCGCCCACTCATCAAGTCCACCATTTTCCCCCTGACAGCTGAGGCCCGCCGGGCCTTCAACCACATCAAGGCGGACATCGCCAAAGCCACGATGCATGCGGTCGACGAGTCCCTTCCCTTTCAGGTGGAGAGCGACGCATAACCAGGCGGACAGACCCGTGGCTTTCTTTTCCCGCACCCACCATGCCTCTGAAATTCGGCAGTCCTCTGTCGAAAAGGAGGCCATTGTGGAAGCTGTGCGACATTGGCGGCATTACCTGGCCAGCAGGAGATTCACTCTCCTCACTGACCAACGGTCAGTTGCCTTCATGTTTAGTAATACACAGCGGGGCAAGATTAAGAATGACAAGATCTTGAGGTGGAGGATTGAACTCTCTACCTATAACTACGAGATCTTGCCCAGGGAAGCTCAAAGAGCCCCCAGATGTCCTATCCCGCGGTACATGTGCCAGCGCACAAGTAGACCGACTTCAGGTTCTCCACAATGACCTCTGTCACCCGGATGTCACCCCTTTCTTCCACTTTATCACGGCCCGCAACCTGCCCTACTCCATCAAGGAGGTCAGGACTGTGACCAGGGACTGCCAAGTCTGCGCGGAGTGCAAACTGCACTTCTACTGGCCGGACAGAGTGCATCTGGTGAAGGCCTCCCACCCCTTTGAGCGCCTCAACATCGACTTCAAAGGTCCCCTCCACTCCACTGACCGCAACACGTACTTTTACAATAACATTGATGAGTATTCCCGTTTCCTCTTCGCCATCCCATGCATTGACATGACTTCTGCCACTGTCATCAAGGCCCTACACAGTATCTTCACCTTGTTTGGTTTCCCCACCTACATCCATAGCGATCGAGGATCCTCGTTCATGAGCGATGAGCTGCGTCAGTTCCTGCTCAGCAAAGGCATCGCCTTGAGCTGGACGACCAGCTACAACACCCGGGGAAACGGGCGGGTGGAGAGAAAGAATGCGACGGTCTGGATGGCCGTCCTGCTGGCCCTTCGGTCTAGGAGTCTCCCGGTCTCCCGCTGGCAGGAGGTCCTCCCCGATGCGCTCCACTTCATCTGGTCGCTCCTGTGCACTGCTACCAATGAGACCCGTCACAAACCCGTGTTTGCCTTCCCTAGGAAGTCCAACCTCCGGGGTCTCGCTCCCATCCTGGCTGACAGTTCCTGGGCCCGTCCTCCTCCGGAAGCATGCAAGAGCCATAAATCAGACCCCCTCGTCGAAAACGTCCTCCTCCTCCATGCGAACCCACAGTACGCCTACGTAGCACACCATGACGGGCGACAGGACACAGTCTCCCTACGGGACCTGGCACCCGCTGGTTCCCTATCCACCATCACCACCACCCCCGACCTGGTACCATTCCCGCCCCCCTCCGGTTACCACCCCCACCCCTGCGCCGTTCACCCCCCCCCCCACCAGCGACTATCACCGCAACCCCTACCCCAGCAGCGCCCGTGTCCCCACCGGATCCACTACTGGGTGAAGAAGGAGAGGACAACACGCTCCCGGAGTCACAGGTAACCACATCGGCGCCCACACCACAACCGGGACTGAGGCAATCGCGGCGGAGGGTCAAAGCCCCCAACAGACTCGACCTGTAACGTCGCTTCAGCCCCACTGGACTTTTTTTTAAAACAGGGGGTGAATGTGGTAAACATCACTGGTCATACACTACGTGTTACGGTACTGCCATTGTACTCCAGTCATTACAGTAAATCCCGGCCTGCTGGCTCCACCCAGTAGGCTCTGTATAAAAGTGTACACTCTCCTGCGCTGCCCCCATTCTGCTTCCAGCTGCAGGAGGCTTAACATCTAGCACAATAAAGCCTCAATAGTTCACCATTTTGTCTCGTAGTCATTGATGGTACATCAGTGGAGGTGTGGGGTTGGGTGGGGTGCTCTTTCCAAGGGCCGGTGCAGACTCGATGGGCCAAGTGGCCTCCTACTGCAGTGTAAATTCTATGATCTATGGTCTAAGACAGGAGGGTGATCACATTATTACTTTCCTTCTCTCATTCAAAGCAGGGATGTGTATCTCAGAGTCTTACTCTGTGTCCGTGTTCTAACTTGACGACGGGGAACATGCACGTGGCTGTGCCTTCAAAGCAGTCCCTGCGTCAGGTATTTGCAGTTCACTAACTGCCGAGAATGTGTTTATCATCAGGCTTTGCCACAGGCTGCTATTTAGGTCCTGCAAGTTGCCTCGGACACTTTAGCGACCAGCAGGGTTGGGAGTGACTGAGAGGAAGTTTACAATCCTGTGACACTGAATTTTTTTTTATTTATTTACATTTTTTTTTAAGAGTACCCAATTCTTTTTTTTTTCCAATTAAGGGGCAATTTAGCGTGTTCAATCCACCTACCCTGCACATCTTTGGGTTGTGGGGGCGAAACCCACACAGACAGGGGGAGAATGTGCAAACTCCACACGGACAGTGGCCCAGAGCCGGGATCGAACCAGGGACCTCAGCGCCGTGACTGTGACACTGAATTAACAGTTTTGTTAAAAGTAAGGCTGCTGCAGGATACACAAAGAGCAGGGCAAAAACGAACTTGGCTTTATTTGTGTTTTGCAGGTGGAATTTAGAAATGCCAGTGGGGTTAATTCCTGTTGTCCTGTCAAGCGTTGGGTTCTAAGATACTTGTTTATATCTGAACAACTGTTTTTTTTTTAATAACCTGCCATAGAGCTGCAATTTTGCACTGAATTCCCCGAGGATTTAATTAGAACCATTTCCAAATCACTGGCATCTTTTATAGGACAAGGTTAAAAAAAAAAGCAGTTCATAAAACTGTCAATTTACTGATAAATTAAAGAAAAAATATGTCTGCTTAGAGCTGCAACAATTCTGCGTCCCGGGCACCATTGTTGAGAAAAATGAAATAAAGACAAGATAACAAGATACCGATGTATTGAAGATATTTAGGTTTAAAAGTAATGTAAAGAGACATTTGTCAAATCTGTTCCTTCGTGGAGAAGAAATTGTGCAAAGAAGGAGCCAGGATTTGGTGAGTGGGAGATGTTGGACCCAAGGCAGTTTGGTGCATTCTATGAAGTAAATTATTGTCCAGCCATTGATTTATACAATAAAGCGTTAAATTCCAAATTCGTTCCGCTATTTTCTTTTTCTTTTTCTCTGCCAAAACTTGTGTCTTTGACGGATCAGTGTTAAATATTTACTTTGGTCAAGCACTTCGCTACACGTAATGCATGAATCGAAAATTCCAACGTTAAAATGATTGTGTTCAGATTCAGATTGTGTCCTTTAATTTGGGGAAAATTTGCCAGCCTACCCTTGGACCGTTGATACACTTGGACCTTCAGAATATTACTCGCTGAAAACCTTCATGTCAACGACGAAGCGAATGTATTGCTCGTTAATAACCTGACTCTTCTTTTAAGCTCTCTTCTTTAAGAATTCAGATTACAAATCTCCCACTGTTTCTCCCCAATCTTTTGTACCCCTTCCTCAGTATTCAATGCACCACATCCCCAAAATGCCTCTTCATGTCAGATCGGACAGAGGTCAGCAGTCTGAGTTCACTGGTGAAGCAGGTTATCCCAAAGAAAAATCGATCATGATTGGGAGGCAGCTATCAGGAAATTTGGCAGCTTCTTGGGAATTTCAGATTCCTCTGCGGCGCCCATGACGCTAAAATTGCATATGGTTAGCGCTACTGCCTCACAGCACCAGGGACCCGGGTTCAATTCCGGTCTTAGGTCACTGCCTGTGTGGCATTTGCACATTATCCACGTGTTTGCGTGAGTTTCATCCAGGTGCTCCAGTTTCCTCCCACTGTCCACAAATGTGCAGGTTAGGTGGATTGGTCATGCTAAATTGCTCCTTAGTGTCCAATGATTAGTAGTCTAGGGTGATTGGCCATGATCAATGATGGGGTACGGGGATAGGGTGGGGGAGTGGCCTTAGGCAGAGTGCTTTTTTGGAGGGTCAGGGCAGACTCGATGGGCTGAATGGAGGGATTCTATGGATATATCCTGCTTTGTGGGGATTCTATGGATTCTATTCTAAGGATCAGAGGGCACAAGTATGTCCTCTTTCTTGATTTGGTTTACTTTGAATCTTCACACGTACAGGCCGGGATTTACCACTGTTCACACTGGCAGGAAATTTCGGTCCCACGCCGGCAACGGTGATACCGGTCAATCCCACTGGTGGGCTGCCTCCCCTTGCGAAAAATATGGGGTGGTTGCTAAATCTCACCCACACACTTTTTCCCCTTTGAGAAATAGCGGGGATGGGTATGCAGGCTGGTGCATACATGGTGAACTGGGTCACAAATGTGCCTTTTGTGACCTTCAAGTCCTGGAGTGGGATTCAAGCTGGAGCTCAGATGCACGGGCGTGCTACATAATGAGCCGCAAGACCTCTCCTGATTTTGTGCTGTGGGCGGCACAGTAGCACAGTGGTTAGCATTGTTGCGCCAGGGTCAATTCCCGCTTGGGTCACTGTCTGTGCGGAATCTGTAGGCTCTCCCTGTGCTGCGTGGGATTCCTCCGGGTGCTCCAGTTTCCTCCCATAAGTCCCGAAAGACGTGCTTGTTAGCTGAATTTGGAGATTTTAAATTCTCCCTCTGTGTACCCGAGCAGGCGCCGGAATGTGGCGACTAGGAGATTTTCGCAGTAACTTCATTGCAGTGTTAATGTAAGCCTACTTGCGTCAATAATAAATATTATTATTGTGTGGGTACCTTCACAAAGCTATTTCAACCTTAGTTCACCATTCCCAGCGGCATTCATTCCACATTGAATGTTCCCATCTTTTCAAACAAGTTGTCGTACCTTCTTTGTTTTGATTGGGAGATAAACCAACTAAAATTTATTTTCTCTGTTTTCTCACAACTCCCCACACCCTAAAGTCCACCGCCTTTGTCACCAGGGGGGAGTAACATTGTTTCAAGGTGGTTCAAGGAGAAGGAAATAGGTTATTTAAAATAGCCAGCGTTGGTCTGTGCTGTATCATTCTATAGAATGTGACATTGTCCATATTCTGAGAACAAACTTCACACTGAAGGTTGAGTTTTAATTTTTACTACCAAATTTTCCCCAGATATTTTAATTATATCTAGTACATGCTCTATATCAAGAAATAAAATGAAGTGTTCATTGTAACAAAACACACGCACACAGTTATACATGCTTCAGATGTGGTGTCAATTTGTAAATAAGGCTACGGCTCCATATTTATTTTCAAACCCGGTGATACTTAGCAGTCCAAGATGGTTTTGTTGGGATTACAGATCCCAGGAGGTTTGCAGGATCACACTGCAACCCAGCGGAAGAGCCAATGTACAAGTCGTACACGAGAGCACTGATCTGTGCACTTCCATGGGAAGAATGAACGGGATTCAATTTCTCCCCAAATCCCGGAATTCCTGGTCATAAAAATGCAATTTGGCTGAAGATGAATCTGCAGCTCTAATTGGAAACAGATGGAATTGTGGAGTGTAATTGTTCAAACACTGGTTAAAAATTCCCAAATCCCTTGTAAAATATCCAAATTGACCCTTATTTAGTCAACGTTTAGAGAGGGACTCTTAGTCTCACTTAAAAACTGATTGACTTTAACATTTAATTTCCCCATCTGCTTCTGTTGGTACTTAAAGAAACAATATTATATGGTGATCGACTGATTGGGGAACTGGATGCGGGAGCGACTACTGAATTAACCCAGTGGAGCTTAATGAATAGGGATTTAGAATCCCTCAGCATTATTTGGAGCACAGTTGTTAACCAATTTAAACTAAAAATAAATGGGTTCATAATGTTATTAAAATGATGCACAGGGGAATTTGATGCAAACGCACTAACTAGTTTACTTAAAGAGCACCGAGAAATTATAACCCACTAACCATTAGCTTGCTGGTTTACGGCACTCAAGGATCCTTCAGTGATCCAATGGCATTTGTTACACAAATGAGAATCTTGAATGTTAGAATGTACACAGCATTGTTGATTACTGATCCCAAAAAGCCAGCGCGGTGGCATTCTACAATCTTTTATCAATCTGGGTTGAACTTCCAACTGGTATTTCTTCCCACTAAAATTGTAGCATCATCCGAAAGACTTGTTTGAGAATGGCGATTTTGAGTATAAAATGGTTCCTGTGCAGTTGACGCGGGAGGGAAATGGTTGTTTTGTCTGGAGTACAACTCAGTTTGATTAGTGGAAACATGAGGATGGGTGAATTGTGCTTGATTATCCACAATGAGTGTTTCAGTGCAACGTTACCTGCGCAGATTAAGTGGGTCAGTCAGGGCCCAAAGTTTGATTCATTGAGCTTGAGGTGCTAAATGGCTTTTCCTTTTTCCATGCTATCTCATGATCCCCTGGCAGATTTGGGGTCGACTGAGGCACTTGTGTGTATCTTGAGCATCCAATATACCTTGCTGAGATAACCAGTATGCAATAATTGCAGTTAAAGCTTCCCACATTGTTTTCACCATCATGCACACCACTGTGTTGTATCACCGACATACTAGAAGGCTGAAATTCTGATAAATCATTTCCTTAAGTCTTGTGAAAATACGTAATGTGCTATATGGGCTCTGGGGTAATATTAAGGCACATCTGAATGGTGAAGGATCAGATAAGCAAAAGGTATTGAAATTGTAGCATTTCAAATCACAAATGCAAGATTTTTGGCATACAAATGAGTTTTGGTGTTTACCCCCCCCCAATGATTGAACACCATGTCACCATGTAGAAATGACCTTCCTTTACAGTGACCCTTTGTGGGCAGCACAGTATCACAGTGGTTAACACTGTTGCTTCACAGCTCCAGGGTCCCAGATACGATTCCCGGCTTGGGTCACTGCCTGTGCGGAGTCTGCACATTCTCCCCGTGTCTGTGGGTTTCCTCCGGGTGCTCTGGTTTCTTCCCACAAGTCCTGAAAGACGTGCTGTTGTGTAATTTGGACATTCTGAATTCTCCCTCCGTGTACCCGAACAGGCGCCAGAATGTGGCAACCTAGGCTTTTCACAGTAACTTCATTGCAGTGTTAATGTAAGCCTACTTGTGACAATAAAGATTATTATTACATCCCCCGCCCAATGACAATCTGTGATAAAAGAACATTTTAAGCTCAGTCGCCAATATTCGCAGTTACCCCAGGAACCTTGCACCATCTATATGGTTAATGCTAGGCTCACTGGTCTATGATGTTTTGAATAAGTCAAATTCAGGTTTTGTTCAATGGGATTTTAGGGTTTTCGAGGATCACATTCTGTCCATTCCTGTGTGAAAATGGGTGGTTTTGTCTTTGCGTTTCAGGGGCTAATGTGGTCAAAGAAATTTAACTTCTTTCTTCAATTACAGAATTCTTGGGTTAATTATAAGTCCGCACTCCAGGGAAATGAATTCAGCATTCCTGCGTTGCCCTTATGAGCGTAATTTTTCCAAGCGCTGTTCGTAGCTTTGACTTAAGCTTCCATTGTGTATGGTGGTGGATGGGCTGAATGGTGAAGGTGCTGGACGGGATGCTGATCAAGGGGACTGGATGGCATTGAGTGTTGTTGGAGCTGCACTCATCTAGGCAAGTGGAGCGGATTACATACACTCCTGATTTGTGACTTGCAAACGGAGGACAGGCTTTATCATTTATAATAACTGTATTAGAAGATGCAAAGCAGGTGCATAAATCCCCCTTTCCCTACTCCTCACTCACTTTAGCATTTGCTTCTTAAAACTTGGCAGGTATAAAATTACCAACATGCGGGTGATTTCCAGTCATAGAACAGTACAGCACAGAACAGGCCCTTCGGCCCTTGATCACCCTACTCAAACCCACGTATCCATCCTATACCCGTAACCCCCCACCCCTTAGCCTTACTTTTTAGGACACTACGGGCAATTTAGCATGGCCAATCCACCTAACCCGCACATCTTTGGACTGTGGGAGGAAACCGGAACACCCGGAGGAAACCCACACACACACGGGGAGGACGTGCAGACTCCGCACAGACAGTAACCCAGCCGGGAATCGAACCTGGGACCCTGGAGCTGTGAAGCATTTATGCTAACCACCATGCTACCGTGCTGCCCAAATAAGAAATGTTCACTGTTGAGGGGAGGTTGTGGCGTCGGGGTTAAGTTACTGAGCTGGTAACCCAGATGCCAACATTGCTGTTCTGAGAAAATTGGTTCAAAACCACACCATGGAATTTAAATGTAATGTAATTAATTAGAACTCAATGTAAAAAAAAAAATCTGGAATTGAAGGATGTCTCTGTGATGGAACCTATCTGGTTCACTGGAAGGATTGCTGCCATTCTTACCTGGTCTGGCCTACATGTGACTCTAGACCCACAATAATGTAGTTCTCTTGCTGTTCACTAAGGGAAATAGGGATGGGCAACAAATGCTGACCTTGCCAGCGATGCCCACAACCCATGAAAAATAAAAATATACCTGTGAACCCTAGTTTGGCAGCTGGACAAGGACGCTGCTTGACTTTCATTGAGAATCAGTTGTGCAGTGGCTGAGGGATTTTGCAATCGGCTGTTGAGTGTGGACTGAAGAGGGCAGCACGGTGGCGCAGTGGGTTAGCCCTGTTGCCTCACGGCGCCGAGGTCCCAGGTTCAATCCCGGCTCTGGGTCACTGTCCGTGTGGAGTTTGCACATTCTCCCCGTGTTTGCGTGGGTTTCGCCCCCACAACCCAAAGATGTGCAGGGTAGGTGGATTGGCCACGCTAAATTGCCCCTTAATTGGAAAAAATTAATTGGGTACTCTAAATTTAAAAAAAAAAAAGAGTGTGGACTGAAGTATTTTGACGAAGTTTTACCACTCTGCTTTGGAATGCCAATCTATAATTTTTTAATTCACGTTATTAACTGATGCGACCATCAATTCACACGAGACGATTAGTCAAAGTGAACAGTGGTTTTAATAAGCTAGATCTGTGCCTGCCTGCGACTGCTCTGTACTGAGTGCCGCCTACAGGCTACAGATCTATATACTACCCCTGAGGGGGCGGAGCCCAGAAGGGCATCAACATAATACAATACAGTGGTGAATTGTCGCAGCAATACGTTCACCACATTAACAGAAAGGGTAAAAGTGGGGGTCAAAACTCCCAATGAACCGACAACCTGGCCTCCCCTTGTCACTGTGCTTAGGTGACGCTGGCCATGTGTCACATGGGTCCTCAGTGTCTTGATTCTCAGCTCTGCATCTTGAGGTTAAAGCAAAGAAATGGGTTTGCCAAATCCAGCCCCCTCTGCCCCACCGCTCTCTCCTTCCTGTCCACTGCAAAGCCAAGCAGTGGAATTCAAATAACTCAGATGATAGAAAGTCGGTAGGTTGAACGGGGTCAGTGAGGAGACGAAATGATGCATTCGCTAATATATTTACAAAATGGGAAAAGGCGGAAGGTATTATCTGTCACTGGCAAAGTTTCACCTGTATTAATATCTGTTCCCTGAGAGTACACTGCGCCTTCCACCTTTCTGTTTAACTGTCGACTATAATTCACGCTTTTCAGGATTTTAATATCCGGCGTTTCAAACCACTTCACTGACTCACCTTGCTTTGCTTTCTTGGGCTGTGTGACAATAAAGAATGGTCCAGCTCGACGCTATGAAAATTGCAGACCATTTTCAGCTGCTTGTTGCCACGGAGAGTGACTAATATGAAGCCCTAGAGGAACGTCCGAGGTATCATTCTGCAGAAACTGTCTGAATGAGGAAAAACTAGATCATTTCATCACAGTAGGCATACTGAAATGTTTGTTTTAATAAAATGTCATATTTCCACTCTTTTTAATCATTCATGTCAACTCTGTATCAACCCTCTTGAGGTTTACAGTCAGCAATATTGTACTTCATACGAAGATATTGGGGAAGTTGGAAATCTTTTAGCTTGTTTTCACAGCACCATGGAGAGGAAATTGATCCATGTGTTCGTCCCTGTAAGTTTTTTTTTAAGTTCATTCAAGTGTTGTGGGCATTTCTGGGTAGACCCGCATTTACTACCCACCCCGAATTGCCTTGAGAAGGTGGTGGTGAGCCGCATTCTTGAACCACTGCAACCTCTGTGGTGCACATCCACCCACAGTGCTGTTAGGGAGTTCCAGGATTTGGACCCAGCGACAGTGAAGGAACGGACGATATATTTTCAAATCAGGATGGTGAGTGACCTGGAGAGGAACTTTCAGATGGTGGTGTTCCCAGGTGTCTTCTGCCCTTGTCCTACATCTTAGTGGTTGTGGGTTTGGAAGGTGGTGCCTGAGGAGCCTAGGTGAGTTCCTACAGCACAAGTTGTAAATGGTACACACGGCTGCTACTGTTGCGGGGTGGGGGTCAGGGGGGTGAGGGGACGAAGGTGGTGGGAAGTGGGGACTTGCTTCCTGATCGGTCACCCTGCGAAAGAAAACCTCCCCCTCACTCCTGGTGGACAAGGGAACAATCGGGAAACAACCTCCAGCCCTGCCGTCACCAATGGCGAGCTCCCTTGCTGGGTCCTGTCTAACTGGCCCCAGTGACAACCCTCTCCCTACAGTCCCCCTCTCCCGCCAACACACACACACACACACACACACACACTCTCACACACACACACCCCTGACCCCACTCCCCGGAGTTCCGAGGCAGCATCCACGGGCATTACTCCTGGTCGGGTGCAATCCCAGCAGTGGCCCACCAGTGTTGGTGGTGCTTCTGGGGTACTGAAGAGCAGCATAACCTTTGATTGGCCAGCGGCTCTGAGAGGTGGGATCTCCATCCTTTAATGGGACAGGAGCCCCGAAGCCAGGCAATGAATCGCCTGTCCAACGCAGAATTGGATCGCATTGCCCAGAAATTGCAGAAGTAGGATTGCCATCAGCTTTCCAGCCTACCATGTGTGGAGGGGAAGGGTTAATGCCTCCCGTGTTAATTCACACAGCCTGGCTGGCAATTAGATGCTAGGACTGATTTTTGTTTGACTCCTTCACTTCTGATTAAGGTGAGATAGAACATAGAACAGTACAGCACAGAACAGGCCCTTCGGCCCTCGATGTTGTGCCGAGCAATGATCACCCTACTTAAACCCACGTAACCTGTATACCCGTAACCCAACAATCCCCCCATTAACCTTACACTACGGGCAATTTAGCATGGCCAATCCACCTAACCCGCACATCTTTGGACTGTGGGAGGAAACCGGAGCACCCGGAGGAAACCCACGCACACACAGGGAGGACGTGCAGACTCCACACAGACAGTGACCCAGCCGGGAATCGAACCTGGGACCCTGGAGCTGTGAAGCATTGATGCTAACCACCATGCTACCGTGAGGCCCCTCAGGCCTTACTCAGGTTGGACTTTAACCTGGTGCTGGAAGGACAAGGGCAGTGGATGATTGGAATCACAACCATCTACACATTCCCCTCCAAGCCACACACCAACCCGACTTGGAGATTTATCACCGTTCCATCACTTTCACTGGGGCAAAATCCTCAGATGTGAGTGACTGTCGTCCTGGACAAAGAAGACCACTCAATGGGCAGCGCAACCACCAAGATAAATACTCACTCCCCCCACTACCTATTCTCAGTGCCTGAGATCTGAACTATATAAAAGGCGCACTGCAACTGCTCAGCACGACTCCTGCATCAGAATTGTCAAAACCTGTGACCTTTGCCGCCAGGAAGGACAAGATGTGGAGATGCCGGCGTTGGACTGGAGTGAGCACAGTAAGAAGTATTACAACACCAGGTTAAAGTCCAACAGGTTTGATTCAAACACGAGCTTTCGGAGCGCAGCTCCTTCCTCAGGTTGGACTTTAACCTGGTGCTGGAAGGACAAGGGCAGTGGATGATTGGAATCACAACCATCTACACATTCCCCTCCAAGCCACACACCAACCCGACTTGGAGATTTATCACCGTTCCATCACTTTCACTGGGGCAAAATCCTCAGACTCCTTTCCTGACAGCACTGTCTACATACACCCCTTGAACTGGCAGTGGTTCAAGATGGTGGCTCACCACTGCTGTGTCGAGGGCAATTAGGGATGGGGAATGAACACAGTGATGCTTCCACCTCCTGAAAGAATTAAAAACGGGGAATGATAATCCAATGAGCCTGCTGACACTCAAAATATCTTACATCGAAGAGGAGAGACTTCCATTCGGTGCAACGCAGAAGGCAAGTTACAGACAACCCAATAAAGACATTCAACTTCTATTTGCAGGGATCTCCCCCCTGGGACTTTAATTTACTGCTCGTCAAAAATTCCACTGGCGCATTTTGTACACTTTTCTTGTTGGGTCCAGTTCTGTACTTCAGGTGATGAAGAAAATATTTAAAATGTTCCGTGTAATTTTTTAATGATGCTATGTTGTCATTCTCACAGGGGCACACTTTTCACCTCAAATTACTTCCACTTACAAAACAAAAATGACAATATACATCGACGGAGGATGATTTTGGCACTCTTTGGCCCCTCCACCTTGTCTTTGTCTCTCAAAACTTAAGTTTGGGCTCTATCAAATCCTGAGCATGAGAGTGTATGGAATGATGCCGAGGTCTTGGAGAGGGTGTAGAGGAATTTGCTCCGACATTGGGCGGGGACTCTACGGCCTACCAGCCCTGTGGTCCATGGCGGCGCAAGATTTTCTTCTCCCGCCGTTTGCCAATGGGATTTCCCGTCGAATCCACCCCCGCGCGCAGCTGGGAACCCTGCAGGCGGGATACACTGCTGGCGGGACCAGAGAATACCACCGCCAGTGAACGGCCAGAGAATTCCGGCCAATATCAGGGATGGAGGACTTTAGTTCTACGGAGAGACGAGAGAAGCTGGGATTTTTCACCTCAGGCCAGAGAAGGTAATGAGCAGGTGAGGAAATTTGCGAAATAGGTTACGATAAAGTGGCGTGGAGGGAAGAAGCAGTGGCTCAATGGCTGGAGGATCAGGAACCCGAGGGTGCCGATTGAGGATAAGATGTGTGCGGAGCTGAGGAGAAATTTGCTGTGCATGCAAGCTGCCTGCTGTGCTGTATGATTCTGCAACAACACAATACATCCTGCAAAACAGGACCTCTGGATAACAAGATTTTTAAACTGCTTCTAGTTCTTTTAAAGAGAGAATAAGTTAAAATCTGATTTTGTTCTTGAATGCTTGTGGTAGCATTGGTACCCTATGGATCATGCCAGTAGGAATGTCAAATTAATGCCTTTTATTGAATTGAATAAATGTGTTTTACAGAAGCTATTGAATCGGCTTTGCAACAGAAACGAGAGGGAAATCTGCCTGCAGCAACCCAGCCAGCATTATATGTCCATGAAACCCATCAACATTTTGTGCCCCCCCCCCCCCACCCAGTAACTGGGGAGGGCTATCCAGATGGGCGTCCCACACAATGCCTCAAATGTTCACTCTCTCCACCATCCACACACAGTGGCTGCCACGTGTACCTTCTGTAAAATGCACAGCAGGAACTCGCCAAGGCTTCCTCGCCATCACCTGCTGTGGTCTCTACCAACAGGAAACATGGTCAGCAGATGCATGGGAACATCACGGGGCAACATGGGGGCAGCACGGTAGCATTGTGGATAGCGCAATCGCTTCACAGCTCCAGGGTCCCAGGTTCGATTCCCGGCTTGGGTCACTGTCTGTGCGGAGTCTGCACATCCTCCCCGTGTGTGCGTGGGTTTCCTCCGGGTGCTCCGGTTTCCTCCCACAGTCCAAAGATGTGCAGGGTAGGTGGATTGGCCATGATAAATTGCCCTTAGTGTCCAAAATTGCCCTTAGTGTTGGGTGGGGTTCCTGGGTTATGGGGATAGGGTGGAGGTGTTGACCTTGGGTAGGGGGTAGGGTGCTCTTTCCAGGAGCCGTTGCAGACTCGATGGGCCGAATGGCCTCCTTCTGCACTGTAAATTCTATGTAATCACCACCTGCAAGTTCCCCTCCAAGCCACACGCCATCCAGACTTGGAGGTTTATCACTGTCACTGGGTCAAAATCCTGGAAGTCCCTTCCTCATGGCATCTATCTACCTCGGGGTGTATCCGACCTGGACGGCAGTGGTTCAAGATGGCCACCCAATGAGCAACAAGATGCTGGTCTGTAGCCAGCGATGCTCAGGTCCTGTGAAATAATTAAGCATTGTCCTTTCTCCACATATCCCCGGCAATTAAATCACTAACTAGTTTGAAGGCAGCAATAGTCTCGCAGATGGAAAGCCTAATTCTGGTGGATGCATTAAAGGTGACAGATGTATTTTTTTTAATAAGAGGTTTTGCCAACATCCGTTTTGGACAACAAGGTAATTTCAAAATGTAACCAACGCTGCACAATTCTATAATTACTTGATCGAGCTAGCCTGGCTGTGTAATACCTGACCTTGTGGCACATTGACCAGCAGAACTGATTTGATGAACTTCGCAGAAGAAGCTGGCTGCGGCCTCCTGACCCGGAACTACTTCTCCCCCTCAAGACCCTGGCAGCTCCAGAATGAGGATTCCCATAAAAGAGCTGCTGCTTTTGTGATGTTATTTTTGAGATGTTTTCTTTCTTTCTTGTCTTGTGGAGTAATTGCAAACTGGTGGTCACACTGTCAGCCATCACCGGGAACAAATACTTGCTCGTCACGTGCCAAAGCAAATGGGACAATCTTTTCAGAGACGCTTTGTTGTTCAGTCTCAAAATAGCTATCCATGTGCTCGGACAATTCTGGAAGCACCGCATTCTGCTTGCAGGAAGGTCAAGAAAATGGCAGCCGCGTGGGCATTCTCGTGCCTCCAGGAAGCAGCCCAGTCAATGTTGGCTCTGGAATGAGTGGGAGGGGGGAGTGGGAGGGGGGCTTGAGTGAAGGATTTGGCATCGGGTTGGCCGATGTAATTGAAAGAGACCAGGATCCTCCACCGCCCTCCTCTTACCTCTAACCTTCCCATCACCTCCTCTCTGACCCCAATGCCCCCCCGCCACCCGCCTCATGGCACTGGATCTCAGCCCAATACTGGCAGTCGCCAGTGCTCCTGGTGGCGCTATGGGCAATGGAAAACGTCTGCTCGGGCAGGGTTTCTGCCCCGCTGGGGCCTTGATCGCAAGGGAGTCCCGAAGCTGGCAAGAAAAGTCATTGTGTCAGGCCTTGCCCCCACTCCTCCCTCCTTCTGGAAGCCAGGCAGGGTTCCCATGGATTTACCAAACAGTGGGACAGGCAGTGTCGCTGGAATATCCAGTACATAGAAACAGTTTTTATGTTTCAACTTGAAAGGCAGTTAAAGGGGATTAAAAATGTACTGAAGCCAATGCAGGCCAAGAACAAATTGGACAGTCCATCACATGAATGAAATCTCTATTGATTGAGAAATATGCTTTCCTGTCCCCTGGAATAGACAGAGAATTTTAAGAACTGCTATCGGGCTGGAACTGATTACCAGGATAGGATTGAGCAAGTCCATGGAACGGATTTGTAAATGAGTGTAAGAATTCCCAGGGCAATATGTCATGAACAGATGGGCAAGAGAATATGTGAGGAAATTGAAGGAAAATAACTCACCAGGACTCAATGGACTTCACAAAGAGGAGCATCCCTCTTACAATGTTCAGAAATGAAAGTAATCTGCTCTGTACTCCTCCTGAAGGTACGGAGGAAGTCTTTGAACATTTGTAAGGTATTTCGATATTTTCCATGCTGTAAAGCCTCTCTGTGTTTGGAGGACATTGGATGGAGGGAGAATAATTCTGATGAAAAACATCGATGTTGAGGCTTCAGTGGAACTTTTAAAATATAGAGACTGGGCAAGGATAGACATGGACATGTCACTGTGTAGTGGATATACCACCAGACACACCGATTACAGAAACTGTCCTAGACAATGGCCTCTCAGCTGTGTGTGAATGATATTCCTCCTTCCTTCCCAAGATAAAGATATCACATCCAGGTATCTGGAAACACCCCCTGCTTGAGAGTAGGAAATGACCATGTGCGGATGGTCTTTGCATGACCAGGGTGGGATTCATAACCCAATCGGATGACTCCATTGAAGACTTGACGCGATATGCTGAGAGTCCAGAGTCAGAGAGGCGTATGCAGTCACACCTCTTCAGGACATTACTGTTGCAGCCAGTAAGCGTGACTTGGGCAGTCACAGGAAGGCGCGTGAAAAGATTTGTTCAGCGGACCGACCACCCTGGAACGACCTCCTCCATGCGGGTCTAGCTGGTGTAGTAAGTATGTACTATTGCTGAATAGGTTTTCCACATAAAGTGGAAATTGTATCCATCGTTTGTTTCGTGTTGTTGATGCCAAAAGGGTCCTGGGATTTGAAGTTCTGTTTTGAATTGTTTAATCTTGGCCAGAGCCCAGTGACCTGCCTGTCTGGATAGCTAGGTACAAGTACAAATACAGCATAAGTGCGACAGTGAGCCCGATTCCTAATATAATTGTGGAAATCACTGCTTGGTATTTTATTGGTGCGTGTTGTAAAACATTTAAATTCATATGAGCTTAAACATTAGGAGAAGGAATAGGCCATTCGGCCCTTCAAGCCTGTTTCATCATTTGCTAAGGTCATGGTTGGTCTGAATGTGATCTGAAATCACTCTCCTGCCTATCCTGCTATACCTTTTGATTCCCTTCTCAATCAAGAATTTATCGAATCAGCCTTAAAAGTATTGGCACTTCAATGTTTCCTTGGGCAGCACCTTCCAAACTGGTGATTACTGCCATCTAGAAGGACAAGGGCAGCAGATACCTGGGAACCCCACCACCTGGAGGCTCCCCTCCAAGTCACTCTCCACCCTGACTTGGAAATATATCGGCCACTTCTTCATTGTCGCTGACTCCTTCCCTAACAGCACTGTGGGTGTACCTACACACAGGAACTGCAGCGGTTTAAGGTGGCAGCTCACCATCACCTTCCCAAGGTCAACTAGGGGGGCCTATAGTGTCATGCTCACAACTTGCACTTTTATTGAAGAGACTTTGCCCATTTTCCTCCCCCTTCTCCCTTGCCATTGCCCCAGACCAGGATAATGTTGGGTAAGTCTCAAGTCTCTGCCTGTTGCCTGATTACCTGTGATCTGGGATAATATGCTTTCGTAATAAGTTAGTCTTTTCATTTGAGGATCATCTTAGGTCAGATCAGAGCAGCATTAAGGAGATTTGAGGATCTCAGGGAAGGGTGGAAGCTTATGGAAACAAATCCTACAAATATGAAGGATGCTATGAAGCCAAAGCCATGGCGACAATGGAATTCAGCGACTTGAGCTGCCTCAGTAATGTGGCTAGACATAATCCCATAATTGGCAGAGCTTCAGTGATGGGTGAAAGTTAGCAAGGAGCTCCTTTCAACTTTAAATACCAGATGCACATCGGTTAATAGGGTTGTCACTTAAGCAACACCAATAATCTATTTGGAAGTTTATTTTTAAGAGGATGAAGGGGAGGGGGGGGGGGGGGGGGGGGGGGGGGGGGGGGGGGGAGAAGCCCCTGCATGCTACTGATAATTAGACAGAAGAACACCATTCATTGAGATCCTGAACGATTTCCATTCAACATATTACAAAAGCTGGAGATCACGGGATTGAGATGAGCTTTTGGTTTTTAGTTGCAATGATATTGGATAGAAAGTCTTGAAAACGTCAAGTGGAACTAGTTTGGAAACTGAACTGGCTGCTTATAGCACATCGAAAAGGAACCAATGTTTATTTGCAGGACCTGTTCTATTTGCCCCCACTGGCTGAATAACTTAACTGTTAAACTTGGATTAGAAAAAGTGCTAATCTTTTGTTTTTCTTGTCGCTGTCACCCTCTGTAACAAATGTCAGTTTTTCAAAAGTTAAACTCAGTCACAAAGGAGCAACAGAAATAAAAAGAAACAGGTTGTGACTTTTTAAAGGGACGACTCTGCTACAGTTGAGTTTATGTGAACATTTCAGCTTCGGGGAAGCAAATTCAGTTTAGTCCTGTTGCAAATTCAGCCAATTCAAGTTTTCTTTCAGTTCAATTTTTGACATTAGATTTCCACTTTGCAGAGTTATCTGTATCTTTAAAGCACCTGAATTGCCCAATAAATTGCAGTAAAAGTACAAAAAGACTCGAGTGATCATGAGGGGATGGTAATCCCAGTTTAAATGTAACGACAAATGGATTATTACCTATCGGGAAATGACTGACTGGAATTTATACAGTGGATATTAAATTGCAGAATGTCACGTTTCTCGTTGTCATAATGTTGCAAGAAAACAAATATTTTCATGCAAGAAGGGGGATTTATTCAGCACCGTTTTGTTTAAAGCTAAATGACAGCTCAGGGGACTAAGGAAAAACCTATTTTGAAATAGGCTGCTGGTCTCGGAAGTGTTGCTTTAAATCCAGTTTACATCAGGCCAATCTCGGTCCTATTTCTGCAAACTATTGTACTTAACTATTCAAAAATTAATAGGAAAATGCTCATGGAATTATTGGTTCATGGGGTTTTGTTTAAAATGGATAATTTAACATTGAGTGAATTCTACAGTGATGAATGTGGAACAAGGAGTGAGATACTATTGGACACGCTGGAGTGTGATACAGGATACCCTGGAGTGAATGCCACTATTGACATTTGTTGCTTGTGTATCTTCCTATTCTAAATTAGCGCTGCTAGTTTTTAATTGTCCCTACATTGCAGAAGGGGGACTTTTGGGGCTCCGTTGACAACAGCGGGACTGTAAGATCAGCAATGGGCCCCACCTCCGCTGCTGCAAACACGCGGTGGTGGTGGTGGTTGGGGGGGGGGGGGGGGGGGGGGGGGGGGGGGTCAGAAAATCTCACCCTTTTGTTAATGGCAGCCAATAGCCTTTGGGGTGGAGAAGGGAGAGAGTTTCAGGAGTTGGGAGAAGGGATCATCCTTTGTTGTATTCTCCACCAGCATTCCTCCATGTCCTTCCAATAGCTCCATAACAAGTAACTTCCTAACTACAGGGCTGAGGTTAGGGTCTCCCCACGTAGCTGCAAGTGAGAAGCAAAAGTGGGGCCTTGCTACTCATCCAAATAGGCACTCGTGTGAGGGACCGCAATGTATTACACTGAAACGAGCACAAAATACTCTTGGCTCCTCTTTCATTTGCCAACAAAACAGCTACCATCAAACTGAAATTGTTCCCATCAATATTTGCTCTACTTTTCCACTGGTCCCTGAACTCGTAAATAGTGAAACTCGCTTCTAAATCAGTGGTAATAGCTGTCGGCTTTCTATTGAAACATCTATAACAAATTGGGAGTCAACTGCATGCATCAATTAGGCTGCCTCTCAGGTGGACTGTGTGCAGTCTGTCAGGTCTGACCTGCCCCAGGTTTCCTACTCTCATGTCTCCCAGCAATGCTACTCTGAACCAGTTGTTCGAAAACAGTATGTCACATTTCCCCCTTCTTGTTAGTTCCTGGTTCATTTTACAACAGCAGGACAATTGAGATAGGGAGCTGAATGAATGAGAATATGCCCTCCTAACAGTGTTTAGCCTCGTACTACCATCCTTAGCTCCTGAGCTTGAGGTCCTATGGGCTAGATTTTCAATCGGGTTGGGAACGGGACTAGGGAGGTTGGTTCCGGGATCCGACCCCCACACCGCGTGTTTTAGTCACGCCCAATGCTACTTTCAAAGCTCCAACCAATTAAAGGTCAGGGAGCAGGATTCACCATCCTGGCAAACGGCCTTGTCAGTCCCACTGACTGGGAAGCTGCTGATGTGAGGACGCAGACAGCGAGCATAATGATGCACTTTCAGAGACACGATCAACGAACAAAAAAGGATTTGTTGACCTCTACCTCGGAGAACTCTTTCCCCTCGGTGATTCCCCACTCTGAGTCCCGAATTGGTCACCATGCCTGGTGACCCTTATTCCGCTGTGTTGCCCTTAGAGGTACAATCACCACAGTGAGGGACAAGTTGGGAAAGCAAGTTTCTTCTTCACCTTAAGTTTTAAAATGGTAAACTCCCCTCCAGACTGCCGCAGTGGCCCAGTGCCTTTCTTGGGCGTGGATGTGTTGTGCTGTGGAATATTGTTGGACGGTGTGGCTATACTTTTAATGCACAATAGTGTGAAGGAAATGATGTAACTCACCATGTGACTCCTACCCTCTGCATTCCTGTCTGAAGCCAGAACTAGGCAAGTGAAGGCCAAAGCTGTCTATATGTAGCCAGCCCTCAGTAACGAATCCAAATTGAAAGATTAGCTGATCCCTGATCAGTACTCTGTATGTATTTAATATTGTACAAGGGTGAAGTTGATACAACATGGGGGTTCCCTTCTAAAGTAAAATATCCATTCCCCTTCTGCCCTGAGCCCAGCACGAGGACTTCAGCAGCGACAACTTTGTGAGCCCTCCTGCCCCCAACCCAGACCCCTCACCCAATCCCCCTTTAAAAATCTAGTCCCATACGATGGTTTGATCGCCACTCGTAAGTGTGCTGTGCAACAGCATATCCAACAAAATTATACTCGGTCGCTATAAATCGTTCGGGTCCGTGAAGCCGAAAGTGTTTCAAATGCATTTCAGGGTTCGTAAGCCGGACCTAGCGGTACCATAAGACCATAAGACATAGGAGTGGAAGTAAGGCCATTCGGCCCATCGAGTCCACTCCGCCATTCAATCATGGCTGATGGGCATTTCAACTCCACCTACCAGCATTCTCCCCGTAGCCCTTAATTCCTCGGTACACAGATTACCGTTAAAAAACAAAATGAACGGGCAGCACGGTGGTGCAGTGGGTTAGCCCTGCTGCCTCACGGCGCCGAGGTCCCAGGTTCGATCCCGGCTCTGGGTCACTGTCCGTGTGGAGTTTGCACATTCTCCCCTTGTTTGTGTGGGTTTCGCCCCCACAACCCAAAAGATGTGCGGGTTAGGTGGATTGGCCACGCTAAATTGCCCCTTAATTGGAAAAAATTAATTGGGCACTGTAAATTAAAAGAAAAAACAAAATGAAGTTTAAAACACTTCATCAAAATCTTCTTGCACCAAGCTATCTCGCTCTAACTGATTACGATTCCTGACAAGCATGACCAGCCCAGTCAAGAAGTGTCCTGTTTGGAAAACCTGGTAAGGTACCACAGTTAATATAAACAAAACAGATTTACGATGGTTTGAACCTTTTCCATGTCACTAGCTAACCTGGTGGAACAAAAGGAACGCACCTTTTAATGCAGCCTTGGTATTTTAAAATCTACTGGATTTGTTTGACAGTGCAAGGCAGTGATTTTGAATCAGACACCATCCTAAAGTCTCTTCTCTCGTCCAAGGTTTTCAAACATAAAGGATTTAGGCAGATGAAGAATCAGGAAAGATCACCTGGTAAGGCCATTATATTTGCCGTGAGACATTAGTGACAGTTAAGTCTGCCTGAACGTTTATGTATTGTGGGAAGATTCACACACAACCATAGAATTCCTACAGTGCAGAATGAGACCAATCGGCCCATCGAGTCTGCACTGACCCTCTGAAAGAGCAACTTACCTAGGCCCCAATCCCAGGCCCCATCCCCAGAGCCCCATCCCCGGATCCCCACCTAACCTATACATTTTGTGGACAGTAAGGGGCAATTTGGGATGGCCAATCCACCTAACCTGTACATTTTTGGGCTGTGGGAGCTAACCGGATCGCCCAGAGGAAACCCACGCAGACACAGGGAGCACAGGCAGACTCCAAACAGTCATCCAAGGCTGGAATTGAACTGGCTCCCTGGGGCTGTGAGGCAGCAGTGCTAACCACTATGCCACCGTGCCATCCACATATAAAACTGATTGAAGTCTTGTAGGGCAGTGGGTAGCGTTGCTGAAGGTAATAATATAATAATAATATAATAATAATCACTTATTGTCACGAGTAGGCTTCAATGAAATTACTGTGAAAAGCCCCTAGTCGCCACATTCCGGCGCCTGTTCGTGGAGGCTGGAACGGGAATTGAACCCGCGCTGCTGGTCTTGTTCTGTATTATAACCTACCTCTGGCGAGAAGCTTCGGGTTCAATTACCGCTTCAGGGCTTGATGGTCATGGAAGTTGCATTCATAATGTGGCCAAACAGATTAATTATCAGCCTGGAAATCCATCCAGTAGGCCTGATGGCAGCAGTAATAAATCCCGACAGTGCAGAATGAGGCTACACGGCCCATCCAGTCTGCAACGATCCGAGGCCCCTGCTCTATCCCCGGAGCCCCATCCAACCTGCACATGTTTTGAACACTAAGGGGCAATTTGGGACGGCCAGATGGAGCCAGAATGGAAGAGGCAACAGCAAACCACCGCAGTACTTTGCCAAGCATAGTCGTGGGCCAACCCAATGGAGATTCATGGTGGCTAATGTCCTCTTAGGGAACGGTACCTGGAGTAGGAGGAGGAGGAGATACCCAACAATGTCATAAAACCAGATTTACATTCGTGACCTAGCAATTGACTGTGGCAATATACAGAATGTGTCCTCTGCAGCACACAATATTGTGAACATGCTACTAGCTGTCTGTTGAATAAAAAGCAAAACTACAAGATGGATTTCACCCTCCCTGCTCTCTTTTAAATGTGTCCAGACTCTCAGTTTTTTTGGCTGATAGGTTGTTGCTCAGTGCAGCCTGCTGCCTACTCCTAGTTCCTTTGCAATGTGTAATTAAGGGATAAACTCAATGCTCTACCTGCCACTCCAGCTTACTGAGGCGCAGGCTGGATTACATTAACTTCCTAGTTGGAAAACATGTGAATTAGAGTTTCTATATTTTTCAATTATAAATGAAGGAACCTCTTCAGGCAGGACCCCTTTTCAAATGGATTAGTAATCGTGCCCCCCCGATGAGAATTGCATCGCTGCGCACCTTGAGAATATTCAGTCACATCCGTAATTCACCCTAACGGGCACATATGGCCGGTTACTTACCTTCCAATTTGTTGGCTGTCCCTTAGTCTCTTCCCACAGTTCAATTTAAAGTGGAATTCTAGGTAAATCTTTCAATATTGTTAACAATCTTATACATTTATACAAAGGGTGACACAGTGGTTGGCACTGCTGCCTCACAGCGCCAGGGACCCGGGCTCAATTCCGGCCTTGGGTGACTGTCTATGTGGAGTTCGCATGTCTTCCCCATTTGGGCAGCACGGTAGCACAAGTGATTAGCACTGTGGCTTCACAGCGCCAGGGTCCCAGGTTAGATTTCCTGCTGGGTCACTGTCTGTGCGGAGTCTGCACGTTCTCCCCGTGTCTGCGTGGGTTTCCTCCGGGTGCTCCGGTTTCCTCCCGCAGTCCAAAGACGTGCAGGTTAGGTGGATTGGCTATGATAAATTGCCCTTAGTGCCAAAAAAAAAGTTAGGAGGGGTTATTGGGTTATGGGGATAGGGTGTAAGTGAGGGCTTAAGTGGGTCGGTGCAGACTCGATGGGCTGAATGGCCTCTTTCTGCACTGTATGTTCTATGTTCTATGTATCTGTGTGGGTTTTCTACGGATGCTCCGGCTTCCTCCCACAGTCCAAAGATGCGCAGGTTAGGTGGATTGGCCATAATAAATTGTCCATCCGTGTCCAAAAGGTTAGGTGGGTTACGAGGAGTAGGTCTGTGTGGGGTGCCTTACCTTATGAGACCCCTTTCAATATCTGATGGAGTATCAGTGACAAATAGTTTGGGAGGCCTTTGCATGGATTTGCACTCAGGGGTCGGGTGCACAGAGTTGGGAGGGTCGGTGCAGGCTCGATGACCCGGATGGCCACCTTCTGCACTGTAGGGATTGAATGACTTCCTATATAAGTTCACTCATTTTCTAATATTTCCACCGCAATATTTACCATTCTTCATGCAAACTATTAAGTACCGAGCATAACCAGTCAGTGAAAAGAAGATACCATTGGTTTGCAGCTTGAAGATTTTATTCCCATCTGTCCTGCCTCACAGACAAAGATTATCAAAGAGAGAAGCTTGGGCAATATAGAACATAGAACATACAGTACTGGAGGAGGCCATTCGGCCCATGGAGTCTGCACCGACCCACTTAAGCCCTCACTTCCACCCTATCCCCATAGCCCAATAACCCCTCCTAACCTTTTTGGACATTGAGGGCAATTTATCATGGCCATCCACCTGACCTGCACGTCTTTGGACTGTGGGAGGAAACCGGAGCACCCGGAGGAAACCCACGCAGACATGGGGAGAATGTGCAGACTCTGCACAGACAGTGACCCAAGCCGGGAATCGAACCTGGGACCCTGGCGCTGTGAAGCCGCAGGATTAGCCACTTGTGCTGCCGTGTTCAACCCCTCTTTGGCAATTGAACTGAAATTTTCAAAAAAGAAATTGGAAACTTCCCCTCAGCAATGCTGTTGGAGCAGAGGCTTTCGTCTTTTTCAACATTTTAGTTTGGGTATCAATACAGGCAACAGGAATAAAACTAATATAAAATTTTACAGTAAATAGAAAAGCACGTTGTATTTCAAAACTGCCGAGTTGCAGGATAAATGTTGCGGATACCTGCTTCTGAACCCTGCAATGATTGCAGCCACCGTCCCCAAAAGTAACCTTTCAAAATAATCCGGGCAAAATTTATACTAGAATCAACACTCAAGCGTTAAGTATTCTTATTTTAGCTTTATTTTAGGCTTTGTAGTGACATCTGTAATGTTTTTTCAATTTTAATAAAGCAGCCTCACGGTAGCATGGTGGTTAGCATCAATGCTTCACAGCTCCAGGGTCCCAGGTTCGATTCCCGGCTGGGTCACTGTCTGTGTGGAGTCTGCACATCCTCCCTGTGTGTGCGTGGGTTTCCTCCGGGTGCTCCGGTTTCCTCCCACAGTCCAAAGATGTGCGGGTTAGGTGGATTGGCCATGCTAAATTGCCCGTAGTGTAAGGTTAATGGGGGGATTGTTGGGTTACGGGTATACGGGTTGCGTGGGTTTAAAGTAGGGTGATCATTGTTCGGCACAACATCGAGGGCCGAAGGGCCTGTTCTGTGCTGTACTGTTCTATGTTCTATATCGCCTATATCCAAAGCCTATGTTTCAATTCCTTAATCGCAACAATCATTTTTCTACCTATGTCAAGAGTCAATGTTGCGGGTCCTGTATAAATATGGGCAACAAACTGCAGAATAGGAATTAAAAACAACAGGGTCGGGATTCTCCCCTACCCGGCGGGTCGGGGGGTCCCGGCGTGTTGGAGTGGCGTGAACCACTCCGGCGTCGGGCCGCCCCAAAGGTGCGGATGTCTCCACACCTTTAGGGGCCAAGCCTTCACATTGAGGGGCTAGGCCCGCGCCGGAGTGGTTCCCACTCCGCTGGCTGGCGTGAACGGCCTTTGGCGCCACGCCAGCCGGGGCCGAAAGGACTTTGCCGCTGGCGGCTGCTGACGTCATCCCGGCGCATGCGCAGGGGAGGGGGTCTCTTCCGCCTCCCCCATGGTGAAGACCAATGCGAAGGCGGAAGAAAAAGACACAGGCCCGCCTGCCGAGCGGTGGGCCCCGATCGCGGGCCTGGCCACTGTAGGGGCACCCCCTGGGATCAGATCGCCCCGCGCCCCCCCAGGACCCCGGCACCCGCCCGCGCCGCCAATCCCGCCGGTCAGGTAGGTGTTTTGATTCCCGCCGGCGGGAGAGGCTTGTCAGCGGCGGGACTTCGGCCCATCGCGGGTCGAGGAATCGCCGCGGGGGGCCCGCCGACCGGCGCGATTCCCGCCCCCGCCGAATCTTGGGTGGCGGAGAATTCGGGACACGGCGGGAGCGGGATTGATGCAGGCCCCGGGCGATTCTCCGACCCGGCGGGGGGTGGGAGAATCCCACCCCAGTTTATCAGTGGGTCCCAAAGAGGCCTAAAATAATCCAATGCCATACTGGGGAAATGTGCTGCATGTTTGCAAATCACAGAACAATGAGCTGGCTCAATATTTGCTTGTTGGAGGGGCAGCATGGTGGCGCAATGGTTTAGCCCTGTTGCGTCATGGTGCCGAGGTACCAGGTTTGATCCCGGCTCTGGGTCACTGTCCGTGTGGTGTTTGTATATTCTCCCCGAGTTTGTGTGGGTTTCACCCCCACATCCCAAAGATGTGCAGACTAGGTGGATTGGCCACGCTACATTGCCCCTTAATTGGAAAAAATGAATTGGGTACTCTAAATTAAAATAAAATTATTTGCTTGTTGGTGTTGCATCATGGTTTCATTTGATCTATCAAAGATGAGACCTTGCATGTTTAAACATGAACCATTTATTTTCCACCTTTAATTATATAGGGTTCCCAGTTAATGTCATGCATGACACCTCTCCCACGCAAGCTGCTTCGAGAGTGTTCTCTCCAAATCTATTACCATGTGACTCTATACATCACACCAAGGGCAGTTCTATTCTCCAGTCCCACATGGACCCTTGCTCTACCGAACACTTTTACATTATAATGGCATGCCGGCATCAACAACATCACACAATTGTTGGGAATATGTTGACTGCACAGAATATGGACTTGACATTATATCTGCCCTATGTTGACTGATCATTTTTTAACAAGCCGACAGTAATTGTACCCCATATTTTGAATGTATTGCCACTTGAGAGCCTATTTAACATCCATGCTAGTAGTCAGTGCTGGAACAAAGGATGACCCAAATTAGAATCTAAACACTCAGCTACAATTGAAATGCTCAGAGTTTGAAATAAAAGCAGATAGCTTGGAGTGGTTTCAGTCCTGGAATTTCTCCAGCTCTGCTCTTGTGGTTAACATTATCACCTGAACGCTTCATTAATATTACTGCCTCGTAATTGCTACCAGGTAGACATTATTATTCTTTTATACAATGAGACAATTGCAGTTAAAAGCAAAACGCATAAGAGTATCGTTTCTTTTGCAAGGAAAAGACAGTGAATTGAACACGCCTCTCGACAGTCGAAACCTATGTTTAGCATTATTGATTTTTCAGTTGAATTACATTTGAAATGATTTTGACTTGAAAGTAATTGCGATGTTACGGATAAAGCAAGTGGCCTCTAATTCCAGTTCTACAAGCGGGAGATGTCACAAAAGGGGGACTATTTCCATAATTACTAAGGTACCACAAAACAACTGATGCGGGAGTTCATTTCCTGCACTGGAACCACCCAGGTCCCCATGCCACTTCGGAATTTCAGACATGGAGCAGCTAACCTATTACACAGCCCACTTTGGTTCCCATCAGTTCAAATTAACAACAGAAAATTTGATCAGAGATGAAACTGGTGTGTGATTCCCAGCACCCGATATTCTGACATATCCACTTCCATTAGCAGTGGTATATGGTAGTGTTTTAAAATGGATAGCTATCTAGTACCAGATCATGAGTAGACAGACAACAAACTTTAAAAATAAATAAATTTGGAAACCAGGTGTGGATTAAAATGTAATGTTTATTTCTGTAGGGCTGCCAACACAGTAGATTTGGCAGTAAAAAGCTTTAATATTTTCATGTGGTATAGATTTAATAGGATCCATATGTAGTCAGGTATAAATGCTGAAATTTGGCCACATTTACACAGTGAGGCTCACTCAACTCAGCCTTTTAACTCCTAAAAGCTTCCCATCCCTCCCAAGAAGTCATTTTCTAAAACTGTCCATGCAAATGGTGGAAATTTCCCACAAGAGGTGGAACATACAGTGCAGAAGGAGGCCATTCGGCCCATCGGGACTGCGCTGACCCACTTATGCGCTCACTTCCACCCTATCCCCGTAACCCAATAACCCCTCCTAACCTTTTTTGGTCACAAAGGGCAATTTGGACTGTGGGAGGAAACGGGAGGACCCGGAGGAAACCCACGCAGACACGGAGAGAATGTGCAGACTCCGCACAGAGAGCGACCCAAGCCGGTAATCAAACCTGGGACCCTGGCACTTTGAAGCCACTGTGCTATCCACTTGTGCTATCATGCTGCCCTGGTACTGAACGTGATGCCATTGAAAGCTTAGCGAGGAAGGCCTACCCTGGAATGTGAGATGGAGAAAAATCGACAGGCTACAATTCATGGGCAGCAGGGTAGCAATGGGCAGCAGGGTAGCATGGTGGTTAGCATAAATGCTTCACAGCTCCAGGGTCCCAGGTTCGATTCCCGGCTGGGTCACTGTCTGTGTGGAGTCTGCACGTCCTCCCCCTGTGTGCGTGGGTTTCCTCCGGGTGCTCCGGTTTCCTCCCACAGTCCAAAGATGTGCGGGTTAGGTGGATTGGCCATGCTAAATTGCCCGTAGTGTCCTAATTAAAGTAAGGTTAAGGGGGGGGTTGTTGGGTTACGGGTATAGGGTGGATACGTGGGTTTGAGTAGGGTGATCATGGCTCGGCACAACATTGAGGGCCGAAGGGCCTGTTCTGTGCTGTACTGTTCTATGTTCTAATTCAACGTTTCCAACTTCTCTTTCGACTTGGAAGTAATTTCTGCCCTTCCTCTCCTGAGCTTGTTGAACACAAATTCAGACCCCCAGCAACGTGCACCGTTTGGCACAATTAATGCCTCAGATGAAAGTGCAGCTTTGACAATTGGGTTTGGATTTCTTAAAGTATGGAGGGACTGAAGATCTCACCCAGAATCCAAAGCAGTGGAGAGGGAAAAAGATTAATTCTTTGGCTTAATACCACGCTTCCTCTCAAAGATTTATTTGGATTCTCGCTCAAAATGCTCTGCAGGACACAAAAGGTCAGTATGTTTGAAATGCTTCCAATGTCAGAGCGGCATAAGATTTATTTTTCAAAACCTCATTTACAAGAGCTGGTAGGGAACCCAGAAGGATGTTTGCGCATTGTCCTCCAACAGCTCACTTGAATTGAATTTGTCTTTTATGCTTATTTGCTTCACGGGAAAGTGACAACTCCGGCTTCTTTCTTATTTATGCATGGTCTTTTTTTTTTCATTTTCTACAGCAGGTAATAGGAGTAGAAGCCACACAACCAAATAACCCTGACTGCAAACGAGCAGGAGAAATGTAATAACGCTGTCTTGCTCAGTTTTAATTTTGGAAAATGCACGGTCCACTTAAAATGTTTCGAATTCTTGACAAAGTGTTTGTAATGCGTGGCTGGAGCTGAATTATCCATTATTGTACTTAAAGTTTTCAATTAAATGATCCATCAAACTTGGCAGAGTTTTCAGAGAAGCCTCGGTGTGAATGCATTAAGATTGCGTTTGAAAAGTGGGCTTTGAGAGACATGCCCACAAGCATGGTTTGGTAATCCTCTTTATGCTACTGGCAAGGATACAATACCGATTATGTTTCGTGTTTATGCAGTATTAATAGTGGGATCCTAATGCAATACATGACCTCTATTTCTGTGGAGGAAGATTGGTCTTAAATGATATTCTGATCCACTGGGACCATCCTGGGCATTTTTCTGCCCGTTTTGGACACTGTAAAGCTTGCATCTTTTCTGGGAATTCCAGAATAAAATGACTGTTATTTATCATTACAAACCTCTTTATCATTTAGTCAATAAAAGCCTTTTTTTTGCACAGCCAGCTCAGAGTCAGAAACCTGTATTAGTCTCCTTTGGCCTGAAGGCAGGAGATGTCAAAAGCTAAATCATGATCAGCCCAAGCTTTCTGGCTAAATTGTGTATGAAGGCCTGGGGCAAAAAGGTGCACATGCTCATTACTTGAAACAGAAAAAAAAAGAAGTTCACACACAGAGAGACACATATGCAGCTGGAAATATTAGATATAAAACTATCCAGCTTCAGACAAGCAGACTCCATTTGTTTTGTGGATTAACGCATAATATGACTTTCAAGGGAGGGAGTTAACTCTGCATAATGCACCTTTTGAAGTTTAGCGCAGTGGCTTTGAAACAATTTAACAGCCAAATTGCCCCAACAAAAAATTAAAATGATATACTTTGGGTTCTGTACTATTCCACCACCCCCACCTTAACCCTTTGGAAAACTGCAGTACTCTTACCCAGACTCGCACATATATTTGTGTTTCAGTTAAGCTTATTTCAGGTGCATTTCTAATATTTGCAAATACATCTTGCATTTGTTTTTTGATCTTCTGGGGGGATAGAAACAAAATCTAAATCATCTTCTCACCTGAAACCCCTTTTAATCAACAGGGAGCATTAACAGGCAAAGTTCTTTTATGTTTGTCAGAATGGTTTAAAATAAATATCGCAAAGGTATCCCCAGAAGAAGAAGCCATGCAAATTAGATTTTGTCCAGCGCAGTGATTAAATTATGTGAAGGCGGACGTTATCACAAAGGATCTACAGTATTTAAATGGATCAAAGCTGCCAATTGAGGACCTCCACCCCCATTTTCCCGATCTCCCCACTCCTTAGATTCCAGTCAATTTCTATTTGCTGATTCTGACAAACTACAGCCCTAATTAGAGAAGAGTTACTGACTCCAGTCACTCTCCTCTTGTCAGTTGATAGAAGGCAGTGATTGGCAGGCCACCAATTTTCCTTGAGCTTTTTTAACATTTGTTTACTTTTATTGCACACACACACGCACACACAAAAAGCCTCAGTGCTTTTGTCAACACGGTGAACAGCACAATGGGAGATGCTTTCAAACCCAGATTGGTGCCAAATGCAGGTTCGATGTTGGTGGTTGTGTTCCAAAGTCTTGTTGAATGGCTGTGCTGTGAATGAATCGACAACTATTCATGCCCTCAAATGTTCCAGAGTGTTCCCCACCCTCACCTCCATCAAATGTGGCTTATGTTTGCATTATAATTTGGAAATAAAATTTGCTTTTATTCGTGACAATATGTAGATATTTGAAGTTTCTGAAAATGGCGTATTTATTTTAGAAGATAAATAGTTTGTGTTTCTCACTCACGAAGGATTTAATTCTGCCTGCTGCAGAATGTCTGTGGAAAATGTACGTGAGCGCCCTCTTGACCTTGGCTGAATCAATGACATGGGTCCGAGTTCTTCCAGCCTTTTGGATCAGGGCTACATTTCTCCGGCCGTTAGTATTCTCTTTTCCCGCCGACAGCGAACACCAGCCCCCGGGTTACCCGGCGACGTGGTCTGGCTTTGATGGCCAGCAGTGGGAGTGGAAAACCCGGCTGCCAGTGACTGGCGCGTGGCCGAGGAACACATGGCGGGGGTCCGCGGAAGCCAGCCCCAGACATTCTGCCGAGGCACCAACTGAACTCTCGGGCGAAAAGAAAAGATCCCATAGCCGCTATTTCGAAGAATATCCAGTTCGTTCTCCCCAGTAACCCCAAAGAACAAATTGTGTTGTTATCATCACATTGCTGTTTGTGGGAGCTTGCTGTGCACAAATTGGTCGCACCAATTTACTACATTACAACAGTGGCTACGCTTCAAAAGTATGTCATTGGCTGTAAAAGGATGTCCCAAGGACACGAAAGGTGCTGCATAGATGCAAGTTCTTTCTTTATATTTCAAGTACGCAACTGATTCTTTTAATTAATATTCTCTTCAAGGTGTCCACGATATCCCATCAAAACTCCAGTTGGGCCACCGGCAGAGATAAACATTGAACTGAATTGTAAACGCAAGGAGAACTCAAAGGATCCAAGTTGGAGTTAATTCAGGCGATGGCTGCATTTGACCCATTTGGGGGGAAAATGCCCAAGCCTTTGGGAAAAGAACAACAGGATGACGTTAATTGAATAGCTCCGCCAAAGTGCCAGCATTGTCACAATGGGCTGAATGGCCTCATTCTGCGTTGTATCATTCTATGATTCAGGTAAGGAATTTGGAAGTATTCATGAAGACACGGCTATCCACAGAGAGAAGGTAATTTTTTGTCCAAACGTGGGATTCCAGAATAAGTAAGATGTTTGTAACACCGAAAAAGCAGCTCATTTTAAATTTTTTAGGAAAAGACTAGTGTCCTTGGATGGGGGACTGATTAGGTCATGGTCCTGACTTGGGGAACCCAAATATATGGCGGTAAAATGTTTTGGGGTGTCCTGCACCCTGAAAGGTGCTATAGAAATGCATTTCCTTTGCTGAGCGGCAGCTTGGCGTTGTTTCACGAGCGGACAGGACAATTGCGTAGAGCAAAGATGATCTGTTCTGCCTGCTCTTGCACGCTGCCTAACGGGCTGGTGCAGCACAACATTAGCAGACGCCTGCAACAGCAGATGAGTAGCCCACCGCACAGAATGTGTGAAGGGGAAATCTAACAAGGAAAGGAAACACTCCAAATAGCGCAAAAAGCCACAGAAAAAAAAAATTGGTGTCGGGCATTGAATATCCTTTGGCTACATCAACATTGATTGAGAAACAGAAGTAGGGCAGAAGGTAATCTGATGTAAGAGCTGATTTTGTATGATCTGCCTGTGCGTTTAAAAACAACCTTATGTTCTGTAACGTGTTTGGAACATTGCCTGCGCAAACCGTACAATAATTTGTGAATTGTTACGCACTAGGCGGATTAATGAATGGAATTGTCATGTCAATTCGCATTATCGGGGCAGCTCCTCTTAATTCCGTAGTCTCCCAAGCAAAACAATGCGAGTGCAATTCCATTTGCAAATATCTGCCTGAAAATGAGCAAGGCGGACGCTGAGTAAAACCTTCTCTTCCTGGTCGCCTGACCTTGGTCTCCTCTGGCCTAGTGGCCGAGTGCATGAAAGCTTCGAACCTGTCTCGATACAGTCAGCCAGATTTTGAGGTCAGCGACAAACAATTGGTGGCAGCCATCTTCTACTTCTTGCCCATAGGTAGGCTTTTGAACTGGAAGTTCCTGTCAGTCAACTATCCAAATGGCACCATGCCCTTTGTAGGGGCATCCGGGCCTGAGCGAAAAGGACAAGCAACTGCCTATCTTTTTAACCAATTCTATTGAAGAAACGTGATAGGGTAGCACAGAGTTACTAGGAAGTGTCGGTGACAATATTGAATCCAATGTCAAGCCAGTAGAGAAAACAAAATAAAGAGAGAGAAAGAAAGAATGAGAGATACGGATAAGTACATTTTTTTTTCTTTTTTTTTCTTTCTTTAAAATTTAGAGTACCCAATTATTATTTTTCCAATTAAGGGGCAATTTAGCGTGGCCAATTCACATAATCTGCACATCTTTGGGTTGTGGGGGTGAAACCCACGCAGACACGAGGAGAATGTGCAAACTCCACGCGGACAGTGATCCAGGGCCGGGATTCGAACCCGGGTCCTCAGCGCCGTGAGGCAGCAGTGCTCGTCTGTGCTATGTGCCGCCCTGCAGATAAGTAAAACTAACACATTTTAAAAAAAAAAGTCTCAGGCAATAATTAAAATGTGAAGGAAATTTTAGATTTGGTAATTTGAATTTTCAATGCTAGCCCGGCAACAGTTAAAACTTAACATGCTGCAAAAAGGTTATTCGCACTGGAAGGAAGAAGCCTAACATTTCTGACGAGCTCAGTCCATATCTGAGTAAAGTACAGCAATTTGGCAGTGCGTCTTGGTGAGAAACTATGTGCGGAATTTTCCATATTTCTTCGAAGTTCTGAACAAGGTGGGAAAAGGTGGGAAAAGCGGTGCGCTACACGCTGGCTTTTCTTACCATATTGTCCAGCATGTAGAAGAAAGGAAATCTGGGAGGTGGTGCCCATGCCTTCATGCTGGCGAAGCGGAGCCTGGTAGAGCCAGGAATGTCGGCTTTCCAGATATCAGGGCAGCGTTTTTAAAGGGCTGCACAATCTCATGTTAAAAAAAAATCAAAGAACCTCCACAAGGACATGGAGGCACCCCCACATGCATAATATTCCCCCTTCCAAAATCACATGCCCCCCCTCCCCCACATGCACATGGGCCCACTCACATCCACATGGGGACTCCCCCTACATGCACATGGGGACACCCCCCCACATGCACATGGCGACCTCCCCCATGGAGCTCCCCAGAGGAATCGCCCCTCAGCAGCTCCTGGAGGGCGAGAACCATGTAGATCATTAAGCGCGGGGGTGATGGGTGAATGGGACATGGTTTGAGTTAACAAACAGCAGAGTTTTAGATGAGCTTGAGTTTATGGTTGGTGAATGTAATCTTGGAATAGTCAGACGGTCAGGTCGGCCAAATAAATGATCAAGGCAGCGAGTAGCCTAGTGCAGTGAAGTAAAGTCACCACAGATGGCCAGAGGCTGCTTTCTCCTTTGAGGGGGAGAGATGATGGTGGTGATTTTACCTGAGGATCACCACATCTCAGACGAGGGCCAAGGTTGAAAAGGAGGGGCCTTCATGAATAACCTCATGAATATTTTTAGTTAATATGTTAACTACTATGTACAGCTCCAGTAGTTCCCTCCTGGGTCTTCTCTAGTCGGTGCCTGACTTGGCCGACTCTATTTATACAAGGGAACATGACCTTCACTAAGGGTCGCCCACCCCCTTATTGACAGAGCTCATATTCTGCAAGCTCCACTGAGTAGTGGATCGTCCATACCCCGTAAGACCTATGTGGGTTCTAACACCAATGTACACCGCCCAACATTAATATCCCACTGGAGCAGCTGCAGAGAAATGAAAAGATTAGACAATAAATTGTCACGGTCAGTGTATTTTGTTTTGGATCTATTGAGAAGCAAACCACATACTATCTGTATGGCTGCAGAAAGTAATTCAGCTTTCCTGAAATAATCCATGATATCGACTTCCCTCTACTGCCGTACAACTCTGAGAGTGCTTTCAGACACTGCTCAAACTTGGCATGCAAGTGAATTCACACTCCCAGCACCGAGCTTTATGCTGTAATAATATATACCCATTCATCTATCAGATGTGATGTTAAACTGAAACCCTATCTGCTCTCACAGGTGGATGTAAAAGATCCCATGAGACCATGTTGAAGAAGAACAGGGGAATTCTCCCTGGTTTCTTGGCCAGTATTTATCCCTCAATTGACATTGACTCGGTAATTTTTTCTGGATTGCTGTTTGTGGGACCTCGCTTTGTGTAAATTAGCTGTCTCATTGTTAATGTTGCAAATTTAAAAAAATTAATTTACGGGATGTTGGTGTCGCTGGCTAGGTCAGCATTCATTGCCCATCCTTAATTGCCCCTTGAGAAGGTGATGACGGCCCGCCTTCTTGAGCCGCTGTAGTCCACGTGGTGTAGGTACACCCACAGTGCTGTTAGGGAGGGAGTTCTAGAATTTTGACCCAGCAACAGTGAAGGAATGGGGATATATTTCCAAGTCAGGATAGTGAGTGGGAAATGTGATGACAATTGAGTGCATGCTCAAGTTGTCATTGAGAGCAGCTAACACTAATTGGAGAAAGGCGAGGGAACATATATAAGAGCCACTTTCTCCCTGTGTGGGGGGAGAATTCATGTGGAAGGGGAAAGTAGTCTGAACTTTGTTTTATTATAACCTGTGTTGAAGACAGAATGACTCAATCCCTTTTTCCAGATGGATTATTGCAGTATTTCCTACATTACCCCAGCGGCTACAATCTAAAAGTACTTACTAAAGCACTTCGGGATGAGCTAAGGATGTGAAAGGTGCCATAGAAATGCAAGTCTTTTTCCCCCCTCTTTTAATGGACAGAAATCGCCACGGGACACAAATGTGTCCATGCTGAATGCACAATGTCAGCTGCCAGCACACCAAAGTGCTGTGCGAAGAATTCAAAATCTTTACCCTGCTGTGTAATATCAGCGACTAACAATACTGTGCAGGATTCAAACTAAAAAGGATCAAGGTTTTGGGCATAAGTGCTCAACTTATGCTGGGGCTGGTTTAGCTCACTGGGCTAAATCGCTGGCTTTTAAAGCAGACCAAGCAGGCCAGCAGCACGGTTCGATTCCCGTACCAGCCTCCCCGGACAGGCGCCGGAATGTGGCGACTAGGGGCTTTTCACAGTAACTTCATTGAAGCCTACTCGTGACGATAAGCAATTTTCATTTCATTTCAATGCTTTTGACATGGATGCACCTGGAAATATCTGCATATTGTCAAACACCTTGATTTGAATCATTCACTTTTTATAATTGAGAACCTGGGTATCACTGAAGCCCGTCAGATTGTTGTCTGTATTAAAGAGCCTGCACAGAATATGATGGGCAGAATCCCATCGCTGCCACCATGTTGGAAGGTGTTGGGCAGAGTTTGGTAGGCCTTAAGTTATTCGTAGGCCAGAATTTACTGGCTGTTCATGCCGGTGGGATCCTCCAGTCCCAGCGACGGCGCACCCCCGCTTCGGGTTTCCGGACCATGAGGAGTGCATTCAACGGGAAATCCGTTGATAACAGCGGGACCAGGAAACCCCGCTGGCAGGGCGCCTCCATTACCGCAAAGCACGCGGCGGGTTGCACAGAAAATCCCGCCTGTTGCCTTGGGTAGTTTAGCAGTAAGTATTTATTCATTGCGAGAATTGATATACTTACGTACAGTAAAGGCACAAACTAGGAGCCACCTCCATGCTTGTTTCTATCCAGCACACTGACGCCTAACTGTTGGCGATGTTTTCTCTCATTTAACTATGTGGGGCAGCACTGTACTCAGTCCCATGTAACCCGATTTTGTGCTGTATTTTTCCATGAGTTCAAGTAGAAAGTGTTCTTTAAGTTCCAAGTTATTCCCAATATATTGGGCTCGGTTTGAACTCTGTAAGTGAATTGGTTTCAAATGAGTTAAAATCTAGCCCTTTGAGTCTGGTTATCTTGAGTCCTCTGTTATAGAAAGCTCTCTGCCTCAGCCTGTCCTCTGTAACATATATTGCATTGTGTTAATACACTGCAGATTACTTATTTACAATCAAGACAGCAATCCTGTTCTGACGTACAGTCATAACAGGTCATTTCTCTTGAATTAAAAAAAGCAAGGCTGAAAGGGGTTGATCATTTGGAAAGCAGCAGTGGTATTCTCTGAAGAGTCACATCACATACCAAGGCATCAGGATGAGGACGAGGTCGCTGTGCGATAATGCTGTTGTTGGGGGCTGGTTTAGCTCAGTTGGCTGGACACCTTGGGCGGAATTCTCCACCCCCCCCCCCCCCCCCCCCCCCCCCCCGGCACCGGGTGGGAGAATCGCCAGGGCGCCGAGCGAGTCCCGCCACGCTGCCCCGGCACCTGAACGTGATTCTCCCACCCCTCCCCCCAAACTGGCGCGGTGAGATTCACGGCTGGCCGCTGGGAGAAACGCTGCTCGCCGTTTGTAACGGGCGAGCGGCGATTCTCTGGCCTGGATGGACCAAGCGGCCTGCCCAATACGACAGGTTCCCGCCGGCGCCGTCCACACCTGGAGAGGGACACGTTTAACATCATGTCTAACGGTGGCACCACTCGCAGTGCAGCACTCCCTCAGTGTGGAACAGCGCGGGAACAGCGAGGGGCGGCCTGTGGGAGGGGGAGGGGGGTTCTTGCACCGGGAGGGGGCCTCAAAAGGGGTCTGGCCCGCAATCGGTGCCCACCGACCGGCGAGCCGGCCTCTCTGAAGGAGGACCTCCTTTCCTCCGCTGCCCCGCAAGATCCATCTGACATCTTCTTGCGGGGCGGACGCGGGGAGGACGGCAACCGCGCATGCGTGGGTGACATCATTTACGCGGCACCACTTTTACACGGTGCAAGGCCCGGCGCGCGTAAATTAGGCGGCGCCGCTCCTAGCCCCCCGGGGGTGGGAGAATAGGGGGCTGGGAGCAGCCTCCGACGCCGGAGTGAAACACTCCGGTTTTCACTCCGGCGTCGGGACTTAGTCTCCCGATGGGAGAATTGCGCCCCCTTGTTCAGGATGCAGTACAAGTGTGGGTTCAATTCCTGTACCGGCTGAGGTTATTCATGACGGCCCTGCCTTCTCAACCTTGCCCCTGGTCTGAGGTGAGATGATCCTCAGGTTAAATCTCTCAACCATCAGTTCCCCTCAAAGTGGACGTTACTTTTTATAACGTTGGAAATGACAAAATAATTTAATCCTGACTGAGTTTTGTCAGATACAGTATCATAGAACATAGAACAGTACAGCACCGAACAGGCCCTTCGGCCCTCAATGTTGTGCCGAGCAATGATCACCCTACTCAAACCCACGTATCCACCCTATACCCGTAACCCAACAACCCCCCCAAACCTTACTTTTTAGGACACTACGGGCAATTTAGCATGGCCAATCCACCTAAAGGATATGGTGCTATCATTTAGGTAACACAGTTTTCACAGTGCTTTGCCATACACTGGGATAACAGGATTGGCTTTTGATTTCCCTGATTGTATGAAACAGGCAGAATTCACAATCTACGGGTCAAAATCACAGTAAAATCCAATTGCTCCTCAGTACTACGAAATGAGCGAGCGGATTTGCAATGCTGAATAATCTCATGTGCAGATGCTAAAAAGTAACGGAGGCCCCCTCTAGGACACACTTTAGATCATTAAGTTTAATGATCCTAACTGAGAATTTGCTAAATCCTACAAATCTCTTTGTAATGAAGCTCATTCCCATATTATGTGAATAATGGGTGAGAATGTGTGTGTGTGTCAGCTGTGGTTCAGTTGGGGGCAGTCCCACGTCTGAGCCACAATTAAGGTTCAAGTCCCTCTCCTGGACTTGAGCACCAGAGTCAAGGCTGACACTCCACCGCAGCACTGGGGGGGGGCTGCACTGCCAGTGGTGCCACCGTTAGACATGATGTGAAACGTGTCCCTCTCCATCTTTGTCCTCTCAAGTTAATGTGAGAGATCCCATGGCACAATTTTGAAGAAGAGCAGGGTAAGTTACCCCCGGTGCTCTGACTACATTTATCAATGTCAAATCAGATTTTCTGCTCATTTTCAAATTGCCATTTGTGGGATCATGCTGCGCATAAATTGGTTGCTGTGTTTCCTGTATTATAACGGTGACTACACTTTGTTGGCTGCAAAGTGCTTTTCCAATCTGATGATCGAGAAAGGTGTTACATAAATGCAAGGCTTTCTTTTAAAAAAACTTGAATAAATGTGTCCTTTTCATAAACTATGTTGAAACTATCTCATTACACTGTGATTTTCAAAGTCCGACATTAAAACTTCCACAAATTTCCTGATGACTGATGTCAGGCTAACTGGCCTATAGTTTCCGGTTTTCTGTATCCCACTTTTCTTGAATGGCCAGCCTCCAATCGATTGGGAATGTAGGGAATTTTGGAAAGCGATAATCACTAACTACCTCTGCCTTTTAGAACCCTGGGGTGTAGGCCATCGTATTCTGGAGACTTGTCGGCCTTTAGTTGTTCTATTAATTTACCTACTGACAATGAAGTGGGTCACTCTTTCCAGGCCCTCGATATCAACACTGCTCGCTGCCAGGGTCTATGCTGAACTAATGCTTGTCTGAACACATAGGAACACTTCTAATATACAACCTGAGGGTTTTGTGATGTAATTGGGGTCCTGACAGCCTCAGAACTAGAGTGTGCCCTTTTGCAAGCTCTGACTGTTTCGTTGGCGATGAGGCGCTGCAGAAGTCCCCAAAAATGGAAGTTCTGGATTATTCCGGAGAGCCCAGGATGATCACATACTTACCTCTCCGCAATTATGCAATTGGTCAGACTGTGTGACATCTGTCAGCCTCAAGCTAGCGTTTGGCTCATTTGGGTTTCTGAAGCTCACTATTTAAACGAGAGCTAGGCTACAACGTGGCTCTATCCTTCTTGTTACTGTCCCACTCTGCCGGGTGGGCCCCCTCAAAGGTTAAAATCAACCCCTCATAGCCTTGAGAATCATAGGCCCCGCTCTAACATTTACTTCAGAAACCGACGCGACCTCTCTCCCCAAACATAGCTGTTAAACCCAACTGTTTTCACCAGTAGTCTCAGAACAAAATGAAAATGAAATTGGCTTATTGTCACGAGTAGGCTTCAATGAAGTTACTGTGAAAAGCCCCTAGTCACCACATTCCGGCACCTGTTCGGGGAGGCTGGTACGGGAATCGAACCGTGCTGCTGGCCTGCCTTAGTCTGCTTTAAAAGCCAGCGATTTAGCTCAGTGAGCTAAGGAGAATTGGGAACTCTGGGATCCCGACAATATTTAACACTTCACCAAAATTGATCAACGGATCATTGCTGTTTGTGAGACTTT
Source organism: Scyliorhinus canicula (assembly GCF_902713615.1). Lineage (NCBI taxonomy): Eukaryota > Metazoa > Chordata > Chondrichthyes > Carcharhiniformes > Scyliorhinidae > Scyliorhinus > Scyliorhinus canicula. The sequence continues at coordinate 178,220,859 of NC_052155.1, forward strand.
GTACGCAAATTATTTGCTACCTGCCTCTATGTAACAACAATGACTGTCGTTCAACATAAAAAGTAAATGGTAGGATGTCCCAACCAAAGTTTGAGAAAGAGGCTGTTGTAATTGCAATTCTTTCTTTCTAATCAATATATTACGTGATAGGCTTCTTTCCCAATATAGTTGCACCAGGATGGGAATACTGCCCTTTCCCAAATTTTCCTTTGCTCGTAACCAGCTTTGTTAGTCTCGCCTCAAAGCCCTTTTTCAGCCTGTTTGCACTTTATCGTATCAAGTGCCACTTTAGCACAGAGCTAAAGAGCTGGCTTTGAAAGCAGACCAAGGCAGGCCAGCAGCGTGGGTTCAATTCCTGTACCAGCCTCCCTGAACAGGCGCCGGAATGTGGCGACCAGGGGCTTTTCACAGTAACTTCATTGAAGCCTACTTGTGACAATAAGCGATTTTCATTTCGCTCTTCAGAATTGTCAGTTCTCGCTCATTCATTTGCTACTTGTCATACTTTTAAAAAATAATCTTTATTGTCACAAGTAGGCGTACATTAACACTGAAATGAAGTTACTGTGAAAATCCCCTACTCGCCACATTCCGGCGCCTGTTCGAGTACACAGAGGGAGAATTCAGAATGTCCAATTCCCCTAACAAGCACGTCTTTCGGGATTTGCGGAAGGAAACCGGAGCACCAGGAGAAAACCCACGCAGAGACGGGGAGAAGGTGCAGACTCCGCACAGACAGTGACTGTTAAGGACCAGGGTTTAGAAAACTCCAAAGTATATCATGAAGTTCACCTGACCTACAACTGTTAATTGATTTTGGCTACGATGAGCACAAACGGCTGCTTTTCAGGTTTTATTCAACAGAGTTCTGAGGCGCTTTAATCAAAACACAAGCTTTATTCTACGAATTTAGTTAACATTTGTATAAACACACACAGTAAGAATTTGTAACAACTACAAACATAAAGACCTCACCTAGCTACAGTAATCTGTGTATGACCCTCAATGAATTCCCTCTTAACTGTTCCAATTCAATAACAAAATCCAAGTGAAACCAGAAACACCTTTTCAAAGGATGGCCCAGCACACCAGAACTGGTATAAGACATGCCTCCCAGAAAGCAATTATCTCCTTTAAGTTATCACGTAATCTGGAAACAATTTTTAAAATGAAGATGGAGAAACACTTCTTTCAACCTGTGCAGTTCAAAACCAGTCCAAACTCAAAGCCAAAGCAAAACTCAGAGCCACAGCCCAGCTCCATCCACACAAAGACATCACTGAGGCCATGTGATAAGACAAAAACATTTCTTAAAGGGCCACTCCCATGACAGTGACCCAAGACGGGAATCGAATCTGGCACCCCGGCGCTGTGAAGCAACAGTGCCAACCACTGTGCTACCGTGCTGCACTTAGCAACCAGCAAAACAAGGGCAGCACGGTGGCACAGTGGGTTAGCACTGCTGCCTCACAGCGCCGAGGTCCCAGGTTCGGTCCCGGCTCTGGGTCACTGTCTGCGTGGATGTTTGCATATTCTCCCGTGTTAGCGTGGGTTTCGCCCCCCACAACCCAAAGCTGTGCAGGGTAGGTGGATCGGCCACGTTAAATTGCCCCTTAATTGGAAAAAAATTAATTGGGTCCTCTAAGTTCATTTAAAAAAAAGAAACCAGCAAAACAACTTTTGTTTGAATGGGTTTGCAATCTAGCTCCCACTTTGCGACGAAGAACACCCATCGCATCTGCTACTTCCTCAATGTCGACAGCTGGGCACTTTGGCATATTTTCTAATAAAATGCTGCTTCCCCTATCCGATACCAAATGTGCAATGTGCAGAAAATGAAATCTGTAGAAGCTTTTATTCCTATTCAAGCAAAGCAGTTGTCACCTTAATTAAAGAGCCTAACTATGTTCCATTATTACAATTATATTGTATGGTTTCCTTCAGAGTACGTTTTGATGAAGTATTTGGAAGCGTTTGCACTTACATCAAGTCGAACGCACTGATATTGCCTTTCGCAATTGAAGTTTGCTGGCTTGTCCAGCTGTACATCAAAACACCTTCTGTGTCAGGTCTCATGGTGATGAGCCTGATGCGGTGATGATGGGTTTATTGCTGTCATTTTTGTTCCCAGTGCCTGATGAATTCCTCACAAATTATACCAACAGCTTCCTGTGGCTGTCTGAGGCCGGGCTAGCAAAATAAAGATGACCTGTTTGTGCGCGGGCTCCCAAATGGAGCTTCAATGCATTACCTGGATCTAATTATCTCATCTCCGTTTTGACAGGAAAGTTTCTTTAGAATGTTCTCCATCATTGGAAACCTCACCCATGCCTACAATGCTTTAAATTGTTTAAAAACACAGGGGAGATTAGGTTGTGCATTCAATATTCCAGGCTGCCTGCCAGTTTGATGTATTTTTGGGTCTCTTGCACGCTGGATGGCCAAGTTAGAGCAAATCTTGTGCTGACCTCCAGAGCCTTTATGAGCAGTTCCAACATAATATCCTCATCAGAGCCACGTGGGGAGTAACACTAAAGTGCCTTTGCTTTGTAACATTGTTCTGTATGTGCACAAACTCGAGGATGTTATTGCCTAGCAACAAGGTATCATTTATGGCACATGCCACTTCCTTTTACTGAAGAGACCTCCACGAGTGGGAACCCGAGGCACGCAGATTTATTCTTACGCACAGACTCCCCTCTTGTGAGATTCTGTTGCAAAGGGTTGTGTGCGTGTGAGCCGACAGCCACCGTGATGAGTGGGCGAAAGTGCGGCATTTTTTAACGCTGACCTTGTTAACGCAGCTGCCTCAAATTACAGTTCACAAAACTGGCAAATGTGACTTGAGTTGGTCTTGGTAAGCCTAAAAGATGTTTCAACATTTCCATTTTGATGTCCAAGTTTCTCCCCAATAATAGTGCACTTGTTTAAGCGGTGCATCCACATAGTGTTGAAATATTCCTCATGAATTGTTGTTGCTTTCTAAAAAAACATTATTCCATGGGATGTGGACATTGCTGGCAAGGCCGACACTTGCTTCTATCTCCAATTCCCTTCAACAGAGAGGCGTGGCTTGCTAGGCCATTGCAGAGGGCAGTTGGTGGAGTTACGTGTAGGCCAGACCAGGTAAGGATGGCCGATTTCCTTCGCTCAAGGACATCAGTGGGCCGGTTGGGAATTTACAACAATCGATGATAGTTGCCATGATCCCCATGGGCGGAATGTTTTGTCTGTCAGGCGTGGGCACTTGGCAGGGCCTGGAAGCGGGCATAAAATGCGCCTCCGGCCGTGATCGGCCTCGCAAAACAATTTGACGCCGGCTGGCCGGTTAACAGGCAGCCAGCGTGAAATGCACGCTGGGAAAGGCTCAGTGTTGGGTGGGTGGGCACCGAGAAAAGGGAGGACGAGGGCTGTCACTTCCAACCTGATGTGGAGATGCCGACATTGGGCTGGGGTGAGCACAGTAATAAGTCTGACAACACCAGGTTAAGTCCAACAGGTTTGTTTGGAATCTAGTTGTGAGACGTCTTACTTCTAACGTTTATTAAAAAATAAACTGCAATGGAAAAGCAATGCAAAGAGTATCGGGGCAGCACAAACCTCAGTCCCCAGACACCTTTTTTAATTTAAAAAGTTTATTCCAATTAAGGGGCAATTTAGCGTGGCCAATCTACCTACCTTGCACATCTTTGGGTTATGGGGGTGAGACACGGGAAGAAGGTGAAAACTCCACACGGACAATGACCCAGATTCTCAGTGTGATGTAGATGCTAACCACTACTCCACCATTCCGCCCGTCCTTTTTAAATTTTATTTCAGCCCGGACAGTTCATCCCACCCTGGATCGAGGTTGAAGTTAAAATGTAAAGGCCACCTGGCCCACCAACCGTAAGAGCAGACAGGCCCCATAAAATTGTGTTAAATTGCCCTCTTGATTGCCACAGGAGCGTTCCGACTCTCACGTGCACTCGTCGGCCAAAATATTGTGCCATAGCGTTGGGACGCACGCCCGATGGCTCTTGACCCGATTGCATGCACCTCCGGGTCGAGCGGCGCCTGCCTGAGCCATGTAAAATTCTGGCCCATTACGGTGACCTACTTCACATTACAGATTGATTCATTGAATTCAAATTCCAGCAGCTGCCGTGATAAGATTTGAACTCATGCCCCCCCCCCCACTAACCCCCCCCCCCCCCCCCCCGCCCCCCCAGAACCTCAGGATTACTAGCCCAGTGACAACATTACCACTACACCACCACATCTCCCCGATGTGGGCCCGTTTTGAACCCGCCTACATGCCGCGGACTGTACCACGAGCAGGAGGGGTGGAACACCAACTGAAGTCCGAACCCCGCAATAAAAATCACGACTTTCAACCCGCCGTCAGTTGAAAAGTCGGGTAAGATAAACGAAGCTTCAAAAGCAACTTCAGTCCCCATGTCAGTTTATTTCTTCGACAGCCTATAGGACTGAACGACGACATCTATTTAAAAGTAAAACGATGGAAGGATAAGAGTGAAGCGTTTTCTGCAGTAATTTTCCCAATTCCTTTCTTATAATATACAGCTTTGGATAATATTTTCAGGAATTAACTGGAGACGACTGACAAAATAGGTTCCACCCAGGGCTGCGTCTAGTCCTGGGACATGAGTTATTTATGTGCTTTGCTCGATTTCCAAACTTGGATAGCAATAACATCAAAACACCCAAATACGTTTCTCAGAAAGTCAAGACCATCCCATACACTACGCCCTCTCCATCTATACTTTCTTATTGGCCCCCAGATGGCATTAATCAAGGTTTTATGACGTTGATCGTGTGTGGAATATTTCCTACATACAGCAAGCCTAACGTGTCTTAAAGCTGATTTCAATTTGCGATACTTCTGAACATGTAGGGTTTGACACTGTCGTACTATGATCCAATCCCAGTCATTGCTAAAGTTTGCCAAATGCTACACGAGACAATACCTTGCTCTCCATCTTTTCCATGTTGCCAGACATTGCCTGCCTGAGATTTTTTAAAAACTTGTACAAATTTAAATTTTGATGGATCGCGGGAAATCCAATTTATAATTGAGTTATAGAATTTTTTTTTAGAATTTTACAGTGCAGAAGGAGGCTATTCAGACCATCGAGTCTGCACCAGCTCTTGGAAAGAGCACCCTACCCAAGCCCATACCTTCACCCTATCCCCATAACCCAGTAACCCCACCCAACACTAAGGGCAATTTGGACCCTAAGGGCAATTTAGCATGGCCAATCCACCTAACCTGCACATCTTTGGACTGTGGGAGGAAACCGGAGCATCCGGAGGAAACCCACGCAGACACGGGGAGAACGTGCAGACTCCGCACAGACAGTGACCCAAGCCGGGAATCGAACCTGGGACCCGTGAAACATTTGTGCTAGCCACTATGCTACCGTGTTGCCCTAGTGTTACATAGTGTTTTCAGGAAGAAACAGGCCAGACCATCAGCACGGTGGCACAGTGGTTAGCACTGCTGCCTCACAGCGTCACGGACTAGGGTTCAATTCCGACTTCGGGTGACTGTGTGGAGTTTGCACTTTCTCCCGGTGTCTGTGTTGGTTTCCTCCGGGTGCTCCGGTTTCCTCCCACAGTCCAAAGATGCGCAGGTTAGGTGGATTGCCCATGCTAAATTGCTCCTTAATGTCCAAAGATGTGAGGGTGTGGGGATAGGGCGGGGAGTGGGTAAAATGCTCTTTCGGAGGGACAGCGTAGACTTCATGGGCAGAATTGCCTCCCTTTGCACTGTCGAGATTCTATGGATTTTATCCTTTCCAGTTTTTATAATCCAGACATTCCTTCTCCCACCCTTCCTCATGTAGCCCCCATTAAATTACTTTAATAAATCATAACTGCATTTCTGCTCAGTGTTTATACAATATAAATATGCTTCTGTAATATTAGCAGCACTCAATAAAGCTTCAGAAAGCAGCAATCTTAACATCGGCATTCTATGTCAATATCTCTCTTGATGCCCAATTAGAAGGTCATAAAACCTTTTGTTTTTTATTGCACCTCTGATATAGCAACAGGCAGGATATCTGCATAGTGTCCTGTTCATGCAATATGGGTTTGTGGCGTGCAAATTCAAAATAGACACATTACTTGAAAACAAACTGGAGTTGGGACGTCAGGTGCCCTTGATTTCCTGCCAATACACATGGATTTGCTCGACCCCTGACCTAATCACCAAGTCATTAAAACACAAGCAATCTTTCTGGATATATCTTCGAGAAGTCATTCAAAGGCAAAAGACACTGGTTAATGGCTGCTTTCTCCAGATTAAGAAAGAAGCTGTTTTCACAATGCCGATGCCGATTTTTGAACTTCCGAGTTAAAACCCAGGGAATGGATGGGAAAGAAGAAATCCTGGGCTGGATTCTCCGCCATCGGGATGCTCCGTTTTGCCGGCGCCCGGCGGTTTCCCGACGTTGTGGGGCTGCCCCACAATGGGAAACCCCATTGACCAGCCGGCAAAACGGAGCATCCTGCCGGCGTGCTGAACCAGAAATCTGGCACGACGGGACGCAGAATCCAGCCCCATATCTTATACCAAACTTTCCTCCAAACTTTTCTTTTTGCCCCGGGGACCTAAAAAGGATAACAGGCCTGTATCATTTTCAAATCTTAATATCACGGAAATGCAAGTGTGACAAAAAACTCTAGAACGCTCAAGACTAACCTCTTTGTCATCACAATCTTTTTTTGTGTGAATGTGTGTGTGCAAGTGAGTGTGGTTGCACAGGTATTTGGGTATTGAATCATCAACATTTAGGTTCCTTTTAAAACTTACAAGAAAAGCTATCATTTATCTTTTCCTGATGATCATAGCACTGGGTGGGGTTAATACATCTTTTAAATACACGCTGGCCGTGATTTCCTAGTCACGTCACCAGCAGGCATCGCCACGGGTGGGATGGCGAGGTTTGGAGAGCCGTTTCGACTCTCCAAGGTTTCCCAGTCACGAGCGGGACAATGCCCGGCCAATGTCAGGGCCTGAAAATCCCACCCGCCGTCGAGTCAGTCAGTCAAGGGCTGGGGGAAAAAAATCCCTTCTCATAGAATTTATCATAGAATCATAGAATTTACAGTGCGGAAGGAGGCCATTCGGCCCATCGAGTCTGCACTGGCCCTTAGAAAGAACTCTCCATCCAAACCCACACCTCCACCCTATCCCCGTAACCCCACCCAGCACCCTTTGGAAACTAAAGCCAATTGATTGTAGTCAATCCACCTAACAGCACGTCTTTGGACTGCAGGAGAAAACCGGAGCAGCCGGAGGAAACCCACGCAGACACGGGGAGAACGTGCAGACTCTGCACAGACAGTGTTCCAAGCCGGGAATCGAACCCGGGACCCTGGCGCTGTGAGGCAGCAGTGCCAAGTTGGGGGTAAGAAACAGAGGGGCTGACTGGTCCCTTGGGGTGGGGGTGGGGGGGGGGGGGGGAATCCCATCAGCTGTCGCGATGAGGGGCAAGATCAGCTTTGGTCCCACAAAGAGTGAACCAAAACTGGGCTGATGGGTCACCACCGCGCACCCGGGCCGAGTTAACGTATCGGACCGCTGGACAAACTCTCAGCTTCCTTCCTGCTGTAACAATAAGTAAAACAAAAATTACAATTTATTTGAAAACAACTGGATACTGAAATGACGAGAGCCCAGACAATCCATCAAGCCAGCCTTTCCTACCCTGCGCTGTCACCTCCAGCCTCGGATCTCTCCAATTTCCCATCTACTTGTTGCTCCTCAGCGATTCCAAATATATTTTGCTGGCATCACCCAGCCCCACCTCGCTTGACCTTCTCCACTGAGTCGGGTTTGTCACATCACTTAAAATTTCCTCCAATTAAATATTGAGCAGAACAAAGTCTTTTGCCTCTGCCACTAATTCCTCTCCCTAATCACGGCCTCCACCCCAGCCTTTTTTGCCATGCCTCTCACTATCTCCCGCTGAGGCTCTGTGTCAGATTTTATTTTGGGTTATGCTCCCATGATGGACTCGGGACCTTTCACCCCATACAAGTTGCGATAGAAACGCAAGTCATTGTTGTTCCATGTGAAAATTGCTCCACCCATTTAACCTGTGGAAAGCTCTTGCCCAATGCTTGCTGAATCGCTCAGGTCATTGAGCGTACTTAGTCACTCCACCACACTCTCCACGATTCCACTACGCTGTCAGAAAATAATACCCTCAAAAGAATGTGCACAGTAGCACAGTGGCTAGCACTGTGCCTCACAGCACCAGGGCCCCGGGTTCGATTCCCGGCGTGGGTCACTGTCTGTGCGGAGTCTGCACGTTCTCCCTGTGTCTGCATGGGTTCCTCCGGGTGCTCCGGTTTCCTCCCACAAGTCCAGAAAGACGTGCTTGTTAGGTAATTTGGACATTCTGACTTCTCCCTATGTGTACCCGAACAGGCGCCGGAGTGTGGCAACTAGGGGACTTTCACAGTAACTTCACGGCAGTGTTAATGTAAGCCTACTTGTGACAATAAAGATTATTATTATATTAAATAAATGATTGGTGAACAATAATGAACTTCAACAAATCTTTAAAGGGATACTGATTGAATGCTGAAGTATTCCAGTGTGGCAACTCGAAAATTATTAGCTGGGAATATGGCATATGATCGTTCTGTAGTTATTTATTCGTTAAGTAAGGAATGCTGACAAGGACACCAGAAAAAGCCCTCCTTCTCTTCAAATACTGCCAAGGGATCTTCAAGCTGAACGTGTAACCTCAGTTCATTGCCTCAGCTGAAGGGTGGAACCTGTTGACAGCGTAATAGTCCGTTAGTGATGCACTGGTGTGTTTACACTTTCCTCCTTCTCAAACCTGACATGGAACTCAACCAAGAGTCAAGCTGTGGTTTGTAAATTAGATAGTTAATCCGAGTCTATACAATGGAAGTTTGTTAGTGTCTGCTGATCAACGTATTAATGACTATGTGCTACATCTGATATTGTAAATGAACGGCATCCTTATGGCTTCGGATTTGTTTGAACAGTATTTTGCCAATTTGAGATGACCGTCACCAGAATTTAATCACAATTTAACCATAAATAACATAAAGTGAAATTTAACTTAATTGGAATAGTTTGATATAAAATGAAGGCAAATGCTCAAAACCTGAGGGCAGCACGGTAGCATAGTGGTTAGCACAATTGCTTCACAGCTCCAGGGTCCCAGGTTTGATTCCCGGCTTGGGTCACTGTCTGTGCGGAGTCTGCACATCCACCCTGTGTCTGCGTGGGTTTCCTCCGGGTGCTCCGGTTTCCTCCCACAGTCCAAAGATGTGCAGGTTAGGTGGATTGGCCATGATAAATTGCCCTTAGTGTCCAAAATTGCCCTTAGTGTTGGGTGGGGTTACTGGGTTATGGGATAGGCTGGATGTGTTGATGTTGGGTAGGGTGCTCTTTCCAAGAGCCGGTGCAGACTCGATGGACCTCGAATGGCCTCCTTCTGCACTGTAAATTCTATGATAACCAAATACGCTTTGAATGAAGAATTAAACAAGGGTCGGGATTCTCCATTTAGGAGACTAGGGTCGGGATTCTCCGTTTAGGAGACTAAGGGCGGAATTCTCCGCAGGGGGCTGAATTCGTGAAGGTCGTGAATTTGGCCGAGGTTCACGACGGGCTCGGAGCCCGCTCCCCGCACCTAATTCACCCCCACCCGGGGGGCTAGGAGCGGGCCTCCGTCTTTCTCGGCAGCGAACTCGTCACACCGAGAATGTGAAGTCATCCGCGCGTGCGCGGGTTGCCGGGTCCAACCCGCGCATGCGTAGATGACTTCATCGCGCAGACGGCACGAACCTGCGCACGCGCAGTGGCCGTCTTTCTCCTCAGCCGCCCGGCAAGACGTGGCTTGATCTTGCCGGGCGGCGGAGGGTAAAGAGTGCGTCCGTTTTGGACGCTGGCCCGACGATCGGTGGGCACTGATCGCGGGCGTGTCCCCTCCCGTGCACAGTCGTGGTGCTCCCGTCCCAATCGGGCCCCTAGATGCCCCAAACGCCCGTTTCACGAATGCAGCGACCAGGCGTGGTTGCCGCCGTGGTGAAACGGGCGTTAAGGGCCGGCCGCTCGGCCCATCGGGCTCGGAGAATCGCCGTTCGCCGTGAAAAACGGCGAGCGCCAAGTTTTCCGAGCCGGGGGGGGGGGGGGGGGGGGGGGAATCGCGGGGGGTGCCAGGGGGGCGTAAAAAATGTCAGGGTGCACTCCCGCGATTCTCCCAGGCTGAATGGGGAGCGGAGAATCGCGCCCTAAGTCCGGTCGCCGGGATTCACCTTTCCCTCCGGCAGCGCACCCCCGCTAGCGGGTTTCTAGGTGGCGTGGAGAAATCCCATTGGCAAGCGGAGGGAAGATAGAATTTCTCCGCCACCAGCGAATGGCACGTGGCTGGGAGACACACGGTTGGGGAACAGGAGAATCGCGCCCTAGGTATACCCGTCTGGACAGAATGACGTGCGATTCGTGTTTCCGTTAGGGGCGCTATTCGGTAAGTGAGTTGGGACATGCAAATGGGTCAGTATTTTGCCAGCACGAATTGAAAGCAATTCCCGGCCTAGCGGGTGTTTAAACCACTGGGTCTGGAATTAGCGCTCAAGAGCATGGCAGCTGGAGCTGTTTTAAGCACTCCACTTATCACACACTCACTGCAGCCATGAAGATGGCTCAGAGAAGACCTGTTCCCCACCCCCCAAGGTGGACCCACTGCTTGATGCCACTGAGTAGAGGGGGGACACTCTCTTCCCCAGGGTGGGTGAACAGCGTCCGGGAGGTGGTGGAAGAGGCAGTCAGCATTGCCAGCCTCACCAGGAGGAGACAACTCGCGATCCTGAGGGGTGGGGGGGTCATTGGTGAGGCCTCTTGGCCTGAGAGGGGCAGAGAACCAGGGAGGGCTCCAAAGGCCATGGTGCAAGTGTCCTCTGGTTGGGATGAACTCTGCTGAACCCCTGCTTCCTCTGCATTGGGGCTGCACTTCTGAGGAGTGCCAACACCTGGTGGACCACTGATTGAGCTTGGCCACGTCCATCCCCTTGAAATGAAATGAAATAAAAATTGCTTATTGTCACGAGTAGGCTTCAAATGAAGTTACTGTGAAAAGCCCCTAGCCGCCACATTCCGGCACCTGTTCGGGGAGGCTGGTACGGGAATTGAACCGTGCTGCTGGCCTGCCTTGGTCTGCTTTCAAAGCCAGCGATTTAGCCCTGATGAAACAGCTGGGGTATGAGAGTGTCCAGAGGGCCATCTGCAGATGATCAGAGGCTCCCTGAGCATTTACAGGACACAGCGAGCAGTCAGCAGTGTGAAAGGCCCAGGGCCTGTAAGTAGCACCATTTAAATCCACCGACTGCAGCAATGGCTGTCTGAGTCACGCCTTTCTGATCCCGAGGAGGATGCAAGCCATCCCTCGCTATTGCCCCGGCCTGGACAGCCACTCACCAGCCAGCCCAATTTCTAAAGGGTTTTTTGAGAGTTTTTATAGCCTGGCGCTCCCCCCTCAGCAGCCATGGTGCCCAGGCCCCGCTTGTAAATACTTCCACCAATTCTCTCCTGCGGGAATTCTGTCTAATAGGGGCAGAGCATCGTGGAGTGTCCAAGTCGCTAATGATATTCAAATTCATGCAAATCACGGTATTGCATGGATCCGCCGACATGGGGCACCAACATCCATTTCATCGCCAATGTGGGACTGGGGTATTGGATTGGATTGGATTGGATTGGATTTGTTTATTGTCACGTGTACCGAGGTACAGTGAAAAGTATTTTTCTGCAAGCAGCTCAACAGATCATTCAGTACATGGAAGAAAAGGGGATTAAACAAAATTCAAGAAAATACATGAGAATACATAACAGGGAAACACAAGATATACAATGTAACTACATAAGCATTGGCATCGGATGAAGCATACAGGGTGTAGTGTTAATGAGGTCAGTCAATAGGAGGGTCATTTAGGAGTCTGGTGACAGTGGGGAAGAAGCTGTTTTTGAGTCTTTTCGTGCGTATTCTCAGACTTCTGTACCTCCTGCCCGATGGAAGAAGTTGGAAAAGTGAGTAAGCCGGGTGGGAGGGATCCTTGATTATGCTGCCCACTTTCCCCCGGCAGCGGGAGGTGTAGATGGAGTCCATGGATGGGAGGCAGGTTTGTGTGATGGACTGGGCGGTATTCACGACTCTCTGAAGTTCCTTGCGGTCCTGGGCCGAGCAGTTGCCATACCAGGCTGTGATGCAGCCCGATAGGATGCATTCTATAGTGCATCTGTAAAAGTTGGTAAGGGTTAATGTGGACATGCCGAATTTCCTTAGTTTCCTGAGGAAGTATAGGCACTGTTGTGCTTTCTTGGTGATAGCGTCGACGTGCGTGGACCAGGACAGATTTTTGGTGATGTCCACCCCTAGGAATTTGAAACTGCTAACCATCTCCACCTCGGCTCCGTTGATGCTGACAGGGGTGTGTACAGTACTTTGCTTCCTGAAGTCGATGACCAGCTCTTTAGTTTTGCTGGCATTGAGGGAGAGATCGTTGTCGTTACACCACTCCACTAGGTTCTCTATCTCCCTCCCTCCTCCAAATTGGCGCAAGTCGAAAATCACAATTTTTCCATTCGCTGCGATTCTCCACCCCATCGCGATTCCCACTACCGCCGTTGTGAAGCGCTGAATTCAGCTCAAGATCGCAGGAAATGCAGAACCTAGTCTTATTACAATTTAGGGTTTGTATTTAACTATGGAGTAGCAATTAGAGTCAGGTTGCCACTCCAATCCCAGAAACCTATCCTGAAATGCAGTCCACCTTCCACCCAACCTTGTGACTCAGGCTGGGTGAGAAAGGTGCCCTTTTAGTGGCATTAGCTTGTCGTAGTTGGGGGTGGGGTGGGGATGTAGTCGGGGGTGGGGGTGGGGGGTTAATGAGGTGTGTCATTTGTGTTGAAGCAGAGGAATGTGAGGATGTAGTGGTGGGGTGTAGCGCGGGGTGGGCATATATAATGATGTGATGGAGGTGTAGTCAGGGGAGGGTGCTGTGTGTATTGGAGTGTGTAGAGGGGGTGGTCAAGGGGTGTCTTTGGGGGTTGGGGTTCTAGTTAGGGTGTTTTGTCGGAGAAGGGGGGGTATTGCCAGGGGAGTGTGGGAAGCGTTGTTAGGGGGTCTAGTCAATGGTAGGGTAGCTAATCAGTCAGATCCAAGGTGTAGTTGGGGATTCGGGAGGGCAGTGTACTCGAGGGTGGGGAGTATAGTTGGATGTAAGGTGGGGATGATAGTTGGGGAGGTGGTCAGGAGGGGCATGAAAGGGGAACATCCCATGGGGGATGTCAGGACATGGGTCAGTACTATAGTTATCCAGAAGTTAGAAGTGGTTTTAATTCTTCTAACTTTTTCTGAGTAACCATTACTATAAGACAGTGTCAGGAAAACAGAGAGTAGTTTGAAGGGATTTGTAGCATGAATAGCAGAAATAAGGTGTTGTCTTAAGTGGGTTTAATTTAGTGTTTCTGTGTAAGCGAGGGTAAACCAATTGTTAGAGAGGGTCACGACATGAAAAGTAAACAAACTGGCAGAAGCATAAAGTTGTAGCATAGCAACCTGGGACGCCTTTAGGGTAGGAAGGCGTTTGAGTTTAGTTTCAACTGGATATATAACAGTTGGAGACAGGTAGTGAGAGAGGAGGAACACTCACAACTCTCTTGGAAACAGTTGGTTTTAGAAGGTGAGCACGGGCAGCACGGTAACACAGTGGTTAGCACTGTGGCTTCACAGCACCAGGTTCCCAGGTTCGATTCCCCGCTGGGTCACTGTCTGTGCGGAGTCTGCACATTCTCCCCGTGTCTGCGTGGGTTTCCTCGGGGAGCTCCGGTTTCCTCCCACAGTCCAAAGACGTGCAGGTTAGGTGGATTGGCCATGATAAATTGCCCTTAGTGACCAAAAACGTTAGGAGCGGTTATTGGGTTACGGAGATAGGATGGAAGTGAGGGCTTAAGTGGGTCGGTGCAGACTCGATGGGCCGAATGGCCTCCATTTGCATTGTATTTTCTATGTTCTAAGGTGAAGGAGCATACGTGTTAACTTTGGTAAAAGATAAAGCATGCCATGGAGTAATGGTTAAGAAACCAAGTACAGAGATCTAAAGAGCAACTAGCTGAGGAAACTAGAGAAATGAAGAGAGGTTTCCAAGAGTTCTGAGGTTAAAGGCACTAAAACAGAGAACTGTTCAGTAAAGGCAGACAGGGCTGAGAAGAAGGCTGAGAAGCCAGAAAGATATCTGAAGTGATTTTCAGATTTGTGGGATTTTACTACAGCCTGTGGAATGTGAGTTGAAATAACTGTGGAAATCAATGGTTCGATCTCAGAGTTTGTGTAAAAATATTTAACATAAAGGAGACAGCAGGGTAGCATGGTGGTTAGCATAAATGCTTCACAGCTCCAGGGTCCCAGGTTCGATTCCCGGCTGGGTTACTGTCTGTGTGGAGTCTGCACGTCCTCCCCCTGTGTGCGTGGGTTTCCTCCGGGTGCTCCGGTTTCCTCCCACAGTCCAAAGATGTGCGGGTTAGGTGGATTGGCCATGCTAAATTGCCCGTAGTGCCCTAATAAAAGTAAGGTTAAGGGGGGGGTTGTTGGGTTACGGATATAGGGTGGATACGTGGGTTTGAGTAGGGTGATCATGGCTCGGCACAACATTGAGGGCCGAAGGGCCTGTTCTGTGCTGTACTGTTCTATGTTCTATGAGACATAAAAGGCTAGTTGGAAAACCCGGAGCGGATTCCTTGATAAAAGTGGAGTGGAAGCTTTGTTTGAAAGGAGAGTTTGGAAAACCTGGCATGGATTCTTAATGCAAACAACTGATGGAAAGCATTGTTTGAAAGACGATTTTGAAGCCTGTCCTTTTTTTTAGGGAGTGGAGTTTGGAAAGACTCATATGAGAATCATCTGGGGGGGATTGTGAGAGAGTTGTGTGGCATTGGCTATTTCAGAGTGGGGTTCTCTCTCTGAAAACTGTCTACATTTGTGAAGCTCAAGGAGGAATAAAGGAGTATTGTATTGCCATCAAACTTTTTATGTTTAATAAATGTTTTTGTTGTCAGGACCACTTTGCGGTCCTGTGAATCTGTTACTCCACATTTTTAAAAACAATGAGTAACGGTCATGGGACTGGATTCTCCTTCGACGGGATCCTCCATTTCGCCAGCGGCGAACTCACGCCCGCAGATTTCCCGACGGCGTGGGGTGCCCACAATGGGAAACCCCATTGGCCGGCTGCCGCGTCGGAGAATCCCGCTGCCGGCTGAAGGCGCGCTGCACCAGAAAACGGGAGCGCCGTCAAGGAGGATCCAACCCATGATCTCTTGAGGCAGCGCTCAATATTCTGGAACATTCCTGTCCAGTAGCAACACCAATCGGGACTTAACAACAGTTGGAACCATCCAAAGTTTACAAATTAAATTGGAGTTTCCGATGGTTTCCATAGCAGGCAATTGCTCAATGGGAGTTTGAACTACCCTGGCAATTGCCATGCAATCTTTATTTGCCGACCTCCAGGTTGAGAGTGGGGTGGGGTCCGTTGGTTATCTTTGGAGTACCCTCACCTCTCTTCCCTCACCCCCCCCTCCCCCCCCCACCCCTGCCCAGGTACGATGCCCCCGAGCTCAGGATCTATGGACTGAAGAGTAGAACACCATCAGACCTTTTAAGTCAGCATCAGACGCTCCCAGATCAGAAACAGAATGATTAGGTCTTTGAAAAGTTATGCAAAGTATCATGGCATGAGATACCAGCCAGATAGTAGAGTGGAATATTCTATGTGCTTCTATACAATTCTTTGACACAGAGTAGAAACATCTTCACGTTATCCCCAGCAAAGCGTCTTCTGTATCACGGTGGCATTTGCCTGCTCAGCTATCCTGGGTTATGTCTCAGTGAGATTGCAAACTGGTGCAGTTTTTTTTTCCCCTGTGGGTCCCATTATGGCAAAGAAGGGGATTGAGTCTCCCAAAGGCTCATAATCAATGGTGTGTTTACAGATATCAGACAGAAAATTAGTGGTCATCCCAACAAACTGGGTACATTGGTACTCCCAGTCCCCATGTGATGTTTCTCAGCACAAATAAGGAATTACTTACACAAATTATACAATAATTTAAATTTTTTTTAAGAGTACCCAGTTCTGTTTTCCAATTAAGGGGCAATTTTAGCATGGCCAATTCATCTCCCCTGCGCATCTTTTTGGGTTGTTGGGGGTGAGACCCACGCAGACACGGGGGGGGGGGGAATGTGCAAACCCCACACGGACAGTGACTCGGGGACGGGATCGAACCCGGGTCCTCGGCGCCATGAGGCAGCAGTGCTAACCACTGCTCCACCGTGCCGCCCTCATAATAATATTAATGGTATGTTAACTAGTTTGTTAAAATACACAGGTGAACCCACTGCCTGATTAAGCACCTAGAGCACTTATAAAGAAGGATGTCCACGAGCACGATGAGACCTTCTGAAAATGAAATGAAATGAAAATCGCTTATTGTCACGAGTAGGCTTCAATGAAGTTACTGTGAAAAGCCCCTAGTCACCACATTCCGGCGCCTGTCCGGGGAGGCTGGTACGGGAATCGAACCGTGCTGCTGGCCTGCTTGGTCTGCTTTCAAAGCCAGCGATTTAGCCGAGTGAGCTAAAGCAGCCCCTTCTGTGATCACTGGACATTTTGGGGCTGGAGTACTTCCTTAGTCCACACAAATGACATTCTCAATTAATTATAGAAAGCTCTTTTAAATTATATTTTGGTTACAATGCCCTAAAAGGGCTATCAATTGGTTAATTTTTCAATTTGGTAAATTTGTTTTGCTCAAAAGAATATGAGAGACTCTCCACTTGGTAGATAGAAACATAGAAAATAGGAGAAGGTGGAGGCCATTCGGCCCGACGAGCCTGATCCGCGCCATTCATTACGGTCATGGCTGATCATCCAACTCAACAGCCTGATACCGCCTCCCCCACGTTTGAGGCCTTCTGTGACTGGTGGGCACTGAGGGGGCTGGAGTGTTTCATCAGCGCCCCCCCCCCCCCCCCACCCCAAAACATCATTTTAATTTATTTAGATACGCTTCCTTTCAAACTCTTGCCTTTTTGGCACGGTGCCCCTTTAAGGGGCTATCACCTTAATTAAAATTTGCGCATTTTCTTTCCCCTTGCTAAATGCGTTTCCCAATAGAGTGTGAAGGCAGACTGCTGGGACACATGTAATGCATAAACTTACTGTCAAGAAAAGCAGTAGTGTCAAGTTTTGTACCTCACCAACCGGCTTGGAATTGGACTGACATATATGCCCAGTTCATTGGGCAGCCGAAGGAGGATCTCCCCTCTTCGGCCAATTACTTCAGCCCATTCTTCTTCCTGATGGCATTCATTTGGATCCTGTTGTCAGCCAGGGGATCTGACGGAACCCTTGGCGAATAGTTGGTGCTGGCCACAGGGAACACAAAATCAGTTTGGTAACAATGGTAAAGATAGACCTTGTGATGTACAATGTCTTAGTGGCCTTTTATATTTAAAGAAAAATTGTCAGTGTTGTGGTGATATGCGTATAGGCATATCTTTGTGTAATTGTACATAGTTGTACCAATGTATATTTTTGTATATAACAGCACCACTCTACATAGCCACTGACCAATATATGTAGGGACAGTTATGACCTCCCGCCAGCAGGTGGAACCAGACACCGACACGGACATATATATATATCGGGAGATGGACGGGAGGCGGACACTTGGTAGTAGGACTGACAAGAGGACAGGCATCTCCCTCCATTGTTTTACAGTAACGTAGATGTTTTTAGTACATAGAAATGCATGGTTACAATCAAGAAAAAATATTTTTAGCAACCATATCTTCATGTTCTATGTGTGCCTTCATGATCGAGGAAACAACTGAAGGCAACAAGTGCTTCCGTTCGAGGTGTCATATTTTGTATCAAACACTCAACACTTTACAACGACAAGAGAAACCAACTCCGCTGCATTGTGGCTCCTTCAAAAATAACCTGGAGAGGTTGTCGGGGGCAACCAGGACTGAAGCCAAGCATCTAAAGGCACTTCCATGATGATAATTAATCAGCAACTACCCTCGGGAAGATTTTGTTCAAGGAATTACCTGGCATTGGCCTTGAAGGAAGCAGGTTAGCGGCTGGGTACATCAGCGGTGCTCCCGACTGCAAAACTACTCACCAGCATCTGCTACTTTTCAGGTGTCAATATTTTTGAAGTGTCCCATTTTGCAACACTCTTTTCCTTTAAAACAAATTGGTCGGGTTCGGTTTAACACAAAACACTTGCCCAGCAACAGAAATTCTCTCATTCATTTCCAGAGGTCCTTAACAGGACTCTGATCGGTATCAGTGGTATCAGTGAGTTAGTGTATTACTGCTGATTATGAGGGGAATTGGATTGTTAATTGAATTGGTCAGGTTAGTTTGCAAGTCCTGAGTTGGCATTAGTTTCTGGTGAGTCAAGTTTCCTCCCACTCTTGGATTTCCCCCATGTGAATCTTTCCCCCCACCCACAATGTCTCCTCTTCCTTGCCCTCTACCTCCCTTCTTCATCTGCTCCTGAGTTGCCTCTTAATTTGTGTTCGAGAAGCTCCTACAGCTGTTAGTGTGAAACCACGAGTGGGGGTCCTCAGCTCCCAGGGCCCCAGTCTTTACTGTGTAAATGCCAACATTTGTGGATGGCATTGACTAGACCTCCAGGAATACCTGCAAGCAGAATTGCCAACTGTATCTAAGCAGGTGAAGCACGCCCCAAATCCCAGGGTACGTCAACATCATTTGGGTGTACTGATTTTAATTTGTTCATAGTAGTCCCAGGGCTGGTTTCCATGTCAAGCGAGTGTGTTTCGTGGGTGGGTGAAGAAATGGGAGTGGAGAGGGCAGCTGTAGAAGCCGGCGATGTATATTCCACTCTTGGGCATTCCCGTGGCCTGGCAGCCATTTAACCTGTCAGGATATCATGACCTTGAAATGAGAAATCTGGGCAGGAAATCCTGCTTCCAAGAGCTGCTGGTCAATTGGGTACCTAGCAGCTGGCTTCAGGTAGCAGCGCCACTGGGAGTGGTGGCCACTGCTTGAACTGCATTCAGTCCTCCAAAATGTTCAGGCTGGAGTTGGATGCAAGGCAATTGGGGACTGGAGGAGTTTGGGGGGGGGGGGGGGGGGGGGGGGCGTGATATTACTGCCGGGGTCAGGCTGACAGGTCACATCAAGAGGGATTGGGATCTGGATTGGCAAGGTGGTGGGGCGGGAAAATATGTGGGTATCTGAAGCTTTGGTAGGGCCTCTAATTGAAGCTAGGGGGTCCTGTAAAGCAATCACCCTTTCCCTTTACCCGAGTGCATCCCGGGCAGTGCTAACTGCCAGGTTTCCGACCCATCGCCAACCTCCACACGCTGCCAGAACAATTGCGACCATGGTGGGACGAGGTCCTTAAGTGGCAATCAATTGGCTACTTAAAGGTCACAATTGACCGATTGGTTGGCTGACTGCCTGACACTTCCCCTGCCATGTGCGATATTGTGATGGGGGCATGGGTGGGTTGGTGGGCGGCACTACACCCAGGACACTTAACGCATTCCCCCGGCCTGCAAACCCAGCGCCATAGGCCTATTAAATACATCCGTCTGTTCCAACATGCCTTCTATCTATTTATTTCAATATGTACCATTATTAAAATGTAAAACATGCCTTCACTAGTTTTTCATTGTTGCAATTTTACAGTCAATTCAATCTGCATTCTTCCGGGGTGTGTTAAAATTATATTAAACATGGTAAACAAAAGTCATAAATCAATTTATTGACAATTGGAAAGGACACAAAAGAGTTATGAAAATAAGCTGTTTGTGACATGGCCTAAATCCACCCTTATTTGTGGCAATTTGTTTTGCATAAGTCGGTATCTTCTGCCATGTTTGCTCTGCTAACGGGTTGTAGGATCATGGTGTGGTTGAGGATTTCCATAGTCCTCTGCATCACATCACAAAATTGGAATCTTTACATCAATTTGCACAAAAGGCTGAAATCCCGCAAAGATTCAAAATCGCTCAGTCCACTGTCTTATTCATATTTGAAAACCTGTTCTATGTAATGCAATTCTCCTTGGTGGATAGGGCATCCATAGTCTAGAAGGGTGGCCTTTATTGCGAGGAATGAGAAACCAGCCACTTTCCGGATTTCTATCAGTGATTGCTGATGAAAAGTACCGGGGGCTGGATTCTCCGCCGGCGGGATGCTCCGTTTTGCCGGAAGCCCGGGGGTTTCCCGGCGGCGTGGGGCTGCCCCACAATGGGAAACCCCATTGATCAGCCGGCGTAATGGACCATCCCGCCGGCGGGGTGAAACAGAAATGTGGTGCGGCGGGACGGAGAATCCAGTCCCTTTTGTCTGCATCTCCTCTCTCCCCAGCCTCCACTCTGGTCTTCTTGGTGTGTGTGATAACCCTCACGGAGACCACGGGGGCAACCGCTGATTGATCTCCCCTTCTGTAGAGTTGAGCTGGCGGAGGCCGGCCCGATAGGGGATCTCTTAAATATCGACCCAAGACCCCGACTGGCATTTACCCATAATCCCGGGATGGGACATACGTTATGTACACCCTGGCTGCGGCTTAATTTATGGTGGAGAATAAACCTGTTTTGCCATTTAGCTTGCGCCCCCTGGAATTATTAGAGTGTGGTTCAGATTTTTAGGGATAGAGGTGAGATTGGGGAGGGCTGCTGGCACCTGTGCTATCTCATCTTGTGTCAAATTAAGCATTCGTGCTTCAACCTTCTGAGCCACTGTTTTGGAGCCATTTTGGAAACTTTCAAGAACATCATTGACCAGTAAATATTGAGGGACTTAATGAAAGGCACCAATTTGGTACCACAGCAAGTTTCCTTCAAGATATTTTGAACTAATGGCGTTACCCCTTTTAAATAAGATGCAACTCATGCAGCATGTGTTCTATAAGTCTATTGCTGAACCACATTTCAAAGTTGAATTCCTAAAAATATTTCATGCAACCCTTTTTTGAAAAATATTACGCTAATCTGTTTACTGATGACTGCACATGTAAACCATGCTGTGCACGCAGAGTTTGTTTATGGGCCTCACAAATCAGTCGTTGGAATTGTGACGCTGTACAATGTAACGTTAAGGTCTTGTACCCCTCCTACTTCAGTAACCGAACGCTAACTGGAAAAAAAAGTGAAGGTTAATCTCTTGCCGAGTAATCCCATCCCTGCCCACACAAAAAATTATACAACACATGGGTCTTTGTTGGTGATGAGGAAGCTTTGTAATGATTGTCAATGGTGGGAAATAATTTTAGTAGCTTATTGAGGCTATTAGTTTAATCAATAAGTTCCCATTAACAATGACAGATGTCGCTTTATAGAAGAGGCACTAATAGTTGAGAAGTGCTGCTGTTTCAGAACGGGTCTCACTGCCATTTAGCACTCTTGCACTTTGCAATCCAGACTGCAAGTGTGGCTGTAGGAAAAGGCATTCAGGTGGCCAAACCTGGGAAATCTCCACAAGACTAAATGTATTGAGACGTGGTGCGAAATGACGAATTCTGCTGTGAGTTCACCGAGAAGAGACATATTGATTTTTAAATGATTAATAAGGACAAAATAATTGTATTTCATTAAGATTGATGGGATTTCATTTAGTCTGTCTTCCCCCTTGCCACTTCAGATGGGAAAAGAAATCAAGTCATCATCTGTGGCACCTTACGTTACACTGCTATGGCAACAAGGTCATTGATTAAGTGAAAGAAGTTTCTGTGCAGCGAGTCAATCCCTGGTGGCTTTGTTGGAAAAGATAGTGTTGCTGAAAGGGGGGGCTGAAGTTACAGATATTCCTGAAACACACCGTGCAAAATATTGGTAAACAGAATATGTTAAACCGGCAAAGAGTTTGAACTGGCTTAACCCTGCCTTGGCTGGATTTTTAGAGAATGCTAATCAAATGCTTCAGAACAGCAACAACCTGCATTTGTACGGCACCGTGCGACACAGTAAAACATCCCAAGGCACTTCAGAGTGATAAGTTGTCCTTTTCGTTCCCCTACACTCGGGATTTTCCAAGGTTCATTTAATTGATTGTCGGCTGCGACCAGTTTTCCATCCTGCCACCCTCTGAACTTAAGAGCAACTGGGGACAGTGCGGAAGTAGGGTATTGACATAGAGGATCAACCGTAATTTACAGAATGGCGGAGCGGGTTCGAAGGGCTGAATGGACTATTCCTGCTCCTATTTTCTGTGTTTCTAATTGGACTGCTCCTGTTGTTCACAATGACAGATATTTGCAAACTCCAATTGTTGAACCTGGTACCTTCCAAACTGTGTGCCTCAGTGCCCCATTGCACACTATACCCATCTATTAAGCCACCACCAGAGTCCCAGAAGTGGATTTTCTTTAGTCTACGGTGAGTGCACGGAATAGGAAATCTATATCGCCCAATCCTGGCCCCTTTGGGTTTTTAATTCATGCTGTGTTTCATTTCCATTATTCATTTGGTCTTGAGAATAATGAAAGTCCAGATTAATTAATTTTAATGTGACCATCAGAAAGAGTAGAACACTAATGTTTCATGTGTTTCTGAAACTTATGCAACAAATTAATAGGATTTATGCCTTGAAGTTGGGCTCTTTGAATAATATTGTATGTACGCTTAACTCATTCATTGATTTGATGTATACACATTTAATGCTCAAGCACTTATATTCAAATAATGGAACTCTAAGAGACTGGACCAATGTTTGCAACTCACACCCAACTGCCTTAAATAGACGCCTTTTGCTAAAACTCCGTCTATGTCGCCCATTATTCTGACCTGGCTATTATCGTCCTTCATCATCATTGGGTTCAAATCCTGGAACTCGCCACCTAAAGGCACTGTGGGAGTATCTTCACCACACAGACTGCAGCAGCTCAAGAGGGTTTGATCGCCACCTTCTCGAGGGCAACTAAGAATGGACAATAAATGCCAGCCTTGCTAGTGACACCTGCCACTTCCCAAAAATAAATTTCACAAAAACAGCATGCCGTAAAATGTGTAATTATGTTTCCCAACATTGTCCAGGAAGCACGGTAAGGAACTATATTCATTTTTAGAAACTCTTTAGCCAGTTGAGATTTACAAGGTGCCGATTGCATCTGGTGGTTTGATTCTGTCCAGGTATTGACTGTTTTTCCAAATTCACACAGTGGGCTTTTCGCGAGTCTGCTGCAGGAGCACCACTTGTCATTTTGGAGAGTGAGTAAAAGCTTGTGTTTGCCGGGAGCGTATCTGCTGGTCTAACTTGACAGGAGGTGGCCAATTAGGAGACTGCCTCCGTGTGCGATGCCCCAATGAGGATGGTGGGCGTGTTACCCAAGGTGGGTGTATAGGGCGTCCAAAATGTATGTCCTCTGGGACACCTTCAGCAAATTGGAGAACACAGAGGCCCACAGTCTCCACAGGATTTGTTTCGATCATGGCTTCAGCCTCTCACTGGAACATTCCGGCACCAATGGCTTTCCTCCCAACTACCTACTGCCGGGGAGCTACCTCCACGTAGCTGCCGGACTCCACACACAGCGACAGGCTACTCCAGAAGCTGGAATCTGCCATCACCATTGAAAAGTGGCTCTGAAATGGGACATTAATTGGACTAATTGACGGCCTACCTCCCTGGGGCGAGCTGCTGACTTTCTACTCAACCGCAGCCTATAAAACTCCTTCAGAAAATGGATGGTGTCTGGGCGTTGAGCTGACATGATTTCCCCAGTTTTCCTGGCCACAGCCCCATACCTCCAAATCCAACTCCGTGGAGAAAGATCCTTCCTTTAATTCACAAATGACACATACTTGTTGCAAGTACGGCCCAAGGAGGAAAACCAGAATAATCCCCAAAATTGGTGCAAGGAATGCAATGCACGATTGACCCCTGTCCATTTCTTCCGCTGCAGGCAACACTCAAACATCATGCTGTCTGTTCATTTACTATGAATGCAGCGTGGTGTTTAAAGTGGCTGTGTGCCTTAGCAGGGGGGCAAGGTTTATGTGAGGCTAGCACCACTTAAAGGGAGTCTGCGCCAATTCAAGAGAGCACGCATTCTGACTGCGGCAGGAGCTGGCAGTGGCTAGAGAAGAATGCAGGAGCAGGAAGGCCACTGGACACGGAGGAGGTTCCAAGGTTATCCGATGCAGCACTTGAGGCCTTGGTGCAGGTAATGGTCATGAGGAGAGAGATTCTCAGTCCACAGGAAGGCCTTCCAGATAGCCCCTGCAGAGGCTCAGTGCCAACAGTAAGGATCTGAGGATCTTGGCCCAGTGTTAGAAGAAATTCAGCGACCTCACATGAGTGGCCAAAGTGGGTGAACGCATCTTCATATAGTGTGTCCTTAAAGATCAGTCACAAGCCTCACACTGTTCAATTTACCACAGCCTTTTTCACCCACCCATCAACACATTCTTTGGTTTCTCATGGCCATTCAAATACTAATAGTGCAGCAGATTGCAGCAGAATAAAGGCATTATGACTGCGACCTCAATGTGGGGCACTGCGGTACATGATGCACTGTAGATGGCCAAATACCGGCTGAACTTTAAGCGAGAATAATCCTTTCCAGTTGAGGTATATCTCTGAATTTGAGACGCCCACAAAGCAATGTGCCTGCTGTCATAGGCAGCCTGCACCATGGGGAAGCCTACAATCCTGATGAATCATCTGTTCATTGTTCCTCGCTGTGGTTAGAGGAGAAATGCTCCCCAAAAACCCTATTTTGACAAGGCCCCTCACTGAGCACCTTCTCCCTTTTCTCCTCCTCCTCCTACCCCCTCTTCCAGCAGCTTGCCCATCTCGGTGTGGCCTCTGTACATTCTCCCAGTCTTGCTGCAAGTCAAGGGGGGCAGCACGGTAGCATGGTGGTTAGCAGAAATGCTTCACAGCTCCAGGGTCCCAGGTTCGATTCCCGGCTGGGTCACTGTCTGTGCGGAGTCTGCATGTCCTCCCCGTGTGTGCGTGGGCTTCCTCCGGGTGCTCCGGTTTCCTCCCACAGTCCAAAGATGTGCGGGTTAGGTGGATTGGCCAGGCTAAATTGCCCTTAGTGTCCTAATAAATAAGGTTAATGGGGGTTGTTGGGTTAGTGGTGTAGGTTGGATACGTGGGCTTGAGTAGGGTGATCATTGCTCGGCACAACATCGAGGGCCGAAGGGCCTGTTCTGTGCTGTACTGTTCTATTCTATTCAAGGGGATAAAAATTGCTGCATCCATAACATGGGACCAAATGCTCTGAGTGGAACCCTTGAGGTCAGGACCAAGGTCTGCACTACAACAACATTAAACCACCAATTATTACTACTACTAGAAATCAATCTGCAACTAACCCAACAGTAGTTGAATAGGGGGATTTCCCTGCTGCTGATCATATGTTCAGTGCTAAGATATGTTGGTGGGTGCGTTGAGATCGATAATGACACAGCTGCTGGAAAGTTAGCATCACACATTAGCTATATCAGTCTACAATCAGCATACTTCCAATCAGCATCCACATCACCTGCGTTAGCCACCTAACAAGGTAAAGAATTGCGCTTCTTTTTGTTAACCAAATAAACTAAATCAACAAACTGTGGGATAAATTGAAAGGCGGTTCCTTAAAGGGATATTGCAGCAAAGTAAACAGAATCTCAAAGAAAACTTCAAACATCAAAACAAAATGCAATTGAAGGTGTTGATAATGTTGTGTCATGTTATGATGTTGCTGATAATCAGCTGCTCTCATGGTTTATGCCGGTGGAAGAGGCAGAGCCTGTGTGCCTTGTCCTTTTTATATGGGTTGTGTAGTGCCCCCTTGTGGTAATGCCACCTCTTGGTGTCCTGATTACCCATTGGTTGTGTCCTGCTCTAATTATCCATTGGTTGCGTGTCTGCATGTCATGACATCGCTAGTGCTCCATCTAGTGGTTACTTAGTTGTAGTGTATTTAAATTAACCCCTTGTGTATATACAGTGATGCATATCACTACATCCCCCATTTTTCATGTCCCATATTTTCTGTACTTTGTTGAAGAAAATTGTAGAAAACAGGTAGATGACATGCACAAGTTGTGATGATATAGGCAGCTGGAAGGAGCTTGGGAACCTTCCTGATTCTTGTGAAGTCTGACTGCGAGATCAGGTTGGCAGAGGCACCTGTGTTCAGTTTGAACTGGATGGGGCATTGGTTGACATCCATCATTGCATTCTATTCGTCCTCGAAATCCACGGCAAGTATTGCCGGGACTTGCAATGTGCCCGGTGTGGCACATTCGCACTTCATGATGATGCCTACTCAGTATGCGTTATCCAGGTAGTCATCATCGGGATCTGCAGCACTGCCTTAATCAGAGTCATGCGTTTGGTGTCACACATCCCTGATACCAACGGAGTTGTTCAGTACTCGCTGTGTGGCATCCTTTTCTTCCTGTTCAATGCACAAATCATCTTCTCTGGTTTCGGATTTGTCACTGTGCTCTTCAGTTCGGGTGGTGCAAACTGCTTGTTCCAGGGCCAGGGTGCTGTGGACGTTATTTTCAACGTCTGACAGAAGTTCAGGCATTGTTCTGTCTTTCGAGGTGAAAGAATTGTGTTTTGCGGCTTTAAAACGAGGGCCTCTGACGTTAAGATGCTCGTGATGCCAAATGTAGGATTCAATTGCGCATGCGCACTCCGAGGTTCCTTTACTGTGCGCATGCACGGCTTCTCGCGCATGCGCAGAACACTGGTTTGCCAGTTTGCGTCCTTTAGGGAAGTGCGCATGTGCGGACTGGTCAGACTGTACAAGCACAAGATGGCTGCCATTCCAAACTGCCATCTTCTGTTTCAACCCTACCTCTGCCTCGTGGTGAGTATTCACGCCATTTTTACCAATTTTGTTTGTGTCCACCTCGCAGTGGCTGTCGAATTTGTCCAGGATGGTCTGGTATTTAGTTTTGTCCTGCCCTTCTGAGTATTGAAACGAGTTGAAGATCTCTATCGCATGTTCACCCTCAATGGTGAGAAGAAGAGCTATCTTCTGAGCATCGATCACGCCATTCAGGTCGGATACTTCCATGTATAGTTGGAACTTTTATTTGAACGAACGCCAGCTGTACCATGTTGTGTTATGTTATTGCTAGTAACATAAGCTGCCACTTGATGTAGGCTCTGCTGAAAGATGCTCCAGACTCAGAGATAAGTTTGACGTATTTATTGTACAATTAACAATGCCCTTAAATAGGTTTGACACTCTACTAATCTGCCTCTAGTAACTCAGTCTCTTCTGCTAACTGTACTTGACCATGCGCTCGGGTGCGATGTTGCTGATAATCAACCCTGTCCTGCTCTCTTGGGTTTCTGCCGGTGGAAGAGACAGAGCCTGTGTGCCTTGTCCTTTTTATATGGGTCGTGTAATGCCCCCTTGTGGTAATGCCACCTCTGGCTGTCCTGATTACCCATTGGTTGAGTCCTGTTCTAATGACCTATTGGCTGCGTGTCTGTATAGCATGACATCTCTGGTGCTCCCTCTAGTGGTTACTTAGTTGTAGTGTATTTACATTAACCCCTTGTGTACATACAGTGATGCATATCACTACAGATAACATACCCCATTCCCTGCGGTGCCCACCGGGCCTGGAAGGCCTCGATGCTGCCGGCAGACACCGCGTGCTCCATTTCCAGGGGCACCAGTGAACAGAGCTATGGAAGAGGTTCAGACAGCCGGGCTGGTGACCCCCTCTCGTCCGCCACTACCTGGACAGATCGATAGCGAGCTTTGTTTTGGCCCAGAAGAAGGCCAAAGAGGCGGTCCTCCCTGCTCCATGCCCCCCCCCCCTTCCAGACCAGGCGAGTGACAGAATTGTGTGCATGTGGCTCAGGATGTCATTTTGATACTGAAATGGAGCCCGGCCTTTTGCTGCCTGTGGAATTACCCACCATACTCTATGGTCGCGTCGCACGTTTTTCGGGATAGACTGCAATTGTTTCACAAAGTCCTCAGTTTGTTCCTGCACGGCACTGGTGCAAAGAATTTCCGTGAGTGGGTAGAAGTGAATTGGAGCAATGAAAAGACACTTTGCCTCCCTCCTCAGAATGAGTACGGCTCCAATACAACCTCTTTAATTCAGAATTGAAATTTGTCACTTTTGTTTTGAAAGGTGAAACACAAAGTTGGGAAATCTCAGAAGGTACATTTCACGGTCCTAATGGAAATAATGAAACCTGGCAATCTCGTTTTTCATAACAGTAGCTTAAGAATGTCCAGAGGCTTGGGATTTCTCCTCTTTTTTGTTTTAAATGCAACGTTGAAATAAATTTGCTCCTCAGATTAAAATTTCTCACAAGGCAGCTGTCGTTTTTACGGTAGATCTAGGTTAATTGTGAGCGCACTTTAATTGTGCTATTTCTTTGTTGCAATCTGCAGTTTTTGAGCCGGGGCAGACAAAACAAATGACCCTCAGAGGTCCTGCAAGATGGATAGAGCCTGTGGACTGCTAGGAAACAAAGCTCGTGCTAGATTAATATTCAGCCCTGACTTACACATCTCACATCTTTTATTGATTGCCCTGAATGGTACCAGAAAACATTGTAAGTACTGCACTCCATTATGAAATACTGCATCAGTCGAGGGCTGAAAATACATCTAAGTTGCGACTGAATGGAATGGTCAAATTGGAAATTTAGCGAGGGAGGGGGAAAAAAAAAGAAGGCATAGATGCAACTAACCCTCTATAGTCCCCAGAATTGCAACACAGCTATAATTCAAAATTGTTGATTTATTACCTCCTCATTTATTAGCTGAGTGCTTCCGTTAATTTGAAGCTATTGGAAACCGGGATTGGTGCTGCGATTCCAGTCGATGTTATAATTGGACGGGAAGATTCCAGCAATGAGCCCTGGCTCAAATTTACTTTTTAAATAAAATGTGAAGGAACGGGGACACAGGATTGCTCATACTTTTTTTTAACAACAAAAAAAATGTATTAAACATGAATAAATTGAATTTTTATACAATACACCTTTACTCCCCCTTATCTTAACAATTATGCACAGGTGTTCGGATTAACAGAGATGACCACATACATCTTAAAATGCAATGGTTTCATTAGCACACAGTCCCTTTTAAGCACACAGGGTGACTGTGGTAAGACACACTCCTCTCTGAATCCAAGTGAACGTTTATTGTGCGTAAAAAGCATATGACTGCGGATGCTAGAATTTGAAACGAAAATAGAAAATGCTGGAAACTCTCAGCAGGTCTGACAGCAGCGGTGGAAAGTATGATGCTAATGTTTCAAGTCTGGGTGACTCTTTGGCTAAGCTGTCAATATCTGTGGATTTCTCCTCAAAGTCCCCGCAGATGATTTGTATGCTGTGAGCCACTTTGTCTCACGGAACTCCAGCTTTCACGCGAGTAATTTCAAATTCCCCTTTTAAAAGCCAAACTTTCAAATTACTTTTTCAATCATCCCTTCCCTCTGTTGATTCCATCAAGGTTTCGCTTTTAGATTTTACACCTCCCTCTTCAGATTTTCTTTGCTTTTGCGCAAACTCAGAGGACCAGCCACCAATTCCCACAATTATTTCAAATAATCATCGAATAATAGAATTTACAGTGCAGAAGGAGGCCATTCAGCCCATCAAGTCTGCACTGGCTCTTGGAAAGAGCACCCTACCCAAGCCTACACCTCGACCCTGTCCCTATAACCCAGTTACCCCACACAACACTAAGGGCAATTTTTAGACACTAAGGACAATTTAGCATGGCCAATCCACCTAACCTGCACATCTTTGGACTGTGCGAGGAAACCCAGAGGAAACCCACGCACACACGGGGAGAATGTGCAGACTCCGCACAGACAGTGATCCATGCCGGGAATTGAACTTGGGACCCTGGAGCTGTGAAGCAATTGCGCTAACCACTGTGCTACCGTGTTGCCCACATGGCAATGTCTCCCAAACCTTAGCATGACTGCAGATCTCTTTCTGGCCTCTCATGTTCCAATGCCTCTTTAACTCTCTGTGATCCTACTGGTTTCCAGTTTCCACTAATTCCATTAACGCCAAACTTCTTGGAAACTTCTCTTCATTTCTCTAGTTTCTTTACCTAACTGGACATCAGATTTCCAGCATTTGTTTTCTTAACCATTACTCCATGGTATGGCTTTTCTTCCAGCAAGGCTGAGAGAGAGATGATCCCTCTTTAGCCTTCTAAAACCAACTGTTTCTCACTCACTACCTTTGTCCAACTGCCAACAAATTCAGCTAAAACTTAAAATGAAAAACTGTTTTTTCTTTATCCTTATGGGGGCATCCGGTTGCTATGCAACCCCTTCCAGTCTATTTATTCTTCACACCGCAGGCCACTCTGAGCACAATGGAATCACAGTCGGATTTGAAATCAACCCCACACATGTAAGCATCTTGGTCCAGCATGAATCTAACTATAGGTTTTACGTTTCAGGCACCAAACATTAAATGAAACCCACTTAATACTGTACCAATGTTTACCAAAAACAAATATAAATCTCTTAAAACTGCCTTTGCTTTCCTAACATCAGTGAACGCAAGGTTGGACCACCCTGTCTATGCAAAGTATTTCCATTAAGGGAGGACTGGGGTAAATTTGCTGACCAATTTTCCTGAACTGGTGCTCAAAAAAACAATAGACTGAGACATGAGGTTTGGGCTATTTTAATAATAATAATAATTGCTTCTTGTCAGAAGTAGGCTTCAGCGAAGTTACTGTGAAAATGAACAGCAGTGACTGGATTTCAGAAAGAGCTGCTTAGTTGCGAAAGGCTTCATTCAACAATGTTCCGGACTCAGAAGAAGATGGTACTTAACTGCGAATGTGCTCGGCCAGCCTTGATTCAGTGTTGGATTAGTCAGCACCGTAAGTGGCCCTTTGTAAACAAGTGTGAGACTGAACTGATGTAGATCGTTCAAATGAGTCCGCACACGACCTTCTTAATGAAGGACAGTGTGTTGTCCTTTGACTCGGATGCACAGATCTTTCCACTTGGTGCCCGAGAAGCTGCTCTCCACCCTCACAGCCTCACAAAATCTCGGCACACCGTCAATTCTGGGCCCTTGAACATCCCTGATTTTAATCCTCCAACATTGGCGGCAATGCCTTCAGCTTCCTCGGCCCTCAGCTCTGGAATTCCTCCTCAGCCTCTCAATAGCTTCTCCTCCTTTAGTTCCCTCTTAAAACCTACTTCTTTGGTCACTGGCTCTACGTGACTCGGGTCTCAGATTTTGCTGGTAAAGCACCTTGTGATCATTTATTACGTTGCTGTATAAATGCGAGTCATTCTTATTATTGTTGAATCTGGTTCCTTGAATTTATTCACAGCCCTTGACAACTAAACTTTAACCTCTGAGAGCTTGACCTGCTCAGCAAACGTGCTCCCGAATTTTGGCCTATTCCTGCGTTTAGTTCCTATCCTGGTAAAGAACAAAAGCGATAACAAAAATCTTATTTGTGCTTGTTTCCAAATCACTTGCGGCTTCTGAATTCAGTTTTATAGTTTGCAAGTGGTTGAGATTTGAATCAAAATGTGTCCTCTTGGTGCCCCTGATTCAATCCCGCTCCTCAACCTGATCCAGTGTGTGCGTGCCATTTTATCAGTGCATGCTGAAGTTTTGCCAGCCTCTTGGTGATGGGCTGCAAGGTGGTAAGGCTGGTTAAATGGCATGGGATGGCATCAGGGTTTTGGGGGGGGGGGTTGATCATAACAACGTCGTACCGCCAATGTCCCATTTTGTCAGTTGTGGGAAAGATGGCAGATGATCTAAAGTTCAATTTGAGCCACGTAACTGACCTTTTAAGAGCATATTCCTGCCTCTGCTGGTATATTAGGAATTGTCCAGTCAAACCTGGTGATCTCCCACAGTGCTCCAGGATGGGGGTGTGCCTCCTTTTTTGTGCCCGGGAAATTTGAAACTCGTTCCCCCTCAGGTGGCAGGAGGAGGATCAATTTCAAAAATGATGCCCGCGTTTCTTAATTTTGTTTGACAATGTTATTACTGTTCACAGAACCAAGGCAGATTGATGGAGTTAAGATACAGATCAGCCCTGATCTAACTGAACGGCAGAACAAGCTCAAGGGGCAGAATGGCCTACTCTTTTCCCTGGTAAGCTGTATATTATGGATTAATTAAACAGGGGCACGTGCAATTCTGAAAATATATTTCACACGCATGCAGAAAGATCATTGCCAGGGCCGGTGCTAGTAAGGTGGGTCAGCCCGCTCATTCTCCTAAACTCCGATGGGCGTTGGTGCAAGTGTGGAAAACGGAGTGATGTAAATCTAAGATGCACAAGAAGCCACAGTTGCGAGAGTCGTAGCGCTGGAGAAAATTACAACGTAACTGAGCAACAACTCTTGCAATCTTATTCTTTTGATGTTACTTTTCTTTAAAATTGAAATTTAATTGCTCTTCAGCTTGCAAACGACATGGCAGGCATTGTAACTTCAGAGTGGACAATTTTTTGTCGTACAATTTAATTAATACCCACAAAATGATCATCATAATCTATTCAAGAGACCATGACCCATAAAATGACTTCCTAACTCGTGAAAATCACTAAACTCGCTTAGGGACCACAATGTATGATGACTTGAAACTAGAAGTTCCAATTTACTCTCAAAACCTTGCGAGAACATTTTGAGTCAGAATGTATCGGTGCATTAAGGAATCTCTCATTCGTTCCTAACTGACTGCTACAGATAAATGTATTTATTCAGGAGCTAACTGTTTGATCGTCTCTCTCTCTCTCATGTTTTCTATTAGAATTATATATGTTGAAAACTACTGATGCCATTCAAAGCCCATCGCAGTTGTCAGTCAGGTACTTCACTATATTTAACCCTCACTATTTAACTCCACACAGACAGCGACCCAAGTCGGGAATCGAACCTGGGACCCTGAGCGCTGTGAGGCAACAGTGCTAACCACTGTACTACCGTGCCGCCCATACAATGGCAATGCAAGGTTAGGTGATAAAATGGTCACGGAATAGCAGAATTAGTCACAGAACAAGGATCTTTGTGAAATAAGCAGCGGCGTGAAATTGAAGACTGACTGTAACTAATCACTGATTGGATTTTCCGTCATTCCAACCCATCATGAATGTTTTCCGGCGGCAGAGGTGGCTCGCCATCGGCTGCCGGTGGGATCTTCCGGCCCTGCTGAAATCAATGGGCATTTGTGTTGCTTGCCAGCAGTGCCTTCGGAGCACCCGTTGTGGGTGGTCGCCTTGGGCGGGACCTTATTTTCCAATGGCATTATTCATTTTTTTTTCATTACTCTTGCATGGGCTGTACAGCCAGCATTTAGAACCATCGAATTTTACAGCACAGAAGGAGGCCATGTGGCCCATCTGTTCAGTGCCGCCCCCTAAAGAGCCACCGAGCTAGCCCCCATTCCCCAGCCCTATCTCCCTCGCCCTCTAAATTAGCCACTTTCACATATATACCCAGCTCTCTTTTGAAACCTCCTATGGAATCCACCGTCACCACTCTCCCAGGCAGCGCATTCCACATCCCAACAACTCTCTGTGAAGAAGTATCCGACTCCTAGCTCTCCAGTCACCGACTTACCAAGAAAGAAGGAAATATCCTTCTTTCCAAATGGTTACTCCTGCTCCTATTTCCTATGTTCGTAGAGCAGGGGATCTGAAGAGGATATTTGATACAGGTGTGCAAAAGCACGATGGGTCAAGAGTAAGTAAGGATGGGCAGCACGGTGGCGCAGTGGTTCGCACTGCGGCCTCACGGCGCCGTGTTCCCGGGTTTCGATCCCGGCTCTGGGTCACTGTATGTGTGGAGTTTGCACATTCTCCACGTGGGTTTCGACCCCACAGCCCCGAAATGTGCAGGGTAGGTGGACTGGCCACGCTAAATTGCCCCTTAATTGGAGAAAATGAATTGGGTACTCTTAAAAAAAGAGTAAATAAGGATAAACCTTTGCACCGACAGAAGGCTCAGAAGCCAGCAAGCAAGTAATAGGCCAGAGAAAGAGATGAGGAAAAATGTGTTTACAGAGCGAGCTGTAATCATCTTGAACACGTTGTATGGACAGGTGGTGGAAGCAGATTAAATAGTAACTTTTGAAAGGGAATTGGATAATTATTTAAAGTGGGAAAAGTAGGGCGATGAAGGAGGAGGGCAGGGAGACGCAATTGGATGACTCTTTCAAAGAGCTGAATGGTTTCTCTCTGTCCTGTAAGATGCCAGAGGCTGCCAAAGCTGTTGTACTGCTTTATGCAGAGGGCAAGATATTTGTTCGTGGAACAGAGAATCCATACAGTCCAGAAGGAGGCCATTCAGCCCCTTGAGTCTGCACCAAGCCTGTGAAGGAGCTCCCTACCGCCCGCTCCCCACCTAATCATTGGACACGAAGGGGCAATTTAACATGACCAATTTTTAAAATAATAATCTTTATTGTCACAAGTAGGCTTACATTAAGACTGCAATGAAGTTACTGTAAAAAGCCCCTCGTCGCCACATTCCATCTAACCTGCACATCTTTGGACTTTGTTCATTCAACAATGAATATTTTTCTTCTTACAGGAAGTAGTGGAAGGGAATGTGCACGGAGAGTTGGTAAGACTCAATAAATCAAACCTCTCTCTTCTCTCCCAAGACAATAAGTGATTTTATTGGTTGGGAAATAATGCATAACCTGAATTGGCCTCTTCTAATTGGTACAATTAAAGTTGCATATCTTATTAGTGCAAATTTTGAGTCTGCGGTCGATGTGTTCATAGATACATAGAATTTACAGTGTGGAAGGAGGCCATTCGGCCCATCGTGCCTGCACCGGCTCTTGGAAAGAGCATCCTACCCAAGGTCAACACCTCCACCCTATCCCCATAACCCTATAACCCAGTAGCCCCATCCAACACAAAGGGCAATTTTGGACACTAAGGGCAATTTAACATGGCCAATCCACCTAACCTGCACATCTTTGGACTGTGGGAGGAAACCGGAGTACCCGGAGGAAACCCACGCACACACGGGAAGGATGTGCGGACTCCGCACAGACAGTGACTCAAGCCGGAATCGAACCTGGGACCCTGGAGCTGTGAAGCGATTGTGCTATCCACAATGCTACCGTGCTGCCCATAAATGAAGACTAATGGCCCGTTCATGGCAGTAAAGGTGCTCTGTATTCTCCGTGTTGGATTAACATACCTGACTTTGCATGTAAGCTTATCACGTGCCCCATTCTTCTTCTTACACATATACCAGGACTCCAGGAGCAGTAAGGCTCTGCCTTCTGGAACAAGGAGCCATGAACTAAAACTCAGCAACACATGGCCCAGAGAGTTTAATTGGGGCTGGATTTTCATTCAGTGAGGACAGGAGTTTCAGAGGTATGAAGGCCAATTAAATTGCTTACTGAGGGGACTGTTCACTTACCATCTGCTATTTTCCAGACGGCTTCCGTGTTGAGGCAGAATGGATGGACACACAGTCTCCTGTCAGTTCAAGGAGACATGTCAGCCACGTCGCCTTTAACATTTGCCTTCCTCCCCCACGCTCTCTCTGGTGCCAGAGGGCTGCAGGCGAACATGCCGAGGAGCTCCCCCCCCCCCCCCCCACAATGCCGGCATGTCTGCAGTGGTCACATTTTACCGTTCAATTTTCAAAAGCCTTCAGAGGGCACCTCCATCTTAATTATCTCCTTCCTCAATTGGTTGGGCTCCCTGGAGCATTGAAAACCGCATCGCAAATTGACCTCGGATCCCACTAGCAGCATTTCCGAGTTCCCGACCAGATCCCGACCGATCTCGACGGTGGGATCGAGACCTGGGACCGAAAATCCATCCAGAATGGAAATCGCTCCTCGAGTGTGCAAAGTGGACAGAGGTGGAGGCAACGGAATGGTACATCATGCCCAGGCACCTATTGAGTTGCTTCCTGTCTTTGATCTCATAGCTCCAGTTATGATGGCACGGCGGCACAGCGGTTAGCACTGCTGCCTCACAGTGCCAGGGACCCGGGTTCAATTCCAACGTCGGGTGACTGTGTGGAGTTTGCACATTCTCCCCGTGTCTGCGTGGGTTTCCTCCGGGTGCTCTGGTTTCCTCCCACAGTCCAAAGGCGTGCAGGTTAGGTGGATTGGCCATGGTAATATTGCCCAAAATGTTAGGTGGGGCTACGGGGATAGGGGCAGTGATTGGGCCTAGATAGGGTGCTCTATCGGAGCAAGGGCCAGTGCAGACTTGATGGGCCGAAAGGTCTCCTTCTGCATTGTGCGGATCCTATGATGAAATGATGGGTGCTTCACCTGCACAAACAGGTGAGCGGCAAGCTGGCTTCGCAACAATGGTTGCCTGGTTGGACAATGTCAGCTCGCATCAATGGAGCATGAGTGAAAGAGACGTCCAGCCTTGAAGGCCTTGAACTCAATGAGAACCATAGAATTAAAGAGCACAGAAAGAGGCCATTCAGCCAAGTGTGCCAATGCCAATTCTTGGAAGGAGCTGTCCAATTAGTCCCCCACCCATACTCTTTCCCAAAGCCCTGCATATTTTTTCCTTTTGTCTCTGTGGTGAATGAGATTCACATGGTATTATAAGTTACCAATGTCACTCTGTTCCCAGTATATATATGTACCGATATTGTAAGTGCAGTTGCACTACCTGACCACCAGGGGGCGTGGCTCTGGGAGTACTCGGGAGTTTGTACTGGGCTCCCCCCTTGGCTCCGCCCAGAACTCCTCCCCCAGGAGCTGCTGTATAAAGATCCGTGCCACAGAGTCAGCCAGCCAGTTCACCGAAAGTTCAACGGCAAACAGGCTGGCTCTGTTGTAAGTATATTAAAACCACTATTCTAATCCTACAAGCACGTGTCCATAGAATTGATGGTTCCATCAGTCTCCATCACCCCTTCCGATCGAACCAGGTTGCTGCATTACAATATTCTCCTCGCCTCCTGTCCGTGGTGATTATCTGAAATTGGTGTGCTCTGGTTATCAACACAGTTGCCGAGCTCTCTGGAATGCGCCTCCAGACGATGCTGAGTTGCACATTATGGCGGGATCAGCTGGCTTCAACGGGAATCTCTGGGCGAGCAATGGTTTTTACCAGAGCAGAACAATGGCCACTGGAGGAATTCAAGAGCAAGTGACGGAAATACAGCAGGAAGCTGGCTCTGGGGTCACCTTGACCATCTCTTACCTGTACTTGTCACTGATAGGGAAAGTATTCACAGAGCATCTTTACAGAAACATGCATGTAAAATATCTGCTTGATGCATGTCCTTTCCTCTCGAATGTGTTTATCTCTGATCGACATTGCACCATCAGTATCGTGGTCATGTTTCAGGGCCACCCTATATCTTTAAAGGAGTCAGGCGTGTAAGTTAAAATCGCGTTAAACACAAGTGGGGAACTCCTCATTCTCTTAGAACATAGAACGTAGAACAGTACAGCACAGAACAGGCCCTTCGGCCCTCGATGTTGAGCCGAGCATTGTCTGAAACCAAGATCAAGCTATCCCACTCCCTGTCATTCTGGTGTGCTCCATGTGCCTATCCAATAACCGCTTGAAAGTTCCTAAAGTGTCCGACTCCAGTATCGCAGCAGGCAGTCCATTCCACACCCTAACCACTCTCTGAGTAAAGAACCTACCATGGATATCCCTCCTATATCCCCCACCCTGAACCTTATAGTTATGCCCCCTTGTAACAGCTACATCCACCCGAGGAAATAGTCTCTGAACGTCCACTCTATCTGTCCCCCTCATCATCTTATAAACCTCTATTCAGTCGTCTCTCACCCT
Source organism: Scyliorhinus canicula (assembly GCF_902713615.1). Classification (NCBI taxonomy): domain Eukaryota; kingdom Metazoa; phylum Chordata; class Chondrichthyes; order Carcharhiniformes; family Scyliorhinidae; genus Scyliorhinus; species Scyliorhinus canicula. Next base: position 178,258,708 of record NC_052155.1, read on the forward strand.
CCTCTGCTCCAAAGGGAAAAGCCCTAGCTCCTTCAACCTTTCCTCATAAGACCTATCCTGCAAACCAGGCAGCATCCTGGTAAATCTCCTTTGCACTCTTTCCAATGTTTCCACATCCTTCCTATAGTGAGGTGGCCAGAACTGCACAAATCTACCATTTGTGCTGTGTCCATGACATCGTTGTCAATCTCTCCTGAGCCCACACTCATCCCTGACCTCCTAGTCTGCTCCACCTCCACCAGCCGCCTCTCCAACTATATCATTCACCACATTTCTGCCCCGGAATCATACGGACTTGAAATGTTAGCTCTGTTTCCCTCTAGCATGGCACGGTGGGACGTGGTTTGCACTGCTGCCTCACGGCGCCGAGGACCCGGGTTCGATCCCAGCCCCGGGTCACTGTCCGTGGAGTTTGCACAGACTCCCCATGTTTGCATGGATCTCACCCCCACAAGCCAAAGATGTCCAGGTAGGTGGATTGGCCACGCTAAATTGGGAAACAAAGCCTCTGCTTCTCTCTCCACAGGTGCTGCCAGACCTGCTGATTCTTCCAAACTTTTTCTATTTTTTATTTCAGATTGAGGGATGTTGTTCCCCTTGGCTGGGGGGGGGGGGGGGGGGGGGGGGGGGGGGGGGGGGGAGGGGGAGTGGTGGTTCTAGAACAGGGGGTTGTAGTCTCAGGACACAGGCTAGGCCATTTCGGACTGGGATGAGGAGAAGTTTCTTCATGCAGAGGGTGATGAACCTGTGGAATTCTCCACCACCGGAGGCTGTGGAGGCCAAGTCACTGAATATATTTCAGCATGAAGTAGATAGATTTGTGGACTCTCGGGCTGTCAAGGGGTAAGGGGAGAGTGCGAGAGTATGGCGTTGAGAAAGAGGATCATCCGTGATCATCTTCAATGGTGACGCAGGCTCGAAGGGCCGAATGGCCTACTCCTGCTCCTATTTTCTATGTTTTCTATGTCGATTTTGTTTTTGTCTTAGGTAATTGAAAACTATAACTTTGCAACAATATCTCACTTAATACTGGAACCATTTATAAGGCTGATCTTTTTTGTCAGTTAGTCACAGACGTCAATGTATATTCCTGTGAGTCTTCGTTTAATGAAGTCTTTAATTAAAAAAATAAATGGGTTAACAATTTTGTTGCAATAGTACACTCAGGAATTTAATGCATGCCCATTAAACAGTGCTCTAAAATAGTAATCATGCAGATTAGTATTTCACTATAGAGACTATTCCTAATTAAGCTTTTAAAACACCATGTGCAGATTTACTTGCAAGTCCCCTTTCGCTTGGCCCCGTTTAACCTCAAACTGTGGCAGTAACGATCGCAAGTTTTGATTTAAGAAAGCGACCAGTTCAAAGATAAACACAGGGACAGGCACTAAAATTTGTTTGTGATTTGCGAAACTCTTGACACCCCCAAATCTTAGAGAATCACTGATAAGTCCAAGAAGAAATTCAGAAGAAACTTCTTCGCCCAGAGAGTGGTTAGAGTGTGGGACCTGCGACCATTGGGAATAGTTGAGGCAAATAGCGTAGATGGGTAGAAGGGGAAGCTAAATAATCAGATACAAGGAGAAAGGAAATGATGGCAATGCTGTTAGATAAAGAAGCCTCATGTGGTGCAGAATCATCAGCTTAGATCTGTTGGGCTGACCAGCCTGCTTTGGAACTGTAAATTCTGTGCCATTTTCAAAGTATCACTCTAAGATTTTCTCCAACGCTGACAGCATTCACCTCCATAAGTATGAATGCTCAGGAGGCCTAAGAGGGAGGCGGTGGCGTAGTGGTATTGTCGCTGGACTAGTAATCCAGAGACCCAAGATAATGATCTGGGTACCTGGGTGTGAACCCCACCACAGCAGGTGGTGGGATTTACACTCCATAAAATATCTGGAATTAAAAGTCTAGCAATGACCATGAAATGATTGTCAGAAAAAAACATCTGGTTCACTAATGTCCTATAAGAAAGGAAATCTGCCATCCTTACCTGGTCTGGCCTACATGTGACTCCAGAGCCACAGCAGTGTGGTTGACGCTTAACATGAACGAATAAAAAAAAAAGAGGTTTATTTTGCCAACAAAAACAAAGTGCGCAACGCCCACTTACCGCTCCAAGGTCGTATCCCATTCTAGCCGGTCCCAATCTGGGCCGGCTTTATGACGTGGTTTCTATGAGCCTCCATGGGGAGATCAATTGGTGTGCCTCCGTGGGTCTCGTGAGGGCTATTATAGTCCACATACCTCAATTTCCCCCAGTTCTCTGCGTTGAAAGTTATTACAGGTGCCAATGCAATGCCAAAACCTCTTTGCCAAAACTGAAATCAATCCTTAACAAGTCAAAGTACTTTCTCTTTAATGTGTGTGGTGTTTAACATGGCGGTTGGGGGAGGGGAACTGAAGAGGGAGTTTGGAGGTTTGAACGCCTTGGGACATCTCTTTCTAGTTAATTTGTCGTTGCTGGCATAAATAGTTCCACAAACCTCAGATTGTTCGGTGATGTTTTAAAGGTGTTTTGATCCCTTTGTTCCTCGCTGGTGTGGAGTATCACCTGTACGCAGGGTGAAGTCATCGACAGTCACTACAGAATAAAAATACATGCCTTCCTGTTTCTGTCATTTTCAAAAATGCACCCTCTTTTTCTCATACGAATGTGGGTCATGCACATTGTATGTGGCAGGTGTCACGATTAATTTGCTATTCTATCCAGAAGTTGGAAGATAAGCGCCCATGTCCAGATATTTGAGCTGATAGTTCTTATCCACTTGTGATCAGATCTGCGATGTCATCTTGCTTTAGCCGTTACAGGTGTGGAATACAATACCAGAGTCATTTATCAAAAAAAAATACTTATGAAGAGGCATACTTTGTTGGCTTCTGGCTCCGGCAAAGATTTTATTTTGTTTTATTTTATTCCCATCAGTTCTCAGCTTTGGGTGATGCCGTTTCGGGGGGGGGGGGGGGGGGGAGAGCTACTTTCTCTTAATTGAATATTTGTTGTAATAATTGTTGTTTTTCCACTTGAAACTGTATTGGAAGTATTGTTAAAGGGTGAGGAGCACACTATAAATTCTCCAGTGTCCTTAGGCACCCATGGCAGCTGCTTTAATGATACATGTATCATTATATTCTGGTGTAGTTGGAGGGCAAAACAGACTTGATTACACTACAGACAACTGTTTTGCAATAATACCAAACCATTTTTCATCGTGTTTCTCTCAGCGATGGAAGGACACTAGTAATTTTTTATCTTCTACCTTTGGAGCAATATCCTACAATTAACATGTTGTCCTTCTTCTGTTTGATTTGTGCTTAGATCCAACGCACGTTTTACTCAAATATTTTCCAAGCTTAAAAGAGTGACTGTCAAATGTTTTGCCCCGCAATTCTTTTCCTTTTTTTTTTTAGTGCACTTCGGGACATTTGCGACACGTTCAGCTGAATTTGGGCTTTGACCTTGGACAGGAGACCCTCAGACCCTTGATGAAATATGGACAATTTTGTTCCCTACAGTCTCGATTGACGGAAGGAAGCTTCCAATTTTCAACAGCAGAGCCAGGAATATAGAATTACCTGAAGATCCACACAAACCGAGCCTGCAGTTGAAATCTGCAGCACACGTACCGGAAACAGAATACGCTCCGCTCTTCCAGTCAAAATCCCACTGAAGGAATCCTCAGCAAGGTTTTGGTGCTGTGGATTTGGCAGGTGACCATTGCGAGTGCAAAAGAGCAAATGCACTTCTAGTAATGGCAAGGCAGGAAAATGCTAACAGCAATTAAAGTTGCTTCAACTTTTAATTTCATCTTCTGAACTTCTGAAATGAAGGGTGATGTGTTGGCTAGTGTAGGCTTGAGAGATGAACAGACACTTCCAACACAGATGGAGGTTCAACTCAATTTTATTAACTACTTCTAACTAACTAACACACGATGACTGTGGGTCTAAATAATGCTAACTTGAACTAGAGACCTAAGCCTTGTCCGAACCAGTTGATTCTCTCAGCACGTGTTGTGAGTCTGTGCTGGGCTGGATGAGTTCTTGTTACGCTCCGAGGCAGCACCCAGAATGAGCTGGAACCGTGGTGCCCTCTGCCTTTATAGTGTGTGTATTCTAACTGGTGATTGGCTGCGGTGTTTGTACATGTTGATTGGTCCCTGTGTGTGTCCATCAGTGTGTGTCTGCACCATGATATATTGGTGTATATTATGACAAAGGGATGTTGAGCATGCAACAGAACATTCTAAGATGTTAAAGTTGAAATATGCAGAATGTCAGAATGTGTGTCAGCTGTGGTCTACTCAGCAGCACTCTTATCTTAACGTCACGAGGTTCCATTCCCACTTCAGGGCTTGAGACCAGAAATCAAGACTGACACTCGAGGGAGCAATACTGTCAGAGGCACTCAGTCATGAAACCAAAGTCCCATCTGTCTGCTCGGGTAGATATAAAAGATTCCATGGCACTATTGTGAAGAAGAGTAGGGGGTTTCTCGCCTGTGTCCTGGCCAATATTTATCCCTCAATCCATACCCCACACACAGATGATTGGGTCATTAACACATTGCGGTTTTGGGATCTTACTGTGTGCAAATTGGCTGCCACGTTCCCGCCATCACAACAGTGACTACACTTCAAAAGTATCGCATTGGCTGTAAACACTTTGATGTGTCTGCTGCTTATGAAAAGCACGAGATGAAGGCAAGTCTTTCTTTTATTGATCATCGTCCAACCGGCATGAATCACTTTGTATACAATACACTTTGCAAGCTTCCACAATTCACGGGACGCATTGTTTGCTGCAGCACAAATTTACTCGACCAGCAACCATGACAAACCTTGGATGGAGTCACTTCAATCATAGAATCCCTCCAGTGCAGAAGGTGGCCATTCAGCCCATTGAGTCTTCACCGACCCTCTGAAAGAGCACCCCACCCGGGCCCACTCCCCCGTTACCCTACCTAACCTTTTTGGACACTAAGGGATCATTTAGAACATCTAATCCACCAAACATGCGCGTCTTTGGATGGTGGGCGGGAACCGGAGCACCGGAAGGAAACCCACGCAGACACGGGGAGAAAGTGCAAATTCCATACAGACAGTCACCAAAGGTTGTTTTTGAACTTGGGTCCCTGGCACTGTGAGGCAGCACTGTGTCACCGTGCAGCCTCAGCTGGCTCACCTAAAATATCTTTAATTCTACCGTTCACTTGAGGCCCCCATGATTTTGCCGTGTTTCCATAAATAAACTGGGAAAATGACTTGAACACAATATTATAGGAGAACCGTTGAACAGAATGTTGAAGTACTTGAAGGAATCTCGATGAGGTGCCGGGGGTCTCAGCTGCCGGCTGGATAGCCCACCTGCTCTGCCTCTTCTCAGGAAGGCCCACCGACAAGCCACCGAGATTGCAGCGAGGCCACTGGCAGGCATTCCCTTGGAATCAAGGCCCCCGGGGCAGATATCACGTTTCACGAGAGCTGCTGGTCAAATATAGGCTGGCAGCTCTGGAGCTCAGCAGCGCCATGGGGAGGCGGTGGCTGCTGCAGGTAAAACACTTACTGAAGTCCCAGGATTGCCAAGCAACCCAATCCACAGGTAGGTAATGTGGAGTTGGCGGGGATGGGAATTTCATGGAGGGGGGATTATGGGGAAAGTGGTGCATTGGGGGGGGGGGGGGGGGCAGGTGTCAGCAGCACGCGTAGTAGGTAGTTCTCAGTAGATGCCCCTTCAGCACAACATCGAGGGCCGAAGGGCCTGTTCTGTGCTGTTCTATGTTCTATATGTTCACGATGTTGAGTCCCTTGATTAGGTGCTGCCTGGAGGTCGCAGTCAGAGGTGTTTACACAATGGAAACAGGCCCTTCGGCCCAGCTTGTGTGGCGACAGGCCCCCCCCCCCCCCCCCGAAGCTGGGTTAATGCCAGCAGAGGCCAGGTGAGGCCTTTACACGGTCATTAATTGGCCACTGCGATGGGAAGGTTGAGCACGGCCTTTCCCACCCATAATCTAATTCTGACAGAGGCGGGAAGGCGAGCGGAATAATATTCGCCAACATCCTGCCTAATTTCATGCCCCTCCCTCCTTAAAGCTTGCCACCAGTGAGAGCGGAAGATTCTGCCCTGAGTTTAATTTCTTTAATGAGGTACCATATTCACAAAACATTTTAACCAATGCTTGCAAAGACAATCGAACGTCATCAATTTAATCATTAATTATGTACTGTGTCACTGTGGAAATGTGGTATGTCTTTTAGTATTTTGCAAAGAGATGGAACGAGTTTTAAAACTCCTTTTTCTTTAAAGACTATTTGCCATTTCAAACCCTCCTATCTCCACAAGGAAAGGGTGCATTTTGTGGACCTTTACTTCAATGTGACCAGCAGATCCTGGTTTGGTTGTGCTAAACGTTTTGGGGAAGTCAACCTAAACCTATCATAATCCGTGTTAGATAATTAGGAAAAAACTGGGATGATCCTGTTAATCCATGGTTGGCAGAAGATTTTTAAAAACCTACCACGTGTGTTAAAAAGGACCACATGGTCATCAATCTTGCATGACCTTTTCAATAAATGCCACCGGGTGGTACGGTAGCACTGTGGTTAGAACTGCTGTCTCATTGCTCCAGGGACCCGGGTTTAATTCTGGCCTGTGTGTTGAGTTTGCACTTCTTTCCCGTGAATGCTTGGGTTTCCTCTGGGTGCTCCAGTTTCCTCCCACAGTCCAAAGATGTGCAGGTTAGGTGGATTGGCCATGAAAAATTTCCCTTTAGTATCTAAAAGGTTAGTTGGGGTTCCTGGGTTACGGGGACAGGGTGGAGGTGTGGGCTTAAGTAGGGTGCTCTTTCCAAGGGCAGGTGCAGACTCGATAGGCCGAATGGCTTCCTTCTGCACTGTAAATTCAATGATTCCGTGAAAAAAGGAAGCCTGGGAGTTCCCCATCGGCCAAAAATGTTCCAAAAATAATCCTCTGCCGAGACATTAAAGAGATTGTGAGTCAGATGCATCATTGCGTAGGTAGCGGGAGGAAACCAGAGCACCCGGAGGAAACCCACGCCCAAACGACGAGAATGTACAAACTCCACACAGACAGGCACAGACAGACTGCAATTCAACCCGGGTCTCTGGTGCTGTGAGGCAGCAGTGTTAACCACTGTGCCATCGTGTCGTCCATTACATGAATGCAATAAATACAAATCCCCATTACTTTTCCCTTTCGTACATCCAATGGCAAGGCTCAAGTCACAAAAGTTGTTTATTCATAAATATGCACCATATTTTGTGGTAAAATACCAAATTGAATGGTGGCGAAGGGAGTTACACAATTGGTGAGAGAACTGCTTGAACTGTTAGCTATTCATCACAATTTGTGACATTGAAGCAATGATGATGCTTTAAAAAGTACCTCATTGGCCGTAAAGCACTTTGGAATGGCCTGTGGTCAGGCGAGAAGCTATCTCAATGCAAGTCATCCATATTAATGCCATATTGGAACTGGCATCGTGTGGTTCCATGTGACCATAGTCGTTCGATTGTGCCGAAGCTGAGTATTGCTGACAAATAGAGACATAGGCTGGATTCTCCGATCCCCCCGCCAGGAGGGAGAATTGCCGGGGGTCGGCATGAATCCTGCCCCCGCCGTCCTCCCAATTCTCTCGCCCCCCCTCAAAAACTGGCCCGCCGTGAGTCAGGGAATTGCAGAGTCTGGCGCGACTCAATGGGTGCCGGGGCCGCTCGAATTCTCCGGCCTGCGATGGGCCGAAGCCCCGCCCACCTGTAGCCGGTCCCGCATGCGTAAATCTGGCGCTGCGGGCGGGCTCCGGGATTCCTGGGGGGTCGCGGGGGGATCTTGCCCTGGGAGGTGCCCCCACGGTGGCCTGGCCCGCGGTCGGGGCCCACTGATCTGCAGGAGGGCCTGTGCTGTGGGGGCACTCTATTCCTTCCACATCGGCCGTTGTGGTCCTCCGCGATGGCCGATGCAGAAGTAAATCCCTGTGCGCATGCGCTGGGATGACGCCAGCACGTGCTGGTGCTCCCGCGCATACGCCAATTCACGCCGGCGGGCAGAGGCCCTTCGGCGCCGGTTGGCATGGCGCCAGGCCCCGATCCCGCCTAGGCGGGCCTAGCCCCTGACGGCGCAGAGGATTCTGCACCTCTGGGGCGGCCCGACGCCAGAGTGGTTCACGCCACTCCGTTCCGCCGGGACCCCTCCGCCCCGCCGGGTATGGGAGAATCCCACCCCAAGCTTGTCACCTTGCATTCATCAGGACAGATCATAAGATTACCAATTATAAAGGCACCAACAATTTACACTGCAAGAGAAGAGAGTGCTGATTGTTTGTCAAGTGGACAGTTAACTGCCAAGGAACTGTTCCCAGCTGCACTCTCCGTGGCCATACCGCTACCAATCAGAGTTGACTTGCCCATCAGTCAGCACTCTCTTATGCAGTACAACTTGCTGTTCTCTTTACAGTTGGTATTTTGTGATCTAACCTGGAGAATGCAAGGCAAAAAGCTTCTACAATCATTTGGAGCTCAGATCAGTATAGCTACAAGTTCCACTTGTGCGATGCCTTACTGATACAGTTTAGTTACTGTGCAAATGGAGATTTTTTTTATTTTACGGCATTCTGTGGGCCAATCCTAAATTCTGTTTGCCTTTTTCATATTTTATTGTGAACCCTTGTCTCAACATTGTTTCAACAAAGAAACCAAAAACAACAATGGATACCTATGCGATTACAAGCCAGCAGGTTTAGATGACATTAGAAGCCAGGAGGACAAAGCTTGAGCAGTTTATGGTTATAACTCAACACCCGAGATTAGATTGCAGATACTGTAATTAATTATAATTGTTCGCAGTGTAACCTTGTTTGGGAGGTTTGGCTGTTCTGAGTCACTTCCTGGACCAGCAGTGATTCAGTGTGACTGACAGAATGGGTGATCAATATTCCATCACACTCAAACCTGGATTAACACTTGCTGGATGATTCTGAATTAATCTTCAACTGATAAACTCCCTGTCTAGAATATATTAATTGTAACATAGAAAAAAAACACAGGAGCATAGAAGATAGGAGCAGGAGGAGGCCTTTTTTGCCCTTCAAGCCTGCTCTGCCATTCATCACGATCATGGCTGATCATCCAACTCAATAGCCTAATCCTGCTTTCTCCCCATAACCTTTGATCACATTCGCCCCAAGTGCTATACCTAGCCGCCTCTTGAATCTATTCAATGTTTTAGCATCAACTACTTCCTGTGGTAATGAATTCCACAATTGAAGTCCATAGACTGCCTCCCTCAAACACTAAATCAGCTCTGTACCGAGTTGGGCTAATGGGGGGGATTACACCCTTCTCAACCATGCTAATTCAGGGGAACAGGAGACTTCTCATTCCATGCCCTACATCCCCAGACTGAACACTCTCAGGCCACATAGACACCCTGCACTCTGCTCAAAATGGCTAACCTGCTGAGTAAGAAGTCTTACAACACCAGGTTAAAGTCCAACAGGTTTGTTTCAAACACGAGCTTTCGGAGCACGGCTCCTTCTTCAGGTGAATAACCTGCTGAGGCATTTTTCACGAGTCACGCTTGAGGCCTGTCTGAGGGAGGCTATCAATATTAGTACTAGTTCTGATTTGAAAAGCCAATGCACCAACCCACTCCAATCCCCCAAACTAAATTCTACTTTGCTAAAAAATTAATAATTGTTCACTTTGAAATTAAATATTAAAACCATATATAAACTGGCTAATCTGTGTGTGACTGAGTGTGCATGTGCAGGTGTGTAAAAGAGATTGAATTGTACACAATATTCCAGGTTTGGTCTCACCAAAACCCTGTATAATCGCAGCTAGACTTCCTTTCTCTGTTTCTCCTCTTCCTTACAATCAGGCAAAATGTACAACTTGCCTAACTAGTTGCTAGCTGTACCTGAATATTAATTTCCTGCGATTCATGTACAAGGAACCCACATTCCACTGAATACCAACATTTCGTCTGAAATAATTCTGTTTTTCCATTGATCTTGTCAAAGTGAATAGTTGCACACCTGCCTACATTAGACTCCATTTGTCACCTTGCACAATCACATATATACAGTATGTACCCCTGCAGGCTCTTATGGGTCCTTCTCACAGCTTAAATGTTATTGCCACACTTAGTTTTATATAAACAAACTTAAACTTTGCTCCCTCACCAAAGAGTGATTATTATTTAGTTCATAGTAATATTTTAGAGGTAATGTTTAGTTCCAGGAAGATTATTGTTGTAAAGGTTAGGCAACTAAAGTACTGGGTTTTGGAGATTGCCAGAATACCAAAACGAAAACAGCAGCTTAGTAGGTTGCCCATGTTTTTTCAGTCGAGTCAGAATCGAAATGAAGGGGCCATAACACAGCAGGTGGGCTTACGTAGCTGGAGAAAGTTCAAAGAGAGATAGTGCGCTTGACGGTCAGTATGAGGATAGACCTGGGGTGTGATTTCTCCACCGTGTTACGCCCAGCGCCGAACCCATTGTACCAGGTGTGTCGCGGGAGAGGTCCAAAATGGGCATCGCACCGGGCGGCGAGCTGATCGTGAGTCACCCGACTCGCAACATGGTCTAAGTCACACCCACACAGAGCGTGATCCAGATAATCATATATAAATGAGCTGGAATGGGCTGGAAGCATGTGCACTGTTTGGCACCCGGCACAAATCCCGTTTGGGGCCTTTCTCGGAATTCTCCCAACATAGCGGGAATTGTTCATGGCACAACGTGACCAGAAAATCGCCCCCATGATTTCTCTTTCATCAAATTGGAACTTTTCATGTGCCTCGTTGCACCTATGTTTCAAGTGCAATAATGGCCCCACAATAAATGGGGATTCTCCCAGGTCTGCTTCGTGTAACTCCATGGGGGAGCCAGTAAAATTCCCATGGAACTTCAGGCTCCCGGGCAACCAACGTTTGATTTTAAAATTCTCATCCCTGTTTTCAAATTCCTCAATGGCCTCACATCTCCCTGTCTCTGTAATCTTCTCCAGCCCCACAAACCCTCGATATCTGCTCTCCTCTAATTCTGGTCTCTTGTCCATTCCCAATTACAATTGCTCCACCGTTGATTGGCCATGCCTTCAGTTGCCCAGGCCCCAAGCTCTGGAATCCCACCCTCCACCTCTACACCCCTCTTCCTCTCCATCCCACTTTCCTCTATTGAACTTACTTCTTTGACTCAACGTGTGGTCACCTAGTAACTCCTTATGGGGATCAGTATCACATGTTGGTGTTCCTGGGTTAGGGCTGCTATATAAAGATAAGTTGATATTATTTGTTTTCATGTTTCAAATGCTGATACCTAGGCTGGCCGGTGGCCTTCTTTGCGAGATTTCTAGTTTTAATGAAGCTGTTGGTCTGGTTTTGCTGGTATGGCATGTTTGCAAAGTTGGGTGACAAATGTGGTTACAAAATCCTTTCCTTAAAGGAAAACAAAAAAAAAAAGGATAGCGATCAGTGGGGAGACATTCAACTTGTGCCCAAAGTGGGGAGAAAGATCTGTAATCTGAGCCAAATTGAGACGTGGAAGATGGGGAGATGAGGGGAATGAAGCCAGGCAGCAGCCTGAGGTATTTCAAATGGATATTCCCTCTTGTTCCACAGCGAGGCAACAACGAGAAAAGTGTGTGGCCATTTCTTCGTATGTAAGGCCTCCTGTGGTCCCTTTAAGGACTTCTGGTTCAGGCCCTCAAGCCCTGTCCAAAGTAACTGCAAGGTAGGCCTTGATTTTCACAATAAGGAAGCCTCGCATCAATTCGAAGTGGACAGGTTTCTTGACCATTTATAGGCTCGCTTAAATACGGCATCAGATTGTTTGATCAGTCATCCTCCCCTCGCCCCCATCAATGTTCAGTGTCTGATTTCTGTTCTTTCTGATGCAAAATAGAACCCATGATTTGAATTCCTTCCCCATGTATCTGATGTTGCTGAGTTGATGATAATAATCGCTTATTGTCACAAGTAGGCTTCAATGAAGTCACTGTGAAAAGCCACATTCCGGCGCCTGTTCGGGGAGGCTGGTGCAGGAATTGAATCCGCGCTGCTGGCATTGTTCTGCATTACAAGCCAGCTGTCTTAGCCCACTGTGCTAGACCAGTTGAACAATACACCGTACATTTAATGTAGAGATTGGTGCTTTGAGGCATTCCAGTGCCTTTTTGGGGCATAAATGAAGTGCATTTCCTCTGATCACTTCATCTGTCTATATATTGGCCTTGTGTAAAATAGTCCATTGGATTAATACAGGAGGAATAAGAATAGCAGAAAAATATTTGGCCCAACTATTGCCTCCCACGTGTTGGAAACCTGTGAATTCAGGTATTAACTTGGCAGATATACAAAAATCTTCACAATGTTCTCTGCACAAAGTTGCATGTGAATAAATCACTGTAATACAATGAACTCTATAATTAAGACATACTTCAAAAGGTCTTTCGGTTCATTTGGTTCTTTTGAGAAATAACAAAATTGTGAACAGTGGGGGACAATTAAACAATTCACTGCAGGAGGAGGCTCCACAAATATTGGCATCCTAAATGATGGAGGAGCCCAGCACGTCTGTCCAAAAGACAAGGCTGAGGCATTCGCAACTGCAACCTGAAGTGCTGAGTGGATGAACCATCTCTGTCTCCTCCAGGGGTCCTCAGCATCACAGATGTCAGTCTTCAGCCAATTCGATTCACCCCATGTGACGTCAAGGAACAGCTGAAGTCACTGGATATTGCTAAAGCTATGGGCCCTGACAATATTCCAGCAATATTACTGAAGTCTTGTGCTCCAGACCTTGCTGCACCAAGTTGTTCTAGTACAGCTGCAACACTGGAATCTACCCAGCAATGTGGACAATCGCCCAGGTATATCTTGTACACAAGAAACAGGACAAATCCAAACTGTCCAATTACCGACCCATCAGTCTACTCTTAATCGTCAGTAAAGTGATGGAAGGGGTTAAAAACAGTATGATGAAGCGATCATAACCTGCTCATGGACCTCAGTTTGGGTTCCATCAGGGTCAGTCAGCTCCTGACCTCATTACTCCTTTAGTTCAGACATGGACAAAAGAACTGAAGGACAGAGGTGAGGTGAGAGTGACTGCCCTTGACATCAGAGATTGGTATCAAGGACAGAGGTGAGGTGAGAGTGACTGCTCTTGACATCAGAGATTGGAATCAAGGAGCCCAAGCAAAACTGGCACAAAGGAAGATGACTGTGGTGGTTGGAGGTCATATTCTCTGCTCCACAAAATCATGGCAGGAGTTCCTCAGGGTACAGTCCTAGGCCTAACCACTTTCAGCTGCTCCATCAATGACCTGCCTTCCATCATAATGTCAGAAGTAGGGATGTTCACTGATGATTGCACAATGTTCAGCACCATTCTTAACTCCTCAGATAATGAAGCAGTCCATGTCCAAATGCAGGAAGGGGCTTGGGCTGACAAGTGCCAAGCAACATTCATGCCACACAAATGCCAGGCAATGACCATCTCCAAGAGGAGAGGATCTAACCACCGTCTCTTGACATTAAAAGGCATTACCATCACTGAATCCACCACAATCACCATCCTGCAGTTTACAATTGATCAGAAACTGAACTAGACTAGCAATATTAATACTGTGGCTGCCAGGGCAGGTCAAAAGTTAAGACTCCTGTGGCGAGTAACTCACCTCCTGACTTCCCAAAGTCTGTCCACCATCTACATGGCACGAGTCAGGAGTGTAATAGAATACTCTCCACTTGCCTGGATAAGTGCAGCTCCAACAACACTCAAGAAGCTCAACACCATCCAGGACAAAGCAGCCCACATTATTACTCCGCCTTCCACAAACATTCAAACCCTCCACCACTGACAAACAGTGGCAGCCGTGTGTACCATCGACAAGGTGCGCTGCAGGAACTCACCAAGGCTCTTTAGACAGCACCTTCCAAACCCACATCCTCTACCATCTAGAAGGACAAGGGCAGCAGATACCTGGGAACACCACCACCTGGAGGCTCCCCTCCAAGTCACTCACCATCCTGACTTGGAAATATATCGCCGTTCCTTCACTGTCACTGGGTCAAAATTCTGAAATATCATCCGTAACAGCACTATGTGTGTACCTACATCTCAGGGACTTCAGCAGTTCAAGAAGCCAGCTCACAACCTGAAGGGCAACTAGGAATGGCAATAATTGCTAGTCTGGCTAGTGATGCCCATATCTCGTAAATTAATGTTAAAAAAATTGTTTGCCTTTCATCTTGTTTTTCCAAGATGAGTTGTGTAAAGATCCTTCCTGTTTATTCCCTGATTTTATTCTGCCGTTATCATTTTTTTATCCATGGAAGATTGATGGACATGAAACTTTGGTGGACGATTTGTCTCTGGTTTATATAAAAGAGCTTTGTTGAATTGGCAGAGGAATTAGAAGTAGAGGTAACAGCCAGAGCTAGGAAGGTGGAGAGGGTGGTTGGGCAGCATGGTAGCATAGTGGTTAGCACAATTGCTTCACAGCTCCAGGGTGCCAGGTTCGATTCCAGCTTGGGTCACTGTCTGTGCGGAGTCTGCATATCCTCCCCGTGTGCGCGTGGGTTTCCTCCGGTTGCTCCGGTTTCCTCCCACAGTCCAAAGATGTGCAGGTTAGGTGGATTGGCCGTGCTAAATTGCCCCTTAGTGTCCAAAATTGCCCTTCGTGTTGGGTGGGGTTACTGGGTTATGGGGATAGGGTGGAGGTGTTGACGTTGGGTAGGGTGCTCTTTGCAAGAGCCGGTGCAGACTCGATGGGCCGAATGGCCTCCTTCTGCACTGTAAATTCTATAACTATCATGATTGCTCAGCATTTAAATTCGAAAGAGATGCGAGGAACACAAAGTGTGAGGGCAAAGCGGTATATCATCAAGGACATTAAATGGTGGGGAAATTGAGCTGGAGAGAACTCCATTGCAGTTAGATCATGACAGGGAATTTTTAACAAATGGGAAAGGAAATGGAGGTGCAGCAAAAAAAAAAGTGGAAATGGAGATGGAAATTGAAATGAGGAGGTTGGAAATAGAGAGAGAGAGGAAAAAGTAAAAGCGAGAGCAGAAAAAGCATGAGAGAGAGAGAGAGAGGAAAGAGCAAAAGAGAGAGTGTTCCAGTTTAAGGCACTGGATATTAGAGGGCAGCTGCCAGGAACTAGAGGGGAGCTTAATCTCAGAACAGAACCCGTGGAGATAGGTTTAAATTTATACAGGCCCTCCCAAAATTCGAAGAGAAGGAAGTATAAACCTTTTTTAGGGCTTTTGAGAAAACAACAATCCAAATGGAATGGCTAAACGAAAAGCGGACATTACATAGAACATATAGAAGAACATAGAACAGTACAGCACAGAACAGGCCCTTCGGCCCTCGATGTTGTGCCGAGCAATGATCACCCTACTCAAACCCACGTATCCACCCTATACCCGTAACCCAACAATCCCCCCATTAACCTTACACTACGGGCAATTTAGCATGGCCAATCCACCTAACCCGCACATCTTTGGACTGTGGGAGGAAACCGGAGCACCCGGAGGAAACCCACGCACACAGGGGGAGGACGTACAGACTCCACACAGACAGTGACCCAGCCGGGAATCGAACCTGGGACCCTGGAGCTGTGAAGCATTTATGCTAACCACCATGCTACCGTGCTGCCCTGTACCTGTTACCTGTACAAAGTAAATTGACGGGGTGACACAGGACGTTGATGCTTCCCTGTGAGAGGGGATGTTTAGGAATTATGATGAGATAAAAAAAAAAGCTATTCTGGTTGCATACGAAATGGTTCCCGAAGCATAAAGGCAGAAGTTTTGGAATTTCAGGAAAAAGCTGGGACAGACAGATGCTGAATTCGAAAAGGTTAAGCAGAATAATTTTGAAAGATGGGTACGAGAATTGGGAGCTGCAATTATCTATGAGGCTCTGAGAGAGGTCATTCTCTTAAAGGAATTTCAGCATTCCCCACCTTCTATGATAAGAACCCATGTTGAAGACCCGAGGGTGAAGACTGCTAGACAAGCAGCAATTATAGCTGACGATTATGAGCTAATCCATAAATTTAAACCTTTGTTCCATAGCCCCCAGAATTTTGAAAAAGATAGAGGAGATGGGCGAGTTAAATGAAGGCAGGTAGCCAAAGTATAGAATGGATATCTGGGAATGCTCTGGGAATGTACTCCTCCTCAGACCAGGAAGGAAGTTACTGGGGATGAAGGTACGACCCGGAAGTCTAGGTGCTGCCATTGCAATAAGGTGGAACACGTTCCTTCGGCATGTTGGAAGTTGCAAAGCATGCCCATGGGACTGGTCGGAGTTCATAAGGAGAATTCTGAAACAGGCAGGAAGGTGGATTATTACAGGGCAAACTAACTTTCACTGGACTTAGGAGACCTAAGACAAACCCTGCCATGGGAGCAGGTGTGAGGAGTGAGGTGGATGAGAGATAAGCAGGGTTTTTGTATAAGGGGAGGGTCACCCCATTTTCATCATTGTGCCAAACCCATAACTATCTTGAGGGCCACTCAAACCCTATTGCTGGAGAAGGGCTTGGTTTTCCCTCCAGAGAGCTCAATGAAAGCTAAGGTATCAGCAAATGGGATCGGTGGAGACTATATCCCAGTTCCATTGTATAAAGTACAATTGGAGCGTGATTTAGTGTCAGGGCCAATAGTTCTCGGAGTGGTTAAGAAATTCCGAGTGGACGGAGTAGACTTACTTTTGGGGAGTGTTTTGGCTGGAGTGAAGGTTGTAGCTTCACCCATGATTACAGAGGGTCTGAGCGAAGTACTGCAGATAGCGCAAGATACCAATGGTAGGACATGTGGGAATTAGGAAAACTCATTGGGCATTAATTGACTCAAAGAAAGAAATGTTGAAAGACATTAATCACATCAATTGATAATGGCAATGAATCTGATTCTGCGGATAGTGATGAAATTATCACTGTGAGAATGATTTCTCACAGAAATTGTCAAAGACAAAATCTAGTAGAAAACCAGGGGCGGGATTCACCGACACCCCCGCTGGGTCGGAGAATTGCTGGGGGGGGGGGGGGGGGGGCGTGAATCCCGCCCCCCGTGGCTGCTGAATTCTCTGGCGCCGGAGATTTGGCGGGGGCAGGAATCGCGCCACGCCGGTCGGCGGGCTCCCCCGGCGATTCTCTGGCCCGCGATGGGCCAAAGTCCCGCCCGTTCTATGCAGGTCCCGCTGGCGTCAATTGGAGTTGGTCCCTTACCGGCAAGTCCTGGCGGCGTGGGCGGGCTCCGGGGTCCTCGGGGGGGGGGGGAGGGTGATCTGGCCCCGGGGGTTGCCCCCACGGTGGCCTGGCCCGCGATCAGGGCCCACCGATCCGGGGGCGGGCCTGTGCCGTGGGGGCACTCTATTCCTCCGCGCCAGCCGTGTAAGCCTCCGCGATGGCTGGCGCGAAGGTGAACCCCTTTGCGCATGCGCGGGGATGCCGTCAGCAGCCGCTGACAGTCCCACGCATGCGCGGACCCACGCCGGCCGGCGGAGTCCCTTCGGCCCCGGCTGACGCGGTGCCAAAGGCCTTCCACGCCAGCCGGCGAGGCGCAAACCACTCCGCCGCCAGCCTAGCCCCTGCGTTTTTACAGCAATGTGGGGACATAGCCCCATTTTGGGAGAATCCAGCCCGAGGGCTGTGATTACGAAGACTCTGATGAGGAGGTAAAAGATTCCTTCAGATCGGAAAGCCAGCTTCCTGCCCGTGCGGAAAGAAAACAAGGAAGAAAGTGAAAGAGCGCCAAGAGATCAGGTGACCGGGAAGAGGAATTCCATTCCAGGAAGAGTGTCCAAAGGATCAGGACACAGGAGACGGACAGAAAGAAGTTCCCAAAGAAGGAAGAAGATCCCAAACCAAGGAATGGGATAAAAGAGATCGTAAGAAGACAATCAAGTTAAGGGGCAAGGACTGGAATCTGAAAATGATCCTGTTCAGTGAAGTTAGAAGTAAGAAGCAGAGAAAAAGACTCCAAATTAAAGATGCGGAGCTGTGGGGAGCAAATTTGGTTTGAGAGAAGCCAATCACTCTGGGGAGACAACTGAAGTGCCTTTGGAGCAGAGGTGGTCTGCTGGGCTTGATCGAAAATATGAGAGTGTGCATGGAAGGTGAAGTTTGACTGCTCACAGAGAACCTGCAGAAAGGAACATTGGAGGGAAAGGTTGAAATCCTGGAGCTGGATCCTTATTGACGACATCCAAGGGAAAATGTGGTTTAGGAGAGATTCCCAGGTTGAGTTCTTTCAGTGTGAAGATTGGAAGTCCTCGTGAAGAGGATAGAGTTTTAGTGAGATCAGTTGACTCACGGTGCAACAAGTGTCTGGGGGGTTGATATAAAATCCATGGAATCCGCTTTGGCTGCACCTGTCACTTTGTTTTGGGGTGTGGTGTGTCTGACTATTGTTCAGCTATTAGTTCACATATAACTGCACACTTACAGTGAATGTTAGAGTATAAAATGGATTTTGTAACTTGCGCTATCTTTACCAATTTGTATGTGAGGACAAAGGTATAGTTGGGGTGAAGGAATAATGTGATTTGATTCATTTACCGGTGCTTGTTCTGAAGTCTTTCCAACCTTTCTGTCTTGTGTTGAAAGTTCATTTTTCTTGTTTATTACATGTTTTATTCTTTGTGTGAAAAGTACACTGGTAGACCACAATGAATTTGTTAGAATCCATAGAATCTCTAAAGTGCAGGAGGAGGCCATTCGGCCCATTGAGTCTGCACTGACCCAGCAAAAGAGAATCCTACCTAGGCCCACTCCCCTGCCCTATCCCTGTAACCCTGTAACCTCACCTAATCTGCGCATCTTTGAATTGTGGGAGGAAACCGAAGCACCCAGAGGAAACCTACGCAGACACGGGGAGAACATGCAGGGGCTGGTTTAGCACAGGGCTAAAGAGCTGGCTTTTAAAGCAGATCAAGGCAGGCCAGCAGCACGGTTCAATTCCCGTACCAGCCTCCCCAAACAGGTGCTGTAATGTGGCGACTAGGGTCTTTTCAGAGTAAATTCATTTGAAGCCTACTTGTGACAAAAAGCGATTTTCATTTTTCTTTTCATTTTCAGACTCCACACAGACAGTCACCGAGGTCAGTATCGATCCTGGGTCCTTGGAGCCGTGAGCAGCAGGTTTGGAATATTTGGCAGCAGTGCTAACTACTGTGCCACCTCAACGCCCTTCCATGGTTCCTAAAAAATATATAAAAGTTGGGATCTATCAAGTCAGGTTTCACTCTGGGATCTGGTTTGTCCAGTAGTAACATCAGCTGGGATCCTGATGATACAGCTCCTTGTGTTTATTTTGACAGGATAATTACTGATTTTCAACCACTTGTCTACCCCACTCCTTAATTCCCTTTGAATCCAAAGAAACTATCATTTTGAGCCTTGACTATATTCAAGGAGCAGCTAGAATCTGATAGGGTAGCAAATTGCAAAGATGCAAAACTCTCTGGGTGAAAAGATTTCTCCTCTTCTTAGTCCTGAATGGATGAACCTTATCTTCAAACCATGACCCCTGGTTCTAGACTCATCGTCCAATGGAAACAGCAACTCAGTATTGAGCCTCTCACAACATTTTGCACGATTGACTACAGATTTTTTTTAAAAATGACATTCTCCACCAATCATGAAAGATTCATAGTCACAAATATAATATATTCTTTTATGACCAATGTGCAAAATTAGCTTTGATGTAAATAACTTTTCTCTTTCTTCACCAAAACCTCAACTTCCCAGTTACTTCCACAGTAAATTTTTCTTTTTGCTCTCCCTCCCCTCGGGTTTTGTGGTATTTCTGCGATTGAAGTATTTCATTTATTGATTTGTTCTTTTCTCCTCCCCAAATCCTTTATTTGCACAAACATTTGCGTGATTATAAATGTTATATTTTTGCTCTTTTACTGCTCACGGTGGGTTTGGTTTTATTTTTGCTGAAGCTTTCTTTGCCACGGCAGTGCCCAGAGAGGTTTGCCTACTGTTGGATCCTGACCCGTGCCTGAGCGGGTAGTACTTGCCATGGTATGTTCTGACTAACTCTGACTGAATGCCACCCCCTCCACCCAACCCCAAATCAAGATATGAAAGACATATGGTGCAGGAATAGGTTGACTCAAAGCTTTCCTGTGGACAATGGGCCACCTTCATCAGATCATTGCCCGCTGTGTATCATGCAAAGTCACAGGTAGGCCACAGGCTTCGGACCTGAAACGTGCTTGGTCCTCCACAAGTTACCTTGGAAAGTATCTCAAAAATTTGAAACAGGTCGGGGAAGCCATTTGATGCTGTTAATATACAATGGCACGGTGAGTGCCATTTCCCACTAACAGAATGCTTCCATCAGCCCAAAACGACATTCTGCCTGTCTGCACGTATTTCAGTGACAAAGCCATACCACATGCGTAGGCCTTATATCCCAATGACTGGCTGGTCGATTTGAACAGTTCATAATGTGCAGGGTACAGATTGTAGTCAATCAGCCTGAAAATCCCCAAACAAAATGTCTACTATTAGATGTGATTCTGCAGTTGGGCAGCACTTGCTGAACAATTGTGAGTGCGCTAATAGCTGCACGAACAACCCAATTTAAGAGAATTGGTCAAGCTCATAATGTGGCTCATTTACATTTGCTCTAAATGGCATACATAGATAGGCAGAGATCCGTTCTCTTCAAACAAAAGCCTTGCACCTTTTTCGAACTACCCAGGAGCTTGGGGAGCCTATAGCTCTATGCTGCTTTCTCCGTGGAAACGTCCTGAAGTGTTGATTTGCCAACTAATCAGCACTCTTTTCCCCTGTGGTATAAATTGTTGTGAGCATTTGAAAATTAGTATGTTTGCCTTTGTTCTGATGAAACAGATATTTCAAACGATTCTGTTATTTATATGGAGTTAAATGCTCAAAGTGCTTGCAGAAACTGTCCACAAAATGTGAATTCCTGAAGAAAGATCTATGCAATGCATTTTAAAAGATCACTGGACAGTTTAGAGCTTCCTTGAAAGGGCACCAGCTTTATGTCAATATGAGCTGTCACACCACATCTTTCCGAGGCATCACAGCTGTAATTGTGGTCTCAAAGGCATCACAACTCAAAGGTATCGCATTCACGGAGTGAGAAACTGCAACATTAAATGGCATAATGCTTAAACCAAATAATTGATCTTACATATTAAATTGTTTATTAAACTTTCGAAAGGTCTGCAACCATTGAGCCACAGACAGAGCTACTCTTTTGCCAACAACAGAGGCAAAAAGCTTCAGTGATATGTCCCCCTTTTCAACGATAATTTAGTCTATTGTAGTGATTCATCTCTCTCGCACACTGAATTTCTTCAAAGCAAATTAAATTTACAACTCAATTGGCCTCAGTGTTAATTAGAAATAAGTTCCCTTTCTTTTCCTTAAAGAAACCCACCATGGTTAAAACTGCCCTTTAATCTGAACCAAGCAGGTAACAATCTGGCAGCTCACACTTTGGCATTTGCCAACCCTGCACTCTCTCTGTTCCTTTACTTCATCTGAGGAAATGCTTATCCTGTGCCCAGCAGCTCTCACCCTCTTTCTTTGCCCCCGCAACCACCCCTACTCCGCCCAGTGGCTGTTGACCCGCTATCCAGAGCTCATTGATGAAGGGAGGGGTATCGCTGATGTAATCCCAGGACTTAATCGTCACTGCTGCCTAGGTAATTTCAGATTCTAATAGAACGGGTTGTCCCAAAATGAAAAGCAAAATACAAGACTGTTGTTAACCATATTCCTAATCAACTGTAAACAGAACAACGTTGGGATCGCCCAGTGTAAGATATTACTCCACATTTGCCACTGAATGCAATAGGTTGCCACTGGTAACCATCCGCTGACATCTGAATTTACTGTGAGTCATTTAACTACAGGGCTTCATTATCCCTCATTATGATACAATACCCAATGCATTACAGCTCCTTTAATTAATGGTTGATCTTTTTTAAAATTACCATTCAGATTTCTTTATATCATGCAATTGATTTAAAGGGGCAATTATAATATTAGCATAATTACATATTTTACATGATGTGACATGTGTAACAAAATTAGACTAGGCAAGCTGTCTTCTACACTCAAACGTTAAAGAAAACAGGATCCAGACTACTAAATATGCAGACACTGAAAGTATTGGTCAAATGTCCAGTATGAGCTGCCTTACATTTTTGACGTGGCAAATGTTAAGTGGCTTCGCTTTTGAAAAAAAGCCTTTCATCTCTTCAATGCCTATTGATTTCATATAAGGCTTCAATTAAAAACATCAATGAATTAAATATATTTTTCTCATGCAAAATATGTAAACCAGCTTGATTTCCTAAAAAAAAAGAATCTTACGATAACAGTGAAGTCAAATTTGAATCCCAGTTTGTACTTGCGGCCTGAACAGGGCAATGTGATCAATTAGCCTCAATGACATTTGAGGCCGGTTGTTTATTCCTATCTGGTCGCTCATGAGGTGACCCTGAGGCGTTTTATTTGGTAAAGCCATGATGCAATGGGTAACTGAGAAATAAAGTTTTAGGTTCAAGTCCCACTCCAGGACTTCAGCACGAAACATAAGGTTGATACTCCGGAGCAACTGCACTATTGGGGGGAATGGCCTTCCAGATCAGGGCCGGGATTCTTCCCTACCCGGCGGGGCGGGGGGGGGGTCCCGGCGTAGCGGAGTGGCGCCAACCACTCCGGCGTCGGGCCTCCCCAAAGGTGCGGAATTTCCCGCACCTTTAGGGGCTAAGCCCGCGCCGGAGTGGTTTCCGCCACTCCGACTGGCGCCAAAACCGGTGCCAACGGCCTTTAGCGCCCACCGAAAGGCCTTCACCGGTCCGCGCATGCGTCGGTGCATCAGCGGCCACTGACATCACCACTGGCGCATGCGCGGTGGAGGGGGTCTCTTCTGCCTCCGCCATGGTGGAGGCCGTGGCGGAGGTGGAAGAAAAAGAGTGCCCCCCACGGCCGGTCGGTCGGTGGGCCCCGATCGCGGGCCAGGCCATCGTGGGGGCACCCCCCGGGGTCCGATCACCCGCGCCACCCCCAGGACCCTGGGGGCCCGCTCCCGCCGCCAATCCCGCCGGCACCAGAGGTGCTCCAATTCTCACTGGTGGGAGAGGCCTGTCAGCGGCGGGACTTCGGCCCATCGTGGGCCGGAGAATCGCTGCGGGGGGCACGCCGATCGGCATGGGGGCAAGCCGATTGGCGGGGCGTGATTCCCGCTCATACCGATTCCCGGGTGGCGGAGAATTCCGGCCACAGCGGGGGCGGGATTTACGCCCTCCCCGGGCGATTCCCCGACCCTGCGGTGGGGGGGTCGGAGAATTCCGCCCCAGATGTCAAACTAAAGTTGCACCCTGTTCTTGGATGGATTTGAAAGCTCCCATGACGGTATTTCAAAGAAGAGCAGGCGAGTTATCCCCAATGTCCTGCCCAACATTTATCCCTCAGTCAACATCACAAAATAGGCGATCTGATCATTATCACATTGCTGTTTGTGGGATATTGCTGTGCACATATCGGCTCCATTACAACAGTGACTACACTTCGAAAAGATCTTCATTGGCTGTAAAACACATTGAGGCATTTGGTTATTGAGTCAAATGCTATGGAAATGAAAATCTCTTTCACCACAATCCCAGAGGCAAGGATATCGGCTCAGAATTTGCAATAGAGACACAGTTAAAGCTATCAGGGCTCGTCATTATTGAAGAATAAATTGGACTGCACCTGCAGCATTTTGCACCTGTGCAGTTAATTACCAAATTCAGGAAGTTGCTGTCCAATTTTCAGAGCTCTTTCATATGTTATGCAGCACCGGAATCTCACCCAGAGACTCTAAATAAAATGCAGGAAAGACAAAGGTTTCAATACTTAGCCACTGAACAGGCAGAAAAGGTCAGGGTGGGAAATTCAGGAGTAAGTAACTTTTTAAGTGATAATTACTGCAAAATAACCTCTTGGACCTGAAAATTTAACTTTACAATTGTGGAGTTGCATTCCTGCAGAATTTAATTTTTCTTGGAGATCCTTGAAATATATACATGTCAATGAACAAAGATAAAAGAAACAGGATGGAAAGTAAAGAAAAATGAATTTTTAAAATTTTTCTTTTTTCTTGGTCTCTTCCATACAATCCCTACAGTGCAGAAGGAGGCCATTCGGCCCATCGAGTCTGCATCAACCTTCCAAAAGAGCCCAGGCTCATTCCCCCGCCCCATCCCCATAACCCCCACTAACCTTTGGACATCAAGGGAAAATTTATAATGGCCAATCCACCTAAGCTGCACATCTTTGGACTGTGGGAGGAAACCGGGGCATCCGGAGGAAAGGCATGCAGACACGGGGAGAAGGTGCAAACTCCACACAGTCACCTGAGGTAGGTTTTGAACGTGGCCCTGGCACTGTTTAGCAGCAGTGCTAACCACTTTCCATCTGTCTTTCCCTCACTTTGCTTTGCTTTCAGTACATGGCCTTTACATTGAATTAAGTATAGTATTTTAATTTACCCTTCCTGCATAACAATCATGTGTCTCGGTGAGCTGGTTTCGAAATCTGATTATTTTCCAAGACAAACTGTTGCTTGCCCAGGCCAATGATTTCATTGATCTCGTGTAGGGCTCCTTGATGCCACATTTGGTGTAATGCTGCCTTGATGTCGCAGCCGCTCTCACTTCACCTTTGAAATTCAGCACCTCGGTCTGTGTTTGGAGCAAGACTGTAATGAGGTCAGGAGCCAAACTACCCTGACGTAACCCAAACTGAGCATCAATGAGGACCAGGTTAATGGTGAGTAGGTGCTGCTTAATAGCACTGTCAATGGCATTCTGCTGATGATTGAGAGTAGGCAGATGGGGGCGGTCAGTGATTGGATCTCTCTGCATTCTATGAACAGGTCCTGTCTGGACCATTTTGTACTTTGTTGGGTAGATATCAATGTGCAGCTGTACTGGAAACAGCCTGGCTAGAGGATAATTCCGCAGCACGTTTTCAGCACTGCAGGTGGGCTGTTATTGGGGTCCGTAGGCTTTGCTGTAGCCAGTACTCTTAGCTGTACCTGGACGTCACGTGGAGTGAATCAAATTGGCTGAGGTTTGGCATCTATGACGCTGGGAATCTCAGGAGGAGTCCAATGCAGATCACCCAACTGAAGTACTGGAAGGAGAGCACTCCTGATATGGCATGAGTGTTGTGGTCTGTACCATGTTGCAGAGTGGGAGGTATTAATAAGAATTTGAACTTTGTGATTTGTAATGGGAGCGTAAATTACTGCCAAAAGTCAGTGAACATTTTGTTTGGTCAACAAAATTTCCGTCCCGCCCGTTTTGAGTCCCACTGTGGGCGGGACAAGGAAATCCCAGACAATGTGCTGGATTCTCCCAAAGTGGGGCTATGTCCCCACGCCGGTGTAAAAATACAGGCATTGCACTCCCGAGTTTCCTAAAAAAAATACAAGCCCACATACCCCAGGGGGCTAGCGGGGATTGGCGTGCTTCACGCAGCTTTGGCTGCGGATACGGGCCCCCGCACCTCTGGTTTCGAGTCCGTGCATGCGCACTCCGGGCCCGATTTTGTCGGGGAAGTTCATTCTCCGCCCCCACGCCAAACATGATTTCAGCGCGGGCCTGTGTAGAATCCAGCCCAATGTGTTTAAGCCTCATTAATCTTTAGTAAAACAGCTCCATGAGGATTTTGAACGGAGATTCAATTTTCTTGAACTACTTCACAGATCTCTGAAGGTACAAAGAACAAAGAAAAGTACAATGCAGGAACAGGCCCTTCCGTCTAATCCTGTGCCGACCATGCTGCCCGTCTAATCTAAACACTTCCTGGGTCCGTATCCCTCTATTCCCATCCTATTCATGGATTTGTCAAGATACCGGGGCAGCACGGTAGCATGGTGGTTAGCATAAATGCTTCACAGCTCCAGGGTCCCAGGTTCGATTCCCCGCTGGGTCACTGTCTGTGTGGAGTCTGCACGTCCTCCCCGTGTCTGCGTGGGTTTCCTCCGGGTGCTCCGGTTTCCTCCCACAGTCCAAAGATGTGCGGGTTAGGTGGATTGGCCATGCTAAATTGCCCATAGTGTAAGGTTAATGGGGGGATTGTTGGGTTACGGGTATAGGGTGGATACGTGGATTTGAGTAGGGTGATCATTGCTCAGCACAACATCGAGGGCCGAAGGGCCTGTTCTGTGCTGTACTGTTCTATGTTCTATGCCCCTTAAATGCCACTGTCATCCCTGCTTCCACCACCTCCTCTGGCAGCGAGTTCCAGGCACCCACTACCCTCTGTGTAAAAAACTTGCCTCGTACATCTCCTCTATACCTTGCCCCTCGCACCTTAAACCTATGCCCCTTACTAATTGACCCCTCTACCCTGGGAAAAAGCCTCTGACTATCCACTCTATCTATGCCCCTCATAATTTTGTAGACCTCTATCAGGTCGCCCCATAACCTCCGTCGTTCCAGTGAGAACAAACCAAGTTTATTCAACCTCTCCTCATAGCTAATGCCCTCCATACCAGGCAACATCCTGGTAAATCTCTTCTCACCCTCTCTAAAGCCTCCACATCCTTCTGGTAGTGTGGCGACCAGAATTAAACACTATACTCCAAGTGTGGCCTAAATAAGGTTCTACACAGCTGCATCATGACTTGCCAATTCTTATACTCAATGCCCTGGCCAATGAAGGCAAGCATGCTGTATGCCTTCTTGACTACCTTCTCCACCTGTGTTTCCCCTTTCAGTGACCTGTGTACCTGTATACCTATATCTCTCTGACTGTCAATACTCTTGAGGGTTCTACCATTCACTGTATATTCTCTACCTGCATTAGACCTTCCAAAATGCATTACCTCACATTTGTCCGGATGAAACTCCATCTGCCATCTCTCCGCCCAAGTCTCCAAACAATCTAAATCCTGCTGTATCCTCTACAGTCCTCATCGCTATCCGCAATTCCACTAACCTTTGTGTCGTCTGCAAACTTACTAATCAGACCAGTTTCCTCCAAATCATTTATATATACTACAAACAGCACTGATCCCTGCGGAACACCACTAGTCACAGCCCTCCAATCAGAAAAGCACCCTTCCATTGCTACTGTCTGCCTTCTATGACCTAGCCTGTTCTGTATCCACCTTACCAGCTCACCCCTGATCCCGTGTGACTTCTTTGTACCAGTCTGCCATGAGGAACCTTGTCAAAAGCCTTACTGAAGTCCACATAGACAACATCCACCTGCATCAATCATCTTTGTGACTGTGGTGAATGTAATATATGTTAATATATATGTTAATTCACACTGTTGTTGTAAGCGCAGTAGCGCTGTCCTACCACTAGGGGGAGTAGCGCTGGGAGCACCTAGGAACATGTACTGGGCTCCACCCTTGGTTCCGCCCACGACTCCTCCCCCTAGTGCAGCTGTATAAGTACCCGTGTCCAGAGTCAGCCTGGGTCACTACGAGTTAATCGACAGGTAACAGGCTGGCTCTGAAGTAAGTCGATTAAAGCCTAGATTCACATCGGAAACACGTGTCTGGTGAATTGATGGTTCTATCAGTGACCTCTTTGAAAAACTCTATCAAGTTAGTGAGACATGACCTCCCCTTCACAAAACAGTGCTACCTCCCGCTAATACGTCCATTTGCTTCCAAATGGGAGTAGATCCTGTCTCAAAGAATTCTCTCTGGTAATTTCCCGACCACTGACGTAAGGCTCACCAGCCTGTAGTTCCCTGGATTATTCTTGCTATCCTTCTTAAACAAAGGAACAACATTGGCTATTCTCCAGTCCTCCGGGACATCACCTGAAGACAGTGAGGATCCAAAGATTTCTGTCAAGGCCTCAGCAATTTCCTCTCTAGCCTCCTTCAGTATTCTGGGGTAGATCCCATCAGGCCCTGGGGATTTATCTACCTTAATGTTTTTCAAGACGCCCAACGCCTCGTCTTTTTGGATCTCAATGTGATCCAGGCTATCTACACACCCTTCTCCAGACTCAACATCCACCACTTCCTTCTCTTTGGTGAATACTGATGCAAAGTATTCATTTAGTATCTCGCCCATTTCCTCTGGCTCCACACATAGATTCCCTTGCCTGTCCTTCAGTGGTACTGTAGTTTAGTGGTTATATCACCGGATTAGTAATCCAGAAACCTGGACTAATAATCCAGAAGCCATGTTCATATCCCAAGGGGCATGTTGCGAAGTCGAATTCCGATTTGATGTGGCAATAATTGATCGTGAACCAATTGACCAGTTATAAAGCCCCTACCGCTTCACTCACCTCCTTCCTCACCAGACCTTCCCACTACCCTGGTTGACGCTTAAATTCCCTCCGGTAAAAGAGGAAACCAGGGATGGACATTAAAAGTTTGTCTCAGCAATGATGCACAGATCCGAAGAGTGGATGATAAAAAAACATTCCCATTCATCCTTGGAATTAATTTGTTTTGTTGTTCTAATTGCAGCCATTCTGAGCAACGATTTTGTGCCAAATCATGATCAAATGATAGTTTGATATTGCCATCCGTTCACAGCTTATTGACCTGTCCTTGCCCTTTATGTACAGTGAATAAAGGTGCTGAGAACCTGAGGATTATGTGGACTAGTGCGGGATTCCCCCCCCCCCCCCCCCCCCCCCTCCCCCCCAACCACCAACCCGGCAACAGCAGAGGCTCTCCATCGGCCGTTGGCGGGATCTTCTGGCCCTGCCGATGCCTAAGGCCTTTTGTGTGGGCGTAACCCATCCGGGCTGTCTCCGGGGAACCCGCCGCAGAATGTTACCTTTGGCGGGGCCGGAAGACCCAATTGGCGGGAAGGGCCAGAAAACCCGTCCCTTTAGTTTCTAACATCTATCATCTGACAGCACTCACCTTCTCCTCATTTTCAAGTCTCCACTCATGGCCTTTCTCTGCCACCTTGAAGGAAGCCAATTTGTCAAAAACGTGCAGCCATTACACCAGCTTCCAACCTTCTTGCCGTACAGGACAATTGTATGTTCTATTTGAGCTCCAGCTATTTCATTGCTCAGAATCTTCTGGTTGTTGTTTGGAGAGTTAAGATTAATAATAAATATGGTTTTCTTACTTTTTTCATGGCAAGAACAGCATTTGTTGCCCATCCCTAATTGACCTTGAGCTGAGTGGCTTGTGAGGCCATTTCCGAGGGCAGTTAGGAGTCAAACACATTGCTGTGGGTCTGGAGTCACATGTAGGCCAGACCAGGTAAGGGTGGCTGATGTCCCTCCCTATAAAAGACATGAATAAACTGGATAGGTTTTTTTAATGACAGCCGATGATAGATATCATGGCCACCATTACTGAGGGCACCTCTCAATTCCAGGTTCTTTCGTTAATTGGATTTAAATTCCACCAGCTACTGTGGTGAGATTTGAACCCAGTTTCCCAGAGCATTAGTCTGGGCTTCTGGACAATTGGACCAGTCACAGCACTACTCCACCACCGTTTCCCCTCCAAGTGGACCAACTCTAGAATCATTTATCTGTCAAACATTATATTTTGTCGCTATAACTTTATAAGCTTTGATCACAGGTTTACTGCAAAGTGTGTCTATTAAAATAAATGACTCATTAACATTTTTCAAGATGATAAATTAGCCACATTTCATCCAGCAGCCTCAGATTACCATGTGGGAAGGTGGACAACATCGTGCGTACAACTCAACAGTAAATACCCCAGAGTAGATATGTAATATCTTCATGGTAGGGTGATTTCCCCACAAGCTCTGCCACTGTGCTTACATTCATGCCACAGCCACTTCACAAGTTCACTATCGGCTCCAGGTCCTTGATGCTGCAGGGGCCAAATCTGTTAATAGCGTCGAGTGGTTTCCACATCAGCCAGTTGAACTCACCTGAAGTAAAGAGAAATCTCCCATCTGTAGGTTTCAACGTCCTTGTGACCAGGCAGTGCATGGCTGTGCCTTCGCTAATGGTTGGCGGCGAATACAAAGCCCACTGCCCGCGGCCTTGTGTCAGTTTCACCGCGATCAAAAAACGTGGCCGGTTTCCAACTCCACTTTTATTTTTGACAGGGCAGAATGGCACTGGTGGCCAGAAGGCAGCAACATTTCAGTGGTGTGCATGCTTTGCTGTTACAACAAGCCACTTTCATGTTGCCGACAGTAGAACTTCTGTCAGCCACAAATCTGAAGTTTCAATTTCGCAGAAAATTGGCAGCTCCAATTTGCATTTCCTGCATTCCTTTAACATGGTGTAAATGTCCCGAGGTGCTCTGCATGATCAAACAGAATATCACCCCAAGTCACATTGTGAAGTCTTAGGGCAGGTGACTAAAAGCTTGGTCAGGCTTGTAGGTTTTAAGAAGCATCTTAAGAGACGCTGACCGCATGATCTGCAGTAATGGATTCGGGGGACATGCAAGAGGCCAGTATTGGAGGGGAGCAGCGATCTCTGAAGGTTGCAGGCCAGGAGGATCTGGCTAAGATAGGGGAGGATGAGGCCACGGAAGAATTTGAAAACTAAGGATGCAAATTTTAATCTAGATGGAGCCTGATGTGACCATCAATTCACTTGGAACACGATTGGAAGTAAACTGTGGTTTTAATAGTCTTACAACTGAGCCTGCATGCGACCAGAACTGAGGGCAGGCTCACGGCTGCAGCACATTATACTTCCGGTAGTGGGAGGGGCCATGGGTGGAGCCATGGGTGGAGCCCTGTACAAGCTCCTCATCTCCCCCTATGGGCAGAGCCGCGCAACGGCTCACAGACAGAGCCCACAAGGACATAATACTATGCAATACAATCCAGTGTGAATGACAATACAGTATGACTTCACCACAGAGCCAATGCGGGTTAGTGAGCACAGGGTTGGTGGATGAATGTGACTTGATGCGAGTCTTGGAAATTGGGATTTTGTGGAACTTAACGCTTCAATAATCAAGTGTCATAAAAGAGCAAGATGTATTACAGGAATATAGTACCAGAGAGAGAGTTTGTCACTGAGATAAGCATGCTTTTATACAAAAGGTAGTCTACTTTTTAGATTTTTTTTCATCTTTTATGTTGGTTTACTCTTAAAGAAGCAATATATAGCATTGCTGCCTACGGTGCTGAGGACCGGGTTCAATCCCAGCCCCGGGTCACTGTCTGTGTGGAGTTTGCACATTCTCCCCGTGTCTGCGTGGATTTCACCCCTGTGCTGTTCTTTGTGTTGCCATATTTAGGATGTTTTGAGTAGTGTTCACAAAGACCACAAATAGCTTTAAATTGAACAAAGCTATAAATTTATTAACACTACTAATTTGGATTTGACACTTACTCCTAGATAATAGACAGTTGATAAAAAACATATAATGCAGGATACTCCGACCACCCGCCGGGTCGGAGAATCGCCGGGGGCGGGGGGGGGGGGGGGGGGCATGAATCCCGCCCCCACCGGCTGCCGAGTTCTCCGGCACTGGAGATTTGCCGGGGACGAGAATCGCGCCATGCCGGTCGGCAGCCGCTAGCAGCGGCCTCCCCCGGCGATTCTTCGGCCCGTGATGGGCCGAGTGGCCACCCATTTTTTTTGTTTTGCCGGTCTTGCCGGCGTAAATTAGAGTAGGTCCTTACTGGCGGGACCTAGTGGCACGGACGGCCTCTGGGGTTTTCGGGGGGGGGGGGGGGGGGGTGGGGGGGGGGGGTGGGGGGGGGGGGGGGGTGGGGGGGGGGGGGGGGTGGGGGGGGGGTGGGGGCGGGGAGGGGGGATCTGGCTCTGGGAGTTCCCCCCACGTTGGCCTGGCCTGCGATCGGGGCCCACCGATCCGCGGGTGGACCTGTGCTGTGGGGGGCACTCTATTCTTCAGCACTGGGAGTTGTAGCGGTCCACCATTGCCGATGCGGAGACGAAGCCCTCTGCGCATGCGCTGGGATGACGCCAGCACACCCGTGCATGCGCCAACTCTCCCCGGGTGTCGGAGGCCCTTCGGCGCCAGTTGCCGTGGCTCCAAGCCCCTTTCCCGCCGGCCG
The DNA here is from genome assembly GCF_902713615.1 of Scyliorhinus canicula. Taxonomy (NCBI): domain Eukaryota; kingdom Metazoa; phylum Chordata; class Chondrichthyes; order Carcharhiniformes; family Scyliorhinidae; genus Scyliorhinus; species Scyliorhinus canicula. The sequence continues at coordinate 178,290,768 of NC_052155.1, forward strand.
GCACAGCGCAAACCACTCCGGGGCCGGCTTAGCTCCTGAAGGTGTGGAGGACTCCGCACTTTTGGGGCAGCCCGATGCCGGAGAGGTTCACATCACTCCTTCCTGCCAGAGTTGCCCACCCCACCGATTACGGCATAATCCCGCCCATAATCTATACGCATCTACTCCTAATCTCTACACTATTACATTAACTATGATCTGCTCTCACTCACACTATATTTCCTTCAGTCTGTTCTCTAGCTTTCTCCTCAACCTCTCACCCCTAGGGCTTAGTATCAATGTCTGAAATATGTGTACACCTAGCTCCCTCTAGTGGTTGATTGAGACATTTCATTAACACTTGCAGTTCTTACATTTATGATAATGTCACAATCCCCACAACTCAAAGATGTGCAGGCTAGGCGGAATGGCCACGCTAAATTGCCCCTTAATTGGAAAAAATAATTGGGTACTCTAAATTTACTTTAAAAAAAAGAAAAGCGGCTTTGTATTTAAACAGGATGAAATTGAGGGACTCTGAGGTACAGAGGGATCTGAGTGTCCCTGTGTACACCAGTCAATCACATGGAAATCGGGCGGTGATAGGCCTTTGAATACACGAAGATGCAATGGAGACTCAGATTGTATTTCCAAAACAAAATGACTCATGGAGTCTTGCCTTCAATTTTGGACACCTCAGGAAGGATAGTTTGGCTGCAGAGTGGGTGCAGCTAGTTAATAAAGATTCACAAAAAAATATTCTTGGGCTGAAAGGGATAAATTATGAATACAGGTTGCAGGATTGCGTTTCCTTGAGAAGGTTGTAGGGTGTGCTCACGAAGAACTTTAAAGTGAGAAATGGATTGGAGAGGGTAGTTATGGAGCAAAGACAGGTAAATAAGGTCGAATCTGTTTAAGTGACATTGCTGTCCTCAATTGACTCTTTCCTAGGATCACAGAATTTACAGTGCAGAAGGAGACCATTCAGCCCGTCGAGTCTGCACTGACCTTTGGAAAGAGCACCCTACATAAGCCCACGCCTCCATTCTATCCCCGTAACCTAGTCTAACCTTTTGGACATGAAGGAGCAATTTATCATGGCCAATGTACCTAACCTGCACATCTTTGGACTGTGGGAAGGAACTGGAGCACCTGGAGGAAACGTGCGCAGACATGGGGAGGTAGTGCAAACACAACACAGTCACCCGAGGCCGGAATTAAAACCGGGTCCCTGGAGCTGTGAGGCAGCAGTGCTAACCACTGTCCCACCGCGCTGCCCAGCTGCTATAAATTGACTGTGCAAGAATGTTACACTAATTCCACCAACACAAATGAAGAAGCAACTCACCATTTCATCCCTTTCAAAACCACGGTGGGACAATATTTCCATTTGCACGGACCTTTTCTCATCCTGTTTAAATAAAAAGTCGCTTTCCTTTAAAAAAAAAATTTAGAGTACCCAATTATTTTTTCCAATTAAAGGGCAATTTAGCATGGCCAATTCATCTACCCTGCACATCTTTGGGTTGTGGGGGTTGTGACATTATCATAAATGTACAAACTGCAAGGGTTAATGCAATGTCTAAATCAACCACTAGAGGGAGCTAGATGTACACGCTTTTAAGACATTGTTACTGAGCCTTAGGGGTGAGAGGTTGAGGAGAAAGCTAGAGAACAGACTGAAGGAAAGATAGTGTGAGTGAGAGCAGATCATAGTTAATGTAATAGCGTGCTTCAGTAATATTTGAATTAAAATTTTGGCCCAATATTTTCCTTCCATCTCAGCTCTTGATTATTGTTATAACCTAACACGAGCCAATGGGGATGAACCAAGTAGCCTTTCTGTAAACCTTGTAGAATACAAGCTTTCCCTCTGAGGGGCAGGGGCCCATCAGAGTAATGGAGTGTGACAATAAGAGCTCGACCTGAATGGAAGCTCAGCAGGAGTAGTCCCTGAGGGACCTGAAGTGTATTGTGTAAATAGTTGTTTATTAACAAAAACAAGTTCCTTCACATTGTGGACTCACCTGCGGCCACTAAAATTATGTTATTGTGCCTGTAGGAAGACTGCAAAAATGTATTCACCTTCCCAAAGAGGACGCAACTGAAATTGAGAGCCAAATCGTCAATGCGTAAAATTACATTGAGGTTCGTACATTGGGCCCAAAATTGCTTTGTGTTCAGCCACGGGCCTCCTCCCCACCCCCAGCTTCACCTCAGCCCGTCAAAATAATCTTCTTTCTCCCACATGTACCGAACTAATTTAGCCTGACATGTCTCTAATCGTCTGAGATGTCATTAGTGTGCCCCATGGACATCAAGATAATATCCCATTTTCTGACCTCTGTGATCTTGAGGTTATCCAAAGTTCTGCTGCCCGTGTCCTTACTTGCGCCAGATGGCATTCCCATCATTCCTGAGCGTGCAGAGCTACATTGGTTTCCTATTACAGTGCCCTGATTTTGAAATTCGTATCCTTATTTTCAAATCCCTCCATGGCCTCTGAAATCTCCAACATCGGCATGCCACTCTGGCATTGCCAGGATTCCCAGGTGGCAGTGCCAATGTGCTAGGCTGGCAATGCCAAGATTTCTGGATGGCATCGGGGTGCCATGGTACCCTGCCCAGAGCCCAACCACCCGGGGGCCTCCGATCGTCTGGGAGACTGCCCCCCCCCCTCCCCAAATGCCATTCTGGAAAGCAGTGCTAAGTAGTGTCATGGCGAGGGCTCCCAGGCACAGGTATTCGATCCTGGGCCTTGGGATGTTCTGGTGCGGTAAAGCTAACAGCTCACTTCAATATGCAACTCTGGATCCCGACCAGAGAGGGAGAGATCCAGGCGTGACGTCTCGCGGGATCACATTAGATCTAGCGAGGTTTAACGGGCTCGTCGCTTCACTGGGTCGGGTGCGACAAGGCTATTCAGTCGGGCCCATTGACTTGCATTTATATATTAGCTTTCAGAACCTCGGGAGTGCTTTGCAGCCCTTTACATACTTTTGCAGTAGAGTAAACTGACCAATTTACACACGGCAAGCTACAAACAGCAACACTGGGTAGGATTTTAAGGATGGCGAGTGAGAGTTGGCACGTGATGTGCCAACTGTCGAACTCCCACTGCCATTTAATGCTCACTTGAGCAATGATTGGCAGTGGGTGGGACTTCTGTTCACATTGGAAGGAAGTCCTGCCCGTGAGAACTGTCGGTCATTCAGATTGGCCGACAGCTCCACAACCGGTCCAGGCAAACACTGTAGTGGCCAGAAGTGGTACTGCAATGCTCCGCCTGGGACTAAGACCCAGGACCATTGCAAGGTTAAGAGCAGCAGGGAGAGTAGTAGACACCCTGGGGGTTGGGGAGGGGCGCCGGGGTGATTGTGGCATCAAAGGGTACCAGGGCGGAAGGGGCCCCCGCAGATCCAATATCCCAGAGGGGAGGGCGGCCCAACACCGGGCCCGAAATGGGGGAAAAGTTTTATCATCACTTTCCCACCCAAACCATTCCCACCAGCCTACAAATTGAGGCTGTGTGAGAAAAGGCCCTCAAGTGGCCATTGAGCGGTCACCTAAGGACCTTCACTGGTGAACGGATGGGATTCCCGCCCAGGGCCATGCCTGCCCGAGTGTAAAATTGGTTCCGGGATTGGGCAGGCGGGTTCTCGGAGGGGAGGGGAGGGGAAAGGCCCGTCCATTCAATTTTACACTCCTCCCACCACCACCCCACCCCCTCAACCCCACCTCAGACCCCGTCTTGGGGGGGAGCATTAAATTCTTCCCATAATAACGAGGAGATAATCTGTTATTGCGATGCTGATTGGCCGGGATACCACTCCCCCGTTTGCCTTCAAAATAATCCTCGTGGGATCTCTTACACCGACCTGCGAGGGCAGATGTGACATTTCATCGAAAGGACAGCAGCTCCGACACTCGCTTAGAACTGCCGCGGTATGTCAGCCTAGCTTTGTGTTCTCAGCTCTCTGAACTGGGTCTTGAACTTCTGACTCAGAGAAAAGAGCGGCAACCAACTGACTCCAGTCCAACACCAGTTTTACTAAATTTATCCTAATTTTAGATTGCAAGCAGCGGTGGTGAAAAAGAACAGGAAGTGACACCTCCATATTGTGCTGGGCCCGTCCACTCAAGCATGGATGAAAAGTAGGCCCCAGGATTTCCCCAGCATTCCAGCAGACTCAGTGGATGGAAGCTCTGTCAGGATCTGGATATGTCAGGCCATGCCCTTGTGGGGGTTTTCACCGATGGAGCCTCAGTCTGTCCAAACAAGGCTTCGGTGCAGGAGGGGGCTGAGGGCTGAGGGAGTGGGAGTCTGGCCGCACTGGAAATCCCCAACTCCTCAACCTCCTGGCCAATAGCGAGATGTGGTGTACTGACCCCCTAAAGGAACAACTGTTAGAGATCTGGGCAGCCGCCATTTGACCTTCTGAAGACAATGCGGTTAAATTGTGAGGCATTGCTGCGGCCTCAATGTACCCCTGTGGGATACAGGAACATGAAACCCCTGTATATATATTCCCAGCATATTTCTGATGTCTGATAAACCAGGGGCTGGTTTAGCACAGGGCTAAATCGCTGGCTTTCGAACCAGGCCAGCAGCACGGTTCAATTCCCGTACCAGCCTCCCCGAACAGGCATCGGAATGTGGCGTCTGGGGGCTTTTCACAGTAACTTCATTTGAAGCCTACTTGTGACAATAAGCGATTTTCATTTCACTTAGTTGGGGGAGGGGTGGGGTGGCCTTTTCCTCGCCACCACAGGCCTCTCCTGCAGCATCCTATCCCCATGATCTTGAGTAGCCATGTCCAGTTGGTGCGAAGGCAATGTCGCTACATGAGTCAGTTATGCAGATAGAGCGATGAATCAAAGGGAAGGCTGCTTTGCTGTGCGCTTAACCTCCACATCACTGGGCAGCATTGCCAATCGAGTTGGCTGGATTTCAGCTGAAATTGGCACATTAAAAAAACGTGATTTTCTTTTTACTTTTTTCTTTGAGATCACTAAGTGTGTTTCATGTTGAAATCAATGGACAATACTGGTTGAATGTTACAGCAGTATATTACAGTTTTTATTGCACTGTTCATTGAGTAGTTTTGAAGGAGTTATAAAAACGTGATTTACAATTTCCCAGTTCAGTACAACGCACTCATTAGTTACAGGGCGTCAGTGACATCATCGAACAGCGCTCACTCACACAATCATCCAATGAATAATAAAGTGCAAATCTTTATATCTTTTCTCACACTCGTTTCACTGTTCAAAACAGATATTTTTCATCAGGCTGAAGTACAGAACCTTGTGATTTATACTGAAGATTTATTATTGAATTATATACCTGGATTTCATTACACTGTGCCTTACAGTGTAATAAAATTTGGAAACCCAGTCACTCAACAATCTGTCTTTATTTTTAAGGAGGGTTATGAGTTCACAGGCCATTAACGATGACATACTTACTCCTCTCACAAACTTCATTTGCTGCTTATAACCTTCAATGAGAACATTTGCTCGTCACAGGTGATAATAAGGTATTTGTTCAGCGGCTCTGTATAAAGAAGTATTGATTTGCATTATTGTGAATCCATGTGGGATTCACGATAAAAGAAACACTGAATATAATTCAGCAGAAATCTCATATTTCTAGATGCGCAATGAATTAGTACAATACAAACAATTCCAATCCCTTTATTAGAATCTTGGACCATCCGTGACTCAACTCCTTATCCGGTGGTAGGGCAAACTTAGCCTGTATGTGGATATCCAGTTCACAATGAACATCTTTTGGAAGAATTAGGGATTTTTTTTCTTATCGCTTTTCCGGTGTCTGTAAGGTATGCATCTGATTGTCAGTCAATTGGGTTCAAAGAACAAGTTAACTTTCGTGCCTCAGATTTATCCACCTGACTGAGGTTGGTGACTAACGCTGTGCTATCTCTCCACCAGCCAGGGGTTTCAGCTCATCAAAGTATGCAGGCTTTGTACGTGAACCCGAGCAGTGATGGGCGACAGGATGTGGGCCAGACCCTAAGCCTTATCTCGAGAGCCATGGATGTGCTTATGACTTTGATAGAGTGGAAAGCTAGCTCCTGCCCCACACTGAGATCGCTACAGCATCATAAGTAGGCATTTTCCAACCACCAGAAATCACTCCCTGACTTCCGGCTACCATTCACCACCCCATACACCGCAAACTGCCCCCCCCCCCCCCCCCCCCCGCCCAGCATAACCACGTAAACTACTGAGAAAGGAACAAGAGCCGATAATGGGTTGAAAAATACTCTGGAAAATTACTTTCCGACTCTCTCTGGTGATCGAAACCAGTCCGATTGCAATGATTGAGTGTTATTTAGATTTAGGACTGAGTTTAGGAGGAACTTCTTCACCCAAAGGGTTGTGAATCTATGGAATTCCTTGCCCAGTGAAGCAGTTGAGGCTCCTTCATTACGTGTTTTTAAGATAAAGATAGATAGTTTTTTGAAGAATAAAGGGATTAAGGGTTATGGTGTTCGGGCCGGAACGTGGAGCTGAGTCCACAAAAGATCAGCCATGATCTCATTGAATGGCGGAGCAGGCTCGAGGGGCCAGATGGCCTACTCCTGCTCCTAGTTCTTATGTTCTTATGTTCTTATTTGTACTGATACTGATGTTTAACATAACATAACCGCTGGCCCAATTTGTTTAGCATGTTCTTGAAGATATTTAGCCTCCCAGTGCAAAGCCTAAAGCCCTGATTTTAACCCTATGGGTAGATGGTGTGTTTGGTTCTGATGGCCAGTTGACTTCGAGCTGAAGTGAACCCCGACCCAATCTGACCAAGAACATTAGAGTTAAATGGGGTTTGAATCATTACTTGTTGATTTGGTGGATGCGGAGTGCTTCATACAACAATTTATAGACCTTGCAGATTTTGTGAATTACCACTCCTGGTACAGAGCTTCATAGGATGGGGACAAGCAACCAAAATATGACTGCGGAGGTCAGTGGCTGCTCATGACACTACGACCCATGACACTAAGTTCACAATGCGCAGTTGGCAGCGTGCGCAGGTGCATGGCTGCCTTGCCGGCTGCAGCAATGGTGCTCCATGCCCGTCCACCCCGACCCCAAAGCCCGCCTCGTGGCCAGCCCTCGGTGCTCCTCCCCAGTGGTGGACTGGCCAGGGTGTCAGCTTGCCCGATGGCAAGTGGGCCCCTGATGAAGTGGGCCCCCTATATCAAATAGAAATGCAATAAAGAAACAAACACAGCCAACTGTTTTAGTAATAAAAAGGAATAAGAAAAAAAAGAGAACAGGACACAAATAAACAGTGCATGAAAAGGAACGAAGCAGGGGAGGTAGTGGAAGGATGTGGAATAGGGGGGCCTGGGTCGGGCATAATTAAGGAAATTCCATGTTTTCAGCAAGAGTGTGTGAATTTAAAGATAAAGTTACAATTCGTGATTTGAGATGGTCGGCAACTTCAAAGGATATCAAGCAGTAGTCTTGGTTCAGCCGGTACATCGGTCCGGAGCCCGGAGAGCCAAGAAGGGGCCCGTGAATCACTGAAGGGCCCTTAAAAATTATAATTAATTAGATAAATAAATCTCCAACTTTTTCCTGAGATTTGTATTCTAACTTAATAAAATATAATTGTTTTTAAAAAGAGCAATACCAAATAAAAATGCAATAAAGAAACAAACAAATAATCACTCAGTGTATGAAGGAACGAAGCAGTGTTAAACGGATGTGAAAAGGAGTGGAGGGGAGGGGGGCGGGGGGGGGGGGGGGGGGGGGCTGGTTCACCCGGGTCGGACATAGTTGGAAATCCACGTTTTCAGCAAGAGTGTGTGAATTTAAAGATAAAGTTACAGTTCGTGATTTGAGATGGTCGGCAACTTGAAAGGATATCAAGCAGTACATAGGGTCGTGAGGTCACCGAAAAGGAGAAGCGGTACCTTTGACCATGAATCATGAGGTCAAAGATATTGAAGTGATAAGCATGATCGGTAAACTCAAAGGGTTGCGACTTGTAACACTACACTGGTATCAAACTGGACATGTTAACTTTGGTCGTGGGACCATTCTTAATGTCTTACTATAGTCGGACCAAACTTCTAAGTTTCAACAGTTGTCTCAGTTGCTTGCTGGTGTGAACACTGGACAGTGGATTGTCTCCTCTTCTGAAGCTGCATAGGCCACAGTAGTATTGACTAATGAACATAGCCTATTGAAGTGTAAGTAAGTTATTTTATATTTTTTATCAAGTAGGGGTTTATCTGGCGTTCCTTCAAGTTATTCTTGCAATCATCAATATTCATTTTTCCCAATGTGGGCTATTTTTAATTAAGTTTTTATTTCAGGAATATTACCCCTACCAGCATGGAAAAGAAAAAGCTTAAATCTGGGTCAGTAAAAAGCAAAGAACAAAAAGAAGCAGAAAGGAAGGAATCAGCCAAGCGATGCAGTCCTATTACAGAGTTTATAATACCACAAGCACAATCCACATCAATATCCAGTTCTGCAACAAATAATCAAGAAGCAAGAAACAATGCTCATGGTGATGATGCAATGACATGCGAGTTACAAGAACAGAGAAGAGCTACTTTGAATGTAGAGACAAATACAAGTGCATCCATTACTAATCAACCCAGGCCCAATATTTCTTCTGGCTTCCTTGTTCCTGTATCTGTACTGCCTGTAGTTGCAACATCTGAACAAATAGCTTCAACTAGTGACAGGGAATCAGATATTCTTTCAAGCATAAATGACTTGGTTTCTGAAGCACATCCTGTAAATGAACCTAAGCAAGAAAATTAAAGATTAATTACTGGAATCTTCCAATATCCATCACGAGCAAAGCTAAAACAGTTTTTTGCTGAACATCCACTTCAGCCACTTGATGATCTGCCATTTGATGCTCGTTTGTATGAGAGGAAAATTATGAATGACTCAGTCCCAAGAAAATGGCTAACATATAACAAAGAAAATACATGCTTATATTGTTCATACTGCTTAGCCTTTGAGTTTCCCAACACTTGTAATCCATCACCCTTTGTACGTGGCTTTAGTGACTACAGGCATATTAGCCAGAGCTTGACTTTACATGAATCGACAACACATGTCAGAAATGCTCAGCAATATATCAGTGTGGTTAATGATGGCACCTTAGATAAATTTTTTGCAGCATAACTAATTAAAAGGAAAGAAGAAGTATTGAAGCAGAGAAGTATTGTCATGAGGATTATAGACATCATAAAGATGTTAGGCAAGCAAGCACTTCCTTTTTGAGGTCACAGAAATGAATCGGCCTACACTCTAGATAATGAGGTTCTGAATCATGGCAATTTTTTAGCTACAGTGCAGTTGATGGCAAAATATGACCCCATTATGGCAGCTCACATTTCTGCAGTGCAAAACAAGTCTAAACAAAGAATCAAACGATTAGAGCAACAAGGAAAGGCTCAAAGTAAAGGTCGTGGTGGACTTGTTACATACCTGATTAAAACAACTATAAACATGTTAATCAAAATTATGAAGAATATGATACAAGAAAGACTTAGTCATGAAGTTTCTCAAGCAAAATATTATTCTATTTAGGTTGATTCAACACAAGATAAATCATCCATCGATCAGTTTAGCATTATTATTCGGTATGTGCTTAAAGGTGTTATCTGTGAGCGACTACTTTCAGTTGTGCCAAGTAATGATGGTACAGGACAGGGACTTTTTGATCTATTGATTGAAACATTACAGCATCTTAAAATTGACCCCCAAAAATGTTTATCTGACAGCACAGATGGCGCTGCAAGTTACCATGGCCAGTATAATGGTTTACAAAGTAAAATTGCTGATGTGGCTGATCAACATGTTCATATATGGTGCTATGCCCATGTCTTGAATTTGGTGATAACTGAAACAACAAAATGTTGTGTGCCTGCAGTTTCTTTTTTCAATTTGCTCCAGAATATAGCAACTTTTGTGAAAGCATCATACAAGAGAATGGCTGTATGGATAGAAGTTGTTGGAAAACATCTAGGACAAGAAAAAATGAAACGATTAAAGCTAATTGGTGAGACCAGATGGTCAGGAAAATCCAATGCAGCAACAACTATATTTGGACGTTTTGATGATGCCGCTGCCAGTACTTTCGTAAATCTATTGACATGCTTATCAATGATACAAGATTCAGAAAAGTTTGATGCAAAAACAAAACATGAAGCAAATGTTTTACTTCAAAGTCTTCTAAAGTTTGAAACCATATTGACAGCATTTACTTACTTGTATATATTTGAAACTACAACCCCGTTATCAAGTTATCTACAGACAAGTGATTCAGATATGTTTACTGCATGGAGTTTGGTAGATTCAGCTACAACAAAGTTGAAGGAACAGACAAGAACATTTGATAACGTTCACAGCAAGGCTTTGGAATTTGTAAATAAATGTACTGACAGGATTTCACAGATGAATATGGATGAAAATCAAACATTGGAAATTGATGCGTTGGAAACAGCATTGCCAGTTAACAGGCAGAGGAAAAAGAAAAGAATGGCAGATGAGCTTATTGATGATGAAAGAAATTCCTCAGATTCTCTAGCTGATTTTCGAGTAAATGTGTTTAACCTAATAATGGATCGCATTGTCCTGTCACTAGAATCACGCTTTGTACAACCACAAACAGTTGTATAAAGATGTGTCCTGCTTGGACCCAGCAAAGTTTAAAACTATTGCAGAGAAGGGCCTTGAAGATGAAGCATTGGAAGGTATTATTAAGCTGTTTCCACAAATCAGCAAAGATCAAGTAATATTGGAATTGTTTTCTTTTGCTTCAAACTTTGATGTATTAAAGCTATTGATTAATGATGGTGAGAATATGGATTCCAGTTGCAACAATTGTAAAATTTGCAGCACTTGCCCATCGTGTGTACTAAAAATTCTAGCATCCAACAGACTTCATGACAAGCCATATGATAACCTTTATGAACTTTATAAAGTCATCTGCACACTATCAGTTACTCAAGTCCAATGTGAGAGGACATTTTCAAAGCTAAAGATCATAAAGACAAGGTAAGAAATTCGCTGTCTGAGGAGAATTTGGAATCATACATGTTGCTATCCATTGAAAAGGAATTGTTAGATGAATTGGATGCAGAAGCAATTATTGGCAGATTCGCACAATCATCTAGCGAACACAAACGATTGCTCTTAATATAGTGGACTGCATGCAATGCTCTATTGTGCTTTTGAACTATCTGTTAATGTGTAAATTGTGCAGTAAACTATTTAAAAATATCAACCAATTACTTAAAATTAAAAAAATAAATAAATAATTCAATTATAACATTCTGTATTTACATTTGGTATCTACTGCCAGTAATATGTACAGTACATGTACACTGTAATTACTAAGAAATACACATTTTTTCCACAAAAATTTTAATTGTATCCTTTTTTCCATATGTATTTTTTGAAAATTTTATTTATTCGTTATGAAAATTAAATGATAGCATTGTAGTTGTGGGTGGGCCCCCTTTGCCTCCTGGTAACCAATATTTTTAGACCCAGTCCACCACTGCTCCTCTCCGGCCCTGGCAGTAGTTCCCCCGGTCAGTGACATGACTGTCAGCACACTATGGCGATGTTGGGCACTTTCTGTACCCCCTCTCTCCCCCTCAGCAGCCACACCGCCTGTTCATGCTCTTCCCCTATATTTGAGGGACTAAGTGTGTATGAAGGAATGATTTTCAAAAGTCCAAGTGAACCGCGTCACCGGGAATTCCCTCCAGTGGAGGCGGAGAATCGGGGAGGCCCCGGAGAATACCGGGTCAGGCCCGCTAACGACATGCCTACGGTGTTTACTGTACGGTCAGAGTAGAACGCATTGTTGCCACTGTCGAGGCACCGTAACATTGCCATTTGGCATGAATCCGGCGCCCGTCCTGATTTTGGCATCAAAACCGATTCTCCGCCCAATCACTTTTCCGATTTCGGCGTTGGCAGACGGAGAATCTATGTTCTCATTGCATGATGCAAATTCATAAAATGTACCTTACAGGGGTATATATCATTCCTTCATACACACTTGGTCTCTCGAATATATAGGAAGAGCATAAAGTACGTCTTCTGGGTGCAGGACATTGATCCTTTTGCACAATCGTATCCAACATAGTTTATACTGCTGCCCTGTGGGGAAGATGCCTATCAGTGCCAAGTTTTCATTATATATTACTTGTGTTTAATTGTATGCAAGTTGTGGTTATTAACTGTGGGTTCACAATTCCTATAAATAGGAACATACACTTGAGGCCTTCTGTGATGGGTGGGTATTTGGGGGGTATCCTGGTGGGCCTTATCAACCCCAGGAAAGGCATTTTAATTTGATACAGGTTTCCTTCACAGTTTGGGTTTTTGTTCCAGTGGATGGGCAGAGTCCCTTTCAAGGGGGGGCTCTTAGTTGTTTGAAGTTACTTCAAAAGAGGTATAACTAGGAACAGACAGAAACTGTGGTTGGCGGGGGTGGGGGGGGGGGGGGGGGGGGGGGGGGGAGGTTAGGGAGTCCATGTTTGTGATGTGCCTCTCTCGGTAAATTAATGTTTCTAGAAGTGTGTAAAGATTGGCTCCAGTTCTATCCTTCACCATCAGGCTTTCAGAAGCATAACACCAAGCGTAACACCGTCCCATCTTCCACTGTCGAACTGAGCAGTTCTGTATCTACTGCAGTGAATTCAAGAATTATTTGTCGGGGTTGGGGGGGGGGGGGGGGGGGTGCGTGAAGGTGGGGAAATGTGCTTTTTGGTGGGGTATGTGCCATTTCTCAGCAATTGGACCGATTTCCCCCCCCTTCTGTCATCTTCCTGCTAAATAATTCCATTGAGCATACAACGACAGCTCGCCGCCACTCTGCCAGGTTACCCCCAGCTGAATGAGCTACCAGCAGAAGACTCAACCTGCCTTAACAGTTTGCGATGAATGAAGAAGTGGACCGACTCTGAAAGATTTTACGGGGTCAATCATTTCTAATCTGTGTCAGTTTCAAGGAACAGACACACATTGCACGTGGGCAGCACGGTGGCACAGTAGTTAGCACAATTGCTTCACAGCTCCAGGGTCCCAGGTTCGATTCCCGGCACGGGTCACTGTCTGTGCGGAGTCTGCACGTTCTCCCCGTGTGTGCGTGGGTTTCCTCCGAGTGCTCCGGTTTCCTCCCACAGTCCAAAGATGTACAAGTTAGGTGGATTGGCCATGATAAATTGCCCTTAGTGTCCAAAATTGCCCTTTGTGTTGGGTGGGGTTACTGGGTAATGGTGGAGGTGGGGGCTTGGGTAGGGTGCTCTTTCCAAGAGCCGGTGAGGCTCGATGGGCCGAACGGCCTCCTTCTGCACTGTAAATTCTACGATTGTTTGCGGAGCATTGGGATCAGCAATCAATCTAATCCCAGAAGAGATCAACCTTCATGGAAACACACTTTCATGCAAGGAAAGTCCATGTAAAACTATCCTAGTCAATATGGAAACGTATAATCTCAGTTCTAACTGACTGATCCTTTATCCTGAGACTATGGGCGCGATCTAATGGAAAAGTTTCTTGAGGTGGGTTTGGCTGGGATTTTCTCTCCGACCCTGTTGGCAAGTTTCCCATCGCTATCTAACCACACTTGGGGCACAATTTAACTAAATGGGAACAAAGTCCCATAGTGAGTCTGGTTACCCACGTGCTTCCTGGTGCTTGCATTGCCGAGAAACACAATGCAATCGGACGGCACTCAGGTTAGATAGGGGGCCTCAGCAGGGACCTCACTTCTGAGGCCGCACATATCCCCGTTTTCTGCTCCGAGTAGCTCCACTCGTCAGAATTCCTCAAGGTAGCGAGAGATCGGGAAGCCATTTTTAAATTCACCCTCCCACCCTTCATAACGCCCTCATCCCTCGTTTCATGGGTATGGTCCCCCCCAGGCCCTGAGCTTTGGCAGTGCCACCCTGCAATCCGGTCCTCTGGCACTACCACCCTGGCACTCTGGCAGTGCTCTTTCCAACCTGGCAGTGCCACCTGGGGATCTTGGTGATACCAGGGTGGCTGTGCCAAGGTGCCAGCTGGTAGTGCCAAGGTGCCCACATGCCAGGGGAGAGTCAGAGCACCACCCAGTCTTTTCCCATACCACCCAGCGGCTTGGGAGCCGCCCTATATGCCATTCTGCCTGGTCCACATTTGCGTGGTTGGGATCTCCTTAGGGATGCCAACAGATGCAGGGAGCTGGTTAGATCCAGCGACAGCACGATTAAGTGGGTTCTCAAACCCACTTAGCCTTTTGAGACTGGGTCGCGCCCATTGTGGGCGGGGTCCAGATCGTGACGCCTTGCGAGGTCTGGTTAAATCTCATGACACGCCACAGCCGTCAGGAAGCCCGGAGGCAGGGCGGCATGTGGCACAGTGGTTAGTACTACTGCCGACGGCGCTGAGGGCCCGGGTTCGAATCCCGGCCCTGGGTCACTGACCTTGTGGAGTTTGCGCATTCTCCTGCACATTCTTCCCTTGTCTGCTTGGGTTTCGCCCCCAATTATTATTTTTTCCAATTAAGGGACAATTTAGCGTGGCCAATCCACCTGCCCTGCCCATCTTTTTGGGTTGTGGGGGTGAGACCCACGCAGACACGGGGAGAATGTGCAAACTCCACATGGACAGTGACCCAAGGCCGGAATCAAACCCAGGTTCCTGGCGCCATGAGGCAGCAGTGCTAACCACAATACCATGCTGCTCCGGTCTCTTCATGTAAGGCATCACAACAGATAGTAAGTAGCTGAGACCCCAGCACTGGGGCCCAGTGGGACCTCTTGCAGGACCCTGCACTAGTTACAGCCTCTCAACCTGAAAATGGCTCATTTGTTCCTACTCTCTGTTTCGCGGCTGTTAATCAATCCTCTAAAATGTTACCCCAGGATATGAGCCCTTATCTTGCTTGACAACCTTTCATTTGTCACCTTATCAAACACAATATTATTTTCATAAAACCGTTTTGACTCTGCCTAATGCTGCTATGCTTTTCTAAGGTACCTGGGTTCTGGCAGCGGGTTAAGTAGCACTATAGTTCCTCTTTTCTCTCTCCTTCCTTCAGAGTCTAGGGGGTTTGAACCTGGTGCTCTCGCCGATCCACGTTGCTCCCATCTATTGTGGTCAACCATGTCCTGTAAACGAGAGGAAAGAATGATAGTGATTGTGTTGCACTGTGTTTAGGTGGTGTGCTTGCCACAGCTGGAGATGTGTGGGAGCAGCAGAAGTTGGGTGTGAGGATTGGAAAGCGTGAGAGGCAGAGGTGAAGTATGTGACGTTAGACCCGAGTGCCAAGGACAGGTGCTGAACGAGTGATGGGGATGTGGTGCATTGAGCAGCGTAAGAAGGTTGATGGGACATTGGTGGGAGATCTTGTGAAGAGGCATTTGCTGACCTTGACCACTAACGTGAGGCCATTAAGCATCTGGTGGCACATGTGCCAGGCCCACGGCCTCAGATTCTAGGTGCTAACCTCCCTGGTCATCTGTACCCAATATCTTCAGAGGGTGGACCTTGAGAGTCTCTTGACTCCCCCATGGAGATGTGACCTCACCCCTCTTGTTGACCTCCCACCGCAAAGGCCTCCAGTGCTGCATCCATGAATCTAAGTTCCCTCTCTCTGCTCTAGTGCTCGATTGGTGAAGCTCCTACTTACAGCCTGTGCCAGTCCAGGCACTCAACAGTAACTTCCTTCTGATCACTGCAGTTGCCCTTTAAGAGGGACAGGCTGCCTTTAAGAGAAGCTGGCTGGCTCCACCATTTGTTCGAAGATAACGCTGCGGGCCCTCCTGCTGAGCACCCAGGCAGCCCACAGCATGAACCTCATAGTAAATGGCGGAACAGGCTCGAAGGGCCAAAAGACATTCTCCTGCTTCTATTTTCTATGATTCATCCGGAGTTAGTCACAGATGGATCATTTTTCCCATGAAGTTTCAATTTCTCAATCAAAATATATATTTGTTGAGAATTATGAAATATTTCTTTAAATCATTACCTTTTAATTTGATTTCCCAATCTTCCCAAGCCAGCCCCACCGCCATACCTGTCATTGGTTTTATTTAAACTTAGGGATCCACTTTTGGACACCACTCCAAAATTAAATGTGAAATTCTATCATGTATGTGTCATGTATGTGACACAGTGAAGAGCTTCTAATAACATATTTGCGCCATCACTAAGGCCACTCATTTCCACCTCTGCAACTCACCTCCTGCCTCAGCTCGTTTGTTGTTCAAATCATCGTCCTTACCTGATTAACCCAGTCCATTCCAGGTCGACATCTCACATTCTATTCTCTATAAACTTCAGGGCGCCCTTAATTGCATCAATGATCAGCCCGTGTTGTGGGCGTCTGTAACTTACTCCCATCGATGTTTTTGTGCTCACTGTTCTCTCTGATCACCTCCCGGGCAGATTTTATTTGCTAAAAGTTTTCAGCCCAGGTTATTCCTTGCCACAGTCCTCTGGCCGTCCTTTATCATGAGGGACATCCCCTCTGCTGTTTTTCAATCCTTGGTCACTCTACAACTTTACCTCTGGAAAGACCACAATATCAAACCCATTTATTTCTACCTGTGCCAATAATTCATCCAGTGTGTTATAAACGCTTTCTGTGCCCAGATAAAATGGTTCTAATTTGAACCTTTTACGATTTTTCGCTGATGTGGACTTATTCACTGAGCAGTGGAACTCTCTGCAGCTTCCTGGCCCCACTCACTTACCCTTACCCAAATTTCCACAATGCCCAAAGGCTTTGACTTTTGGTTTGTAAATTTCCCCTTGGTTGGACACTTGCAAATCCCAATTTACATTCAAACCCCATCTCCGACCCATCAGCCAGCAGCTCTCAATCCAGCTTAAACAGATCCTGGTCCCAATGGAGCAGTTCCCTCAGACCCCAGTACTGCATGGCTTAAAGGGCAGTGTTCACTGGTGGTGGGATTCCCTCTTGCCCCGCTGGTGACGGACCCCCGCCCTTGGGTTCCCCGGCGACATGGGGTGGCTTCAATGGGAAATCCCATTGACCAGCGGCGCGAGGAGAGAATCCCGCCGCCAGCGAATGGCAGATTAAAATGCTCCGTCCTTGCTAGCAGCGGTTGCAGGGCAGACTCGCAGCGGAGAATCCCGGCCATTATCTCTGTCTCCCACACAGTCTGTTCGACTCTATGGCAATGTTCACATCACTCAGGCAGTAATCCAGAGCTTTATTATCTGTGTGGTTCTGCATATTAACTGAGGACCTCAAACTCCCTCAGCAGAACCTCGCTCCTTATTCCACCTAACTCATGGTTACTACATGGATCACAAAAACTGGATCATTCCCCTCCCACTCCGAGCTTCTCCAGCTATGAGATGTCTTTAACACTGGCACCGGGCAGGCAACACAGCCTTCAGGGACCCACAGTCATGGTTGATGTGAACAGTATCTATACCCCCTGACTATATTGCCCCCCTACCACATTCCACACCAACTTGAATGGCATCTTCTATCTTGGTGCTGTGGTCCGCTTTCCCATCATCCCTGCAGCCAATATTGGTATTCATACAGACAGCAAGCAGCTCGTATCTGCTGGACAAGGTCAAAAACTGAGGCTCTGCCATTACTGCATCCTGGGTCCCCATGGCTCCCTCTCTTGCAGTCACACCCACCAGTCCCTGACCACTGACCAAATTCTAAACTATCACCTAACCTAAGGGAGCCGGTTGCCTCCTGAATCTAAGTCCGAGTAACTTCCTCCTGATGCCCCGCAATACCTGGCTTAACAATGCTGCTCTGTAGTTCCTCCAGTCGCAGGCGCCTATGTAGTGATACGACACCGTTGACCAATTCATAAGTAGATGCAGAAACAAGGGGTGCGATCGACAGAATAATAAAGCTGTTTGTTGTGTTATGGTGCTTCGTGTAGCATAAGCTGCTTCCTTGATGTGTGCTTTCACAAAGAAAGCCCCAGACTATGAAATGAGTTCAACTTGTTTATTGAACTATTAACACAGTTCTTAAGTGAGTTTGACTCTCTGCTAATCTAGCTGTAGTAACTCTATCTATCTTTCCCAGCCTGCTCTAAGCCACGTGTAGGGTGTGATGCTGTTGATCAACCCTGATGTACTCTCTAGATGTCTGTCTGTGGTAAGAGGCAGAGCATGTCTGTCCTGTCCTTTTATATGGGTTGTGAAGTGCCCCCTTGTGGTAATGCCACCTCTGGGTGTCCTGATTACCCATTGGTTGTGTCCTGTTGTAATGACCCATTGGCTGTATGTCTGCATGTCATGACATCTCTGGTGTCCCCTCTAGTGGTTACTGAGTTGTAGTGTATTTACATTAACCCCTTGTGTACAGACAGTGATGCATATCACCACACTCTTAATAGCATCTATTCAAGTGGAAGCATTTCAGAAATACCTCTTGGACCAACCCAACGGTTACAGCATGGAAGCGCGACCACAAAGCGGACGCAGGTACAAAGCCATAATCTACAAATCATGTGTAAATCAAAGAACGGTACAGCACAGGAACAGGCCCTTCGGCCCTCCAAGCCTGCACCCATCATGATGCCTGTCTAGACTAAAACCTTCTGCATTTCCGGGGTCCGTATCCCTCAATTCCCATCCTATTCATGTATTTGTCAAGACCCCTCTTAAACATCGCTATCGTACCTGCTTCCGCCACCTCCCCCAAACACAATTCGAGTTTATCCAACCTTTCCTCATTACCTAATACCCTCCAGACCAGGCCACATCCTGGTAAACCTCTTCCGTACCTCTCCAAAGTCTCCACATCCTTCTGGTAGTGAGGCTACCAGAATTGTACGCAACACTCCAAGTGTGGCCTAACTAAGGTTCTGTACAGCTGCAGCATGACTTGCCAATTTTTATACTCAGTGCCCCGACCAATGAAGGCAAGCGTGCCGTATGCCTTCTTGACTACTTTATTCACCTGTGTTGCCACCTTAAGTGATCTGTGGACCTGTACACCCAGATCTCTCTGCCTGCCAATACTCCTAAGGGTTCTGCCATTTACTGTATAATTCCCATCTGTATTGGACCTTCCAAAATGAGTACCTCACATTTGTCCAGATTAAACACCATCTGTCAGTTCTTCACCTAAGTTTCCTACCGATCTGTATCCTGCTGAATCCTCTTAAAATGCTTATCACTATCCACAACTCCAACAACCTTTTTGTCATCTGTAATTCATCTGACATAATATGACAATGTGGTCAGGCCTAGCCAGCAATGCTGGTAGTCTGGCCTCATACATACACCCAGAAATCGGCCAGTCTTTAACCCTGTGTAATAACCCCCACAAAACCCATGGGAAATCTGTAATTGATCTCCCCATGGGGCTAGTGGAATACAAGCTTCCCGGTAGTGGGCAGAGGCCCACCCAGCTCTGGCTCATAAGATCGGACATGAAAGCCGACCAGAGCAGGGACCGGCACGTTGGTTGTCCCAACGGAGAAGCATGTGAACTGTAGAAAGTTATTCCCATGCGCAGACTTCATGTTTTTTTTTCTTTTTTTCCAATTAAGGGGCAATTTAGCATGGCCAATCCACCTATCCTGCACATCTTTGGGTTGTGGGGGTAAGATCTATGCACACATGGGGAGAATGTGCAAAGTCTGCATGGACGGTGACCCGGGGCCGGGATCAAACCCGGGTCCTCGGTGCCATGAGACAGCAATGCTAACCACTGCACCACCATGCCGCCCCAATGTTACGCTAATTAAATCCTTTGTTATTTCGACCGCTGGGTTCCTGGTCATTAAAATCTGTATGCATGGCATGTGATGCCAGATGACACTGTGAGCACCAATACACAGAGCAAAGACTAAAACAAATGGTTTGACGTCAGGGAAACCACAACTAGAAGCCAGGTTACTATAGCATTCCAACTAACCAATGACCGAGCAGTGTCAACACAAATTCCACAAAATGTCTAACTAAACTACACGGTCAGACGAGGAGGACAATCAGACTATCAACACAGAGTGAACAGACATTCTGAGCATCAAAGCTAATATTGCACAGTGGCATTAACAGGAGACAGATTATATGCCCACAGATGAAGGGCCAGGGTAATCTACATGCAGAACTGGATGCCGCTGTGGGTGCAAATATTCTTCCAGTTTGCTGTCATGTGAATGTCCCTTTAAGAAAAGTTTGCTTCATCAAATGGCTGCAGTGATGTCAGTGTGTGGGTGGAGCTGGGCTCTGCTCTGCTTTTTACTTTTGTTTTGTGCTGAAAGCTGTTTTGACTCTGTGTTTAGCTTCGCTTTCAGTTGGAGAGCTGCATTCAAACCAAGCAGATGTGTAATGATCTCTCTCTCTGCAATCTAAAGAATGTCTGCAGATCACTTGATAATTTCAACATAATACCTGTTTCTGTAAGGAATGCAAACCTACTGTCCTTGTTAAAAGGTTTTTTGACTTATGGATGTTGTTTGGAAAGTTATTAAGGGTTATCTATAGAGTACTGTATTTTTGGGAGGGTTATCAGGTTTGGTAGTTGATAAATTGTTTACTGTGTGTTTATAAAATGTTAACTGGATTCATAGAATAAACATTGTTTTTGTTTAAAAATACTTTTAGTTCTCTGTTGCATCACACCGGTAAAGTGGACCCTTGTGCTCCCTATAACCAAAATCTATTCAAAGTTGTGAATCAGGGGAACTCCATGATACTTTGGTGTTCTCTAAACCCTGGCCCATAATATGAAATGTGTGCAGTCACAGAAGTGGCAAATGATGATTTGACCAACTATTGCCAAACAAAAAGTGCACATCGGAGGTTCCCTCCCTGGGATGCATTCACCATTCAAGTGTCACGGCAATGGCTCACCCTGGTCACCGCAGACATACGTCATGGAAACCATGGGTCTAGTGACCACTGGCCCACTGGCTAACCAGGATCTAACCCTGGTGACAATCCACAGCATCAATGAATTAATCATTTTTGTAGACCGCTTCACATGCCTCCACCCATGCAGGTTAGAAAGCCTTGGAAGTTTCAAGCATGATGCAGTGTTGCATCTACCGGCAAATACTACACTAAACCTGCAAGTAGCTCATGCGGACTCTGAAGCAGCCACGGATCCTGCAGTATAGTATTTTTTTTCCTCTTTATTCGGTCATAGGATGTGGGCATCGCTGGCTGGACCAGGGTTTATTGCCCAACCCTGAGGGCATTTAAGAGTCAACCACATTTTTGTGGGTCTAGAGTCACATGTAGGCCAGACCAGGTAAGGATGACAGATTTCCTTCCCTAAAAGTGAATCAGGTGGGTTTTTATCACAATCAACAATGGCTCCTGGTCATCATTAATTCCAGATTTTTATTGAATTCAAATTCCACCATCTACCCTGGCGGGATTTGAACCTGGGATCCCAGAGCATGACCCTGGGTCTCTGGATTATTGGTCCAGTGACCATACCACTGTGCCACTGCCTCCTCTATTACTAGGGAAAGAAATGACTAACGGTTGACCAGAGTCCTTCCAGATTTTCCAGGGATTATATGACCATTTTGGCCCTATAGAGATGAACTCGGGATATCTCAAGGAGTCATCATTAAGGGAAAAACAAGTCAACATCCTGGGATCCATGTGACCTGATTTCCTCCAACGTTTGCACCAGGCAGACATGGGAATTGATCAAAGCAGAAGATTGGCCAAGGAGTTAGGATATTAGCCAGGGATCCATCAAGAAATCAAAAAGCTTTCTTGAATGGCTGCAGTCCCTGGGGTGTATGTACATCCACAGTGCTTTTAGAGAAGGAGTTCCAGGATTTGGACCCAGTGACAATGAAGGAACGGGCGATATATTTCCAAGTCAGGATGGTGAGTGACTTGGAGGGAACGTCCAGATGGTGATGTTCCCAGGTGTCTGCTGCTCTTGCCCTTCTAGATGGTAGTGGTTGTTTGGAAGGTTCTGCCTAATAGGTCTTGATGACTTCCTGCAGTGCATCTTGTCGATGGGTACACACGGCTGCTACTGTGCGTTGGTTGTGGAGGAAGTTAATGTTTTGTGGAAGGGGGAGCAATCTAGTGGGCTGCTTTGTCCTGGCTGGTATGTTACGGATGCCTAGCCATCTCTCAGCATGACTAAGATACTGGACGAGAGCTGCAACTTTTTAAAGTTTTTAAGGCAGGGTGGAAAAGTTGATTTGTTCCAAGAGTGATAATATAAGAAATAGGGCTTGGTTAGTTTATAAAATAAACTTTATAAACGCAAAAGAAAAATATTTAAACTTTTAAACTTCAACACTAAAATAATAGATTACATGTAGTTTCTTAACCTTAACATATTAGTTCCCACTAAACCGCACTTTACGTGAACCTGCAGCTCTCATTCCACTTACACAGACAGGCAAAGGCGATATTTACATTTACAAAATATTTTTTTTTCCGTCAGGGAAATTCTTTCTGAACCCTTTTCCAAAGCCTGCCTCAGTGACAACTTTCATGAACTCTCTTAGTCGCTTTACAAACTCTTCGCTCTGTAACTGTTCAAAACAGGATTCTCTCTCTCTCTCTCTCTCTAAGCAGTGCCCAGCCCCTCAAGTAACAGTTCTCACCTGGGGTTTCCAGACCTGAACCCATCATAGTTATCTTGGCTGTTTGATTGCACATTCCCATTTATACAAATAAATAGAACATACTGTTGGTATGCAAGTAATCTCCAAATGACAGAGAAAGAAGCTATCATACTCTGTAATGGGCTAAAAGCTAGTCAGAGAGGAGTATCCCAAAGGACAATGGATCTCGAGTAACTCACCCTTGCTGAACAGATCCATCCTGTGCATTCCCAATAACAAATTTATATTTAAGTCTGAATGGGAAAATATAATTCCTGTCAGTCGTGGGTTTATTCCTCTGACTCCATGCGAGTAGATTTTTCCCTTAGTCTGTTTAACCCGTAAATTGCCTGCTCAATCTTTGATCCCATTTCTGGTCCCAATTTCCTAGTATCTCCCTCATGTAACAGGTGTCAAGCTTCTTGACTGTTGTTGGAGCTGCCGTCTTCCAGGCAAGTGGAAATTCTTCCATCACACCCCTGACTTGGTAAGAAGTCTTACAACACCAGGTTAAAGTCCAACAGGTTTGTTTCGAATTATTAGCATTCGGAGCGCAGCTCCTTCCTCAGGTGACTCACCTGAGGAAGGAGCTGCGCTCTGAAAGCTAGTGATTCGAAACAAACCTGTTGGACTATAACCTGGCATTGTAAGACTTCTTACTGTGCCCACCCCAGTCCAATGTCGGTATCTCCACATCATGGCCCCTGACTTGAGCCTTGTAGATGGCGGACAGGCTTTGGGGAGTCAGAGGGTGAGATACTCACCACGGTATCCCTAGCCTCTGACCTATTCTAGTAGCCATTGTATTTATATAGCTAGTCCAGTTCAGTTTCTGGTCAATGGTAACCTCCAGGATGTTGACTGTGGGGGATTCAGCGAAGGTGATGCCTTTGAATGTCAAGGGGCGGATGTTACAATCTGGTCTTGCTGGAGATGGTCACGTTGTGGCACGTATCTCACTTGTCAGCTCAAGCCGGGATATTGTCCAGGTCTTGCTGGATTTGGGAATGGACTGCTTCAGCATCTGAGGAGACATGAACGATGCTGAGCAAACATTCCCACTTCAGACCATATGATGGAAGGAAGGTCACTGATGAAGCAGCTGAAGATGGACAGGCAACATGACTTAACCCAAACATTGGACAGAAAGTTTGAGTATGTCACCCAACTGATGGCCTATGGAATCCAGCAGAGATGGACAGCACATACCCAGAATCAATACTATATGAAGTACGAACACCAAACGGCATGACTGTGAAACAATACAGATGCCAAATAAGAACAATACCACAACGAGAAGCATCAAGAAACCCTATTACAAACAGAACATGATCTAAAAGATGCAGCACAATAATCTTCAGCAAAATTCCAAAAGTATACAGCAGCCTCCAGTGAAGAAATACGAAATATGGGCGGATAAGCAAGCAGAGTAGGCTTGCACGGGCCAGAGTAGGCTTCTGGGCAGCACGGTAGCATGGTGGTTAGCATAAATGCTTCACAGCTCCAGGGTCCCAGGTTCGATTCCCGGCTTGGGTCACTGTCTGTGTGGAGTCTGCACGTCCTCCCCGTGTGTGCGTGGGTCTCCTCCAGGTGCTCCGGTTTCCTCCCACAGTCCAAAGATGTGCGGGTTAGGTGGATTGGCCATGCTAAATTGCCCGTAGTGTCCTAAAAAAGTAAGGTTAAGGGGGGGGGTTGTTGGGTTACGGGTATAGGGTGGATACGTGGGGTTGAGTAGGGTGATCATTGTTCGGCACAACATCGAGGGCCGAAGGGCCTGTTCTGTGCTGTACTGTTCTATGTTCTATGTTCAGAGGTTTCAGAGCATTGTAAATTTAATGCTGTGTATCACGGTTGATTCAGACAGAATGCCGGGGATTTCCGTAACCTCCATGGTGGGTTTCCCCCCGGTCAATGCTGTGAACTGTTGACTGCCGGCGAGACCTTCCAGTGCTGCCAAACCCTACAGGCATTTTCATGGCTCACCCCACTCTGCCTCTGGGGATCCCACCGCGGGAAGTGGGGGTCGGCTTCCGGGGGACTGGAAGATCTTTAAAGGAAAACCTTTAGTTTAGATTTTAAAAAAGGATATTGGGACATAGTGTGCATGTACATTTAAAGATTTATCTTAAACCGCTGTCACTCACTACCACCTCGATAGGATGTGGTGTATTAGCCCCCAATTTGTATTCAGACATGGATTCTGACCCTAAATAAAAACAAAATACTACAAAGTCTGAAAGTGCTGTAAAGAGGAACAGGGTTATGGTTTTGAGTCCATTATGACTCTTCTATGACCCCCCGCTGGGTCGGAGAATCGCCGGGGGTCGGCGTGAATCCCACCCCGGCCGGCTGTCGAATTCTCCAGCTGGAATCCCCCCCCTACCCCCCCCCCCCCCGGCGATTCTCCGGCCCGCGATTGGCCGCCCGTTTGTTTGCCGGTCCCGTCGACGTAAATTAGAGTAGGTCCTTACCGGCGGAACCTGGTGGCACGGGCGGCCTCCGGGGTTCTCAGGGGGGCGCGGGGTTCTGGCCCCGGGAGGTGCCCCCTCGGTGGTCTGGCCCGCGATCGGGGCCCACCGATCCGCGGCAAGCCTGTGCCGTGGGGGCACTCTATTCTTCCGCACTGGCGGCTTTAGCGGTCTGCCATGGGCAGTGCAGAAACAAAGCCCTCCGCGCATGTGCGGGGATGATGCCAGCACATGCTGGCGCTCCCGTGCATGCGCCAAATCGCGCCGGCCGGTGGAGGCCCTTTGGCGCCGGTTGCCATGGCTCCAAGCCCCTTTTCTGCCGGCCGGCGCAGCGTAAAACACTCCGGGGCCAGCCTAGCCCCTGAAGGTGCGGAGGATTCCGCACCTTTGGGACGGTCTGACTCGCCGGAATTGCCCACCCCGCCGATTACGGCAGAATCCCGCACATGAACTCTGGCCGTGATTCAGCAGATTTATAACTGTGTCAGCTTTTGGGTTGGGTTGGTGGGGTGATTCTTGGGGATGCAGCGCTGATAATCACCCCAATATATAACGGCACCCGGCTCTGTTTTTAGCCCGCTGATTTTCTCCCCTCCAAGGCAACATTTAGATGGATTTCCAGCTGGTGAGCTGATCTCGCCTGCAAGAACGGATATTCGCAGATCGGGAGACCATTTGATCAGCAGCTCCGATCTCCCCTCTCCAGACCTTTCCAGGCCTTCCTCTGCTATCTCCACCTCCCCCCCCCCCCCCCCCCCCCCCCTTACCTCCCAGCCATATTGAGGCCCCTGGGATACCCATCTGAACTTACCTCCTCCAATTGGCAATGCCCCCCGGGGTCTGACCCCTGGCAGTATCCCTGGAACTCAGGGTGGCCACGGTCAGAGTACCCAGGTGGCACTGCCAGGCTGGGGAGGCACTGTGGCTCAGTGGCTATCACCGCTGCCTCACACACCAGGGACCCTGGTTCGAGTCCCACCTTGGGTGACTGTGTGAAGTTTGCACATTCTCCCCGTGTCTGCGTTGGATTGCTCCGGGTGCTCCGGTTTCTTCTCCCAGTCCAAAGATGTGCAGGTTAGGTGGATTGGCCATGCTAAATTGGCCCCTGATGCGAGAAGGTTAGGTGGGGTTACAGGATTATAGGGATAGGGCGAGTGATTGGGCTTACCTGGGGTGCTCTTTCAGAGGGCCAGTGCAGACTTGATGCGTCCAATGACATCCTTTTGCACTGTGGGGTTTCTATGGATTCTATGTCCTGTCCCCAACCAACGGGTTCTCTAATGCCCAGCGAGATGCCCCCGAGGTGCTGTTACGCCTGGCCCACATTTGACTGGATCAGTACTAAACAGCAGACTGGGCACGGTCTCGCAGACACGGCCGTTGAGTCCCGGGAGCCAGGTGAATCCGCTTCTGGCTATTTAAATGAGTTTAATGGCTCAATTGAATATGCAGATCTGGATCTCACCCAGCGAGGGCAAGATCCCGATCGTGCCCGGTGGAGCGAGTCGGGTGTCTCGCGATCGACCCGACACGGAGCCCGATTTCGGGCTCTCGCACGATCCATGCGTTGCGCCCGAATCCATGCCAGGTCCAGTGGGGTCGCTGAATCGCATCCTCTGTTTCTCACTCCAACAATGCTGTCAAGCCTGCTGAGTTTTTCACACATTTCCTGTTTTTATCGTGCGTATTTAGCATCCTGATTAACATATTTACATACAATCTTATCTTCAAATAAAGAACGCACACTAGCTTTTTCAATCGGCCTTGTCGTTTGATTAGTACCTTTGCATCAATAGGAGAACGTAACAATTTGCTGCAAATGTGGTCGCTCTAGATCTCTCTGGTGGTCACCACAACTTGCCACATGCTGCAGTTAGGACACACCTCTGGCCCTCCCGTCCCCATGCAACCTTGTTATATATGTTTAATTAAGGTTGTCATTCACTTGATTCTTTAGTTTCACTTGCTAATTAGCTTCTGTCGTTGGAGTTATTGATTCAATAAATTAATAGGTATAGGTTTCCAGCTCCCAGTTTAAAGCACAGACCTCCCTTAAAGAGCAAAAAAACTCAATAAGACATACCAACCAACTACCAGCCGTCCTCTTAACGTTGCCCTTTGATTATTTTTTTATCCACTCCCCCTCACTTCGCTCGCGCCTGTTTTTACCCCTCCCTCTCTCAGTGGCTGGTCCCGTCGCTGTCCGCATGCGGGGTCCGCCTGCAAATTCCTCTCAGCAACTTGCCTTTAATTGTCTTTTCCCCTGATGCACCAAGGCAGGGTTTTCCGTTCCCGCCGAGGTTTTCTTGAAAGTTAAAATTCATCGATCCCCTCAAATTATTTTTACTTCTACCACGTAATCACAGCCACTCTTGGCTTAATTCATTTTGCGTTTCTTTTTTTTTGGTATATATCTTGTACTTTGCAAACATCCATCTTTTTAATAACGGTGGAACCTTGCAAATGTCAGCCCACTACTACAATCATGGCGTGCTGCGACATAAAAAACAGATTATAGTTCTGAGGCACTGTAAATAACTACTTAGAAAAAAATGTAATAACTATAATTATGTTTGTGTCTGTCTGTGAGTTAGACTCCTTTTACAAACTACACTAATAGATTTCTGTTTCACAAATCGCAATGATTGTGGTAATTGTGTGACTTTCATAAGGCTGCAGTGGTTCATGCCTGAAGCCAACCCATCTATTAAACTTCGATTGTTTTCTGCTGGAGTTAATCAAGCGATGCAGGGCTGACACTTTCTACCCAGAAGCTCCTAAGGTGGGTGGATATTATTTACCCACAGTTTTTTTTTTTTGCTGGGGCTGATTACAGCATTGTGGAGATTCTGTCTGTCAGCTACTAGTGAGAAAGGCAGGATTGTCCCTGTTGGTTTATCGGCCACTTGTCTGCCGGCCCGTCCCCCCCCCCCCCCCCCCCCAACGCCTTCCCCACCCGCCCCACCGGCTGTTTGCACAGGACTGCTTGCCCGCCTCCAATGCCGCTCCAAATGCCCGAGCAACAGGCGGGAAATAATGTGCAAGCGATACGCGGCACGGGTGGCAAGTGTGACGGGGCATTGATGTACCGTCAACTCACCGAGAGACTGAGAGAGCGAGTGAACATTAGGCTTTATTAATCATGAACTTGCCTAGCCAGAGTCGGTTGTACAGATGAGTGCCGCCCACAGGTGGCTGGTCTCTATACGGATCCGGTGAGGGCGGAGCCAGAGGCGGAGCCCACCGGGGTTACAGTACACGACCTGGAAGTAGCTCGTATCACCACTTCCAGGTCATAGGTTACAGTATCATACAGACCGCTCATGCATTAGGTGAATACGTTCACCACAGGCTCCTAAAGGCGCACACCTATTCCGAGAATGTCACACCCAGCGGTAGTTTCGACAACCTCCTTTCTCCCGAGTGACTGGCTCCTGTCACCCGTCCCATCCTCTTGCACTTGGGGCGAGAAGCAAAATCCCCGTGACCAAAAATAAGAGTTTGACTTCTCGCGAGATTCCTCCGAGTCAGTCAAATCTGGATTGCTGTGCGGCCTGGTAATTGGCATTCTGACTAGGTTTTTAAAAAAAATCCCGCTGAGCTCTATGATTAATGCATTGCTAGTCAGGTCAATGAATCTGCTCACGATGTCCCACCCATAATTTCCAAATGTGGAATTTTCCTGGGAACAATCCTGCTCGAAGGAATGCTGCGTTAGCCACGATACTGGTCATGCATAAAGGGGCTCTTGAATGTTATTATCATCATTTTAGTGGAAATTAAAGTGATAAATTAGCACCAAATAGCCCCCATGGCAGTGCAATAATATGCTTTACAGAAAGGAACTTGCATTTATCTAGCGCCTCTCCCAACTTCAAAGGGGCCCCCAAAGGGTTTTAGAGCCATTGAAGTAAAATGGCTGGCTAATCGGTTTTAGCGATCAGTTTTCCAGAGAATCTATAGAAACACTACAGTGCAGAAGGGGGTCATTCAGCCCATCTAATCTGCACCCCCAGCTCCGAAAGAGCACCCTACCTAGGCCCACACCCTATCTCTGTAAGCCTACTTAACCAACACATTTCTGAAAAAAAAGGGGGGGGGGGGCAATTTTAGCATGGTTGTGCAGGTTAGGTGGGTTGCAGGTTAGGTGGATTGGCCATAATAAATTGCCCTTAGTGTCCAAAATTTCCCTTAGTGTTGGGTGGGGTTACTTGGTTATAGGGATAGGGTGGAGGTGTTAACCTTGGGTAGGGTGCTCTTTCCATGAGCCGGTGCAGACTCGATGGGCTGAATGGCCTCCTTCTGCACTGTAAATTCTATGATATCTATGACCAATCCACCTAACCTGCACATCTTTGGACTGTGGGAGGAAACCGGAGCACCAAAAGGAAACCCACGCAGACACGGGGAGAATGTGCAAACTCCGCACAGGCAGTCATGCAAGGCCGATATCAAAACCGAGTCCCTGGCGCCGTGAGGCAGCAGTGCTAACCACTCTATGCTGCCCTTTTGGGAGAGCTATTGGACAGGACGCCTGGGAAGATGTCCGGTAGCATGGTGGTTAGCATCAATGCTTCACAGCTCCAGGGTCCCAGGTTCGATTCCCGGCTGGGTCACTGTCTGTGTGGAGTCTGCACGTCCTCTCCGTGTGTGCGTGGGTTTCCTCCGGGTGCTCCGGTTTTCTCCCACAGTCCAAAGATGTGCGGGTTAGGTGGATTGGCCATGATAAATTGCCCGTAGTGTAAGGTTAATGGGGGGATTGTTTGGATACGGGTTACGTGGGTTTAAGTAGGGTGATCATTGCTCGGCACAACATCGAGGGCTGAAGGGCCTGTTCTGTGCTGTACTGTTCTATGTTCTATGTTTTCTTCTTAGTAATATGGCTGCAGGATTTTCCATGTCAACTTGGAAGGGTGGATGGGGCTGATGCACCATCAATTGGACTCGAGTTGTGAAGAAGTTCCAAATATCAGGCTTTAATGAACTAGTTGTGTGCCCGGCAGTCGACTTACAGAGAAAGGCCGACTGCCGGCTGCCACGGGTTCTTATACCCCGCCTCGTAGGAGGAGCTACTGGCCTCTCGGCCAATCGGCGAGCAGTCACATAACTGACCTCAGCCAATTGGCAGAGAGACACATGACCTGTCTGAGCCAATGGGCAGCGAGTCCTCTGCACCAATGGCAGCACTACTCTGAGGTACCATAGACCTCCTAGTCATACCACCACAGGGGCTTTGCTTTAACATCTCATCTCAGATAGCGCCTCTACCAATGCAGCTAAACCTCACGACTGCACTGGCAGTACCAATCTGGATTAGGAGTTTGCGTCTCAAATGGATCGAAGAGGGAGTTGACGGAGAAATCCACGCTAATCTTTTATGTTCAGCATCTCCGGTGGGTTGCGAGATAGCAGTGCTGGGTCAAGCAAAATGCACATCCGAGTTAAATGCCTGCCTGAATGTTGTTTGTTCTGCTGCGTTGCGTTGCTAACGATACGAGCCGTTTCCTGAAAACTTCATGTTTTGAAGCAGACAAGTTTGCAAATAACCGAGCCACCCACACGGCTCAATTCCGCAGACCCTCTTGGGAACACTTAGTGTTATTCCTGGCTCAGCGGTATTATCCATAAGCATTTGAAGGAGGGAAGGAAAGAAGGAAAATAAACATTCATTTCATACACTGGGAGTGCTCAGTTTGCTACAGAAGAGGTTCGCAATGATTCGGGGAATGAATATTGAGGAAAGGAGCTGGATACATTCAGCAGAACGATCGGATGCTTCAAACGTTTGGATATTTTCCACTTTGCAAACAGAGTCATTTAATCATCGAAGGGTTATACCCACAAAGAGGACATTTGGCCCATCCGGCCTGTGCTAGCCCTCTGTGAGAACGATATTGCCAGTCCTGCTGCCCTATCTTTTCCCTGACAAATTATTTTTCCTTCAGGAGCTTACCCAGTTCTCTTTTTAAAGCCACAATTAAGTCTTCCAAAGTGATGTAAATGGAATATAAATTTTGATTGACCTGGCACACGGGATGGTTACTAGAATTTCCTGGACAACACTTGTCCTCAGTCGGCATTTGATTGTCTGGTCATTACTTAATTGCTGCTTATGGTGTCTTGCTGTGCGCAAATCGGATGCTACAATTCCTACATTACGTCAGCAACTACACTTCAAAAGCACCTTGTCAAGCAGTCACAGAAAGAAGCAATAAGAATTACGAGGGGCCAGGATTAAATTGAGCCCGCCTGGAGCTGGCTCGGTAATAGTTGGGCCTGTAGAATCACGGAGTTATGCGACCCATTTCCATTGGCAGGAAACCTGACTCCCATTAAGTCAGAATGGGTTGATGCAGGGAACCTGCCTGCTGACTAATTAGGCTCATTATTGAGCCATTATCCCTGAGGATTCAGTGGTGGCTTCGGGATTCACCCAATTTTGCACCGGGTTCCCGCGGTCTCAGAATTTACAGTGCAGAAGGAGACCATTCGGCCCATCGAGTCTGCACCGGCTCCTTGAAAGAGCACCCTACCGAAGCCCACACCTCCACCCCATCCCCATAACACAGCAACCCCACCCAACACTAAGGCCAATTTTGGACACTAAGGGCAATTTATCATAGCCAATCCACCTAACCTGCACATCTTTGGACTGTGGGAGGAAACCGGAGCACCCGGAGGAAACCCACGCACACACGGGGAGAACGTACAGATTCCGCACAGACAGTGACCCAAGCCGGGAATCAAACCTGGGACCCTGGAGCTGTGAAGCAATTGTGCTAACCACTATGCTACCGTGCTGCCCAAAGGTCTCCTGTCAGGTTTGCTCGTGGCCTCCCGGAGGAGGTGGGACCAGGGGGTGGGAGTGTTCCTCTTCCAAAAGCCTGGTTGAGGGACCTGGTGTTATGAAGGGGGGGCGGGGGGGGTGTGCCCTCCGAGAGCCACCCATTTGTCCATGCATCTGACGTACGTCGCTCACCCCCATGTCCACCACCCTCATCGGTAACACACAGCCCAGCCCAACCATTCTCCAAGGATTCCGCAATGATCTTTGGTAAAAGCCTCACTTTATTACCGACACCAGCCACCACACCCTGCTAGCTTCTGACTGACTGGTGGCTCTTAGCAGATGGGACCTCCACCACTAGGATCCTTAATCCCAGGGAAGACCTGACGCTGACCCATTAAGTGTGAGGCACTTAGCCTGGTCAGGCCACCCCAATGAAATGATAGGGGTGTGTGGCAGGAGGGACCATCGTCGGGAATATTAAATCCAGTTCAAGCCCTTTCTCCAGATCTCAGAAAAATGCTCGATTTGTTAAATTTTCCCCTTTGTGTACCACCATGAAATTCCACCACAAATCTCATCTGTCAATAATTAAGGACCACATTCTGAACCACATTCCAAACCCAAAGTGAACACAAAAGGATCCAATTTGGGGTTAATTCAGGAGGTAGCTGAATTTGATCCTCTGGGGGGAAAAATACAAGGCCGTAAGGAACAATCAGGGACGTAGGGTTAATTGAATAACTCGACCAAAGTGCCAATATAGGCAAAAGGGGCTGAATGGCCTCCTTCTGTGTTGTTTGGGCAGCACGGTAGCACAAGTGATTAGCATTGTGTCTTCACAGCGCCAGGGTCTCAGGTTCGATTCCCCGCTGGGTCACTGTCTGTGCGGAGTCTGCACGTTCTCCCCGTGTCTGCGTGGGTTTCCTCCGGGTGCTCCGGTTTCCTCCCACAGTCCAAGGACGTGCTGTTAGGTGAATTGGCCATGCTAAATTGCCCTTAGTGGCCAAAAAGGTTGGGAGGGGTTATTGGGTTACGGGGATAGGGTGGAAGTGAGGGCTTAAGTGGGTCGGTGCAGACTCGATGGGCCGAATGGCCTCCTTCTGCATTGTATGTTCTATGTTCTATGTTGTAAGATTCTATGGCCAGGATCTTACGGTCCTGCTGTGGTGTTTCTCCCCCCCCCCCCTCCAGCAGACGCTGCGAGCCATTAAAATCCCTGCTCAGTTTGGCGGGGCTGTCACATCCTTCTGGGAGGGAGGGAGGGAGGGAAGGAGGGAGGGAGGGGCAGTAAAATCCTGGCCGATGGAATAATTCCAACTTGCACATCATCCAAACAAAGCCGCACTACTCTGCACAGACAGAAGGCACAATCCTGACCAGAGGTGGGGTCCGAGTCAGGGAAGAGGCCGGGACCACTGAAGAGTGGTTCAATCAAAAGAATTGCTTTTTTGGAAGAAAAAAAAGGTCAGTATCCTTAGGGAGGGGCCGAATTGATCCTGGTCATCGTTTAAAACTGGGAAGCTGCCTTCCCCAAAGACAAGGAGACACCAGAGTTTCCGCCTGCACCCGTTGCCTGCCAACCAGTGTGCCAATGTTGGAGGGTAAGAAGCTGACAGGATTACGGGTGTCCTGAGGAATTTCAGGGAGGTTATTTTCACTCTGATTGTGGGATTGTACCAAGTTAAGGTCTAACTCCTTTCGGTGTAGATGTTTCTTGAAAGTGTGGAAAATCAATTAACATCATCTTTTTATAAGTATTCTTAAAAGAGTTGCCAGTTCTTACTTCAGTTGTAAGCACTATTTCAATGGCATCATCTACATACGTAAGTGTCATCTTTCCCAGGTGCACCCATTCATTTAACAAATAGATCAAAGGTGGACAGGTTATAAGGAACCAGGCCATTGAGTGGTGAGTCATGGTTTCATGCATACTAATCTCCAAATTGGAATTCCTAATAACGGCCAGACTCCCTCTCCCCACCCTTGGCCGGCAGTCACAGATTGCTAAATTATACTCGCTTGCTGCATTATTCCCTCGGGAGCAGATCACTCTGCCAGCTTCCTGTCTGCTAATGGGACGTGGAAGGCCTAGAAGGTCTATCTGACAGCAACAGGCATTTACAAATCAGCTTCAATATAGTTTAATGTCCCTTAAGGCACTTCACACAAGTGTTATCAAGCAAAATGTGAGAGTGAGCCACACGATGAGATATCCGGATAGGTGGCCAAAGATTTGGTTAAAGAGGCAGGCTACAAAGGGACAAAAGAGAGGTTGGCGGTGGTGATGTGTGAGAGTTCACTTGAAGCTGAGTTGCTGTGGCAACATGCACTTTTACATGCCTGTTGTAGTTCGGAGTTCGATAGTGATGGCCAGTCAAAATTCCAATGGTCTTTCCTTCACATGGGCGGCACACAGATGCAATGGCTAGCACGGCTACCTCACGCCGCTGAGGACCCGGTTCGATCCCGGCTCTGGGCCACTGCCCGTGTGGAGTTTGCACATTCTCCCCGTGTCTGCGTGACTCACATCCACAACCCAAAGATGTGCAGAGTAGGTGGATTGGCCACACTAAATTGCCCCGCAATTTGAAAAACAAGAATTGAATACTCCAAATTCCTTTTTTTTTAAAAAAGCACTGTTCCATAATAGCGCCAGAGACCCGGGTTCGATTCCCGGCTTGGGTCACTGTCTGTGCGGAATCTGCACGTTCTCCCCGTGTCTGCGTGAGTTTCCTCCGGGTGCTCCGGTTTCCCCCACAAGTCCTGAAAGAGGTGATTTGTAGTGAATTGAACATTCTGAATTCGCCCTCTGTGTACCCGAACAGGCGCCGGAGTGTGGTGACTAGGGGCTTTTCACAGTAACTTCATTGCAGTGTTGATGTAAGCCTACTTGTGGCACTAATAACGATTATTATTATTATGTATAGCCACGATTCCCTCCCACTCTTGCTGCCTGGCATTGTCATGTGTTGGAAGGATGTGGAGGTTGATAATTGTCATAACCCCCACGAGGACCAAGTGGAAACCATTATTGATCTCCCCGTGGAGTATGAACTCTCCAGATGGGGGCATAATTCACCTGCATCCATAATGCTGAGGCCCCACCGGGTAGGGCCATACGCAAACGACGCGGGCGGAACTCGGCAGGCACTTGGCCAGTCGAGCGCGTAGAATCGCCCGGGGGGGGGCGCTTTAAACGGCCCCCGACCGGCGCCATGGCGACCGTGCTGGTGCGATTGCCGCAGATTCTCCGGTCGGCGGAGATTTGGCGGCCCAGCGTCGGAGCGGCGTGACGGGATTCGAATGCTCCCCCGGCGATTCTCCGACCCGGCGCGGGATTGGAGAATCCCGGCCCAGATCTTTTGATAACCTGGTTGCATTGGTTTCAGAACACTACGTAATTATGTAGCGGTATCATTTTAACAAGGCAGTGTGGTCTCCTGGCGAATCAGTTACTGACTGCTTGATCCGCTTAAGATGTTTGGCTAAACACTGTGAGTTCGGGCTGTCCCTCTCTGAGGTGCTGAGGGACCGACTAGTGAGCGGCATCAACAACACGGCCACATAGAGGAAGCTATTGGTGGAATGCAACCTGGATCTGAAACGGACCATTGAACTTGCAGTATCTCGAGAGCACGTGGAGAAAGGAGTGCGGAAGCTGCAGGGGTCGATGAACTTTGGTGTTCATAGTTTAACTCGCCCTTTCTTCCGGGCTCACTCAGTTTGATGGGATTGTGCCCGTCTGGCCAGACCTCCTCCAGAGGGGTAGCCTCTGAGGCAATTTTGGAGCTGGGTTAGGATCTCGGGTGCTACCTGACTGATGTGATACCAGCCCCGAAGGTGACGAGGACATCTGGCCGCATTGCCAATGGTGTAGTGGACAAACTCATGATGGTCAGGGACACTGGACTTGGAGCAGAGAACGCCGTCCACGACAACCGCCCAGATTGATGTGAACCAGGGCTTTCCACATGGGCACCCCGGAGGAGGAGGGCTGCTCAGTGTCACGGCTCCAAAAGTAGCAACGATCCGGGTCACGCGACAGGTTCATAGTCATCTGGTGACTATGGAAATGGACACTGGTGATGCCTTCTCCATTGTGGACCTCCACACGTATTGGAGGCTTCGTGCAGGGACCATGCCACTGACACTTAGCGATACCAAAGCACGATTGGCAATTTACACGGGGGAGCCTTTAAAGACCGTGGGGAACACCGTGAACTGATGCGTGGGACAGCAGTCAGTTCACTTTGCGTCAGTTGTGGTGCAGGAACCGGGACATAATTTATTGGGGCGAATCCTCCATTTCAATTTGCAATAGGGTCACTGGAGGTCTGTACGACGTGCTGGGTAAATACCCTGACATGTGCCAGGAGGGCCTGGTAGGATAAAGGGGACCAAAACCCATATCTACGTGGGGCTCAACCCTGATATTTCCGGGCGAGGGCTGTCCCTTATGCTTTGCTGGTGAAAGTCAATGGCGTACTTCGGAGCTTGCAGGATCTGGGAGTCATAGGCCCAGTTCAGTTTGCGGAATGGGCTACGCCTGTGGTTGCGGTAATGAAGCCTGACAGAAATGTGCCTGGGTGCACATTTCACTCCGGGGATATGGTTTTCACTCGGAATTTTGGTGATGGAACTTTGTGGCTCCCAGGAGTAGTGCTAGAACAAACTGGTCCAGTCTCTTTTAAGATCCGGATTCAAGGGAAGGTCGACCGCAAACATTTAGACCACCTGTTGAAGCAGGAGCCCGCAGAGCTCGCCACCTGAGCGGCAGTTTTAGCGTCTCCTCTATGATAGGGGCCGCCCCTCAGTCCAGGGACTCAGCCGTCCGCGTCACAACACCCAGTCCAGCATGAATCCAACATGGAAGCAGAGGAAACCATTCCGACAGATTACGGTGTATCGCGGACTGAGGTCCAAGCAGTAACTCTTTGGCGGTCACCCAGGAAACGGCGGTGGGAAAATCGATACACTCCGCCTGACCCAGAGCCACAACGGATGGAAGCCCAGCCGCGGGCAAAGCGGTGCAGACGGCCCCCACCATTAGCGGTTGAAGGAGGACTTTTGGACTTTGGGGGGAGGGGTGTCATAACTCCCTCGAGGACCACGAGGAAACTATCATTGATCTCCATGTGGGACTTGTGGAGTATGAGCTCCCCAGATAGGGGGCGGAGGCCACCTGCCTGGGACTTGCTAAGTACTAATATGAAAATGAAAATTGCTTATTGTCACGAGTAGGCTTCAATGAAGTTACTGTGAAAAGCCCCTAGTCGCCACATTCCGGCGCCTGTTCGGGGAGGCTGGTACGGGAATCGAACTGTGCTGCTGGCCTGCTTGGTCTGCTTTAAAAGCCAGCGATTTAGCCTTGTGAGCTAAACCAGCCCCCAATATAAAAACCGGCCCAAAGCAGGGCCTGGTGTGGTTAGCTCTCCCAGCAAGGACTGCACTGGGAGTGATACGCTGCCTTGAGCAGAAGTCTGTAATTGTTTATAAAATTAAAGTTCATTTATCACCAGCGTCCTCAAGTTACTAAAATAATCAACCTATTTGGCTGCATTGTGAACACGTTGGTCATTAGTTCCTGGACTTGAATCTGGAGCTTCTGATTTAGAGATAGGGGCAAACCCCTCTGTGCCAGAGGACCTCCTAAAAGCAAGGAATGGGAAGGCAATTCTAGAGATCAGGCCCGAGGTGAAGGCTACCATGAGTGGAGCAATGGAAATCGGGGTGTGCCAGAATAGAAGCATAGAGATCTTGGAGGGTTAGAAGACTGGGGGAAATTATAGCCATAGAAAGGGCAGAGGCCATGAAGGGGTGAACACAAGGTGAGAATTATAAAATCAAGGTGTAGCTGCACTGGGAGCTGGTGGTGATCAATGAGCACAGGGGTGATGGGTGGGCAGGACGTGGCGTGACCTGGGATCCAGGCAACAGAGTTTTAAATGTACACGGCTGTATGGGAAGCTTAGAAAGTGGGAGCTCAGCAAAGAGAGCACAAAGGCGAAAAATGCATTAAAGATAATGGTGCCTTAATCTCACAAAATTAACAGTTCATTATTTTAGTACACTGGAGTAAATCCAATCCTATTACAGCGTTCTAGTATTCTGTCCCATTGGAAAAGTGCCATATTCTGTTTTTACTCTCTACTCATGACATAAATGAGAATGAATAGAATTGATATCCTTCCATATCTTTTAACTAAAACCATTTTCTTTTATTCTTAAGAGGTGCTCGTTATTTTAATGAGTGCTACTGGAATAATAACTACAATCATGTAACTTTAAGTGCATGAGCACCAGTTCCACTGCCATTTTTCCTCCGTTGTGCACCATAATCTTTTCAGATTTTTCTCAATTACAGAGCGAGCTCATTGTAACTCATTATTTAACTGTGCAATCTCTCCTCTCGGCCCCGTAAAAGATTTAAGCCTGGAAGTTAACGTGAACTATGCTATCGTTTTAATGCATTCATTTCAAAATCCTCTCTCCACTATTTTAAAGGAGGCATTAAACCATTTGAAATCAATGATAGAGAAATTTGATCTGACCATGTGAGGTGTTCGTACAATAAGATTGCTTGCCAGGCTTTGCTGCATGTCGGCAAAATAGTTGAGAACGCTGCCATTCAGCGGTATCACTAGAAGGTGCTTATGTACTTTGTGAGGAAACGCACCTTTTGTGCCTATTTACCCACATTCAAATGGAAGGATAAGAGGATTTACATCGTATACAATTAAATACAATTTAGATAAATGTTTCAGGTCCCACGGAAATGGTGCGCATTTGAATTAATGGATCCATTCTTTGACATTATTTTTTGCGCAATTAAGAACAATAATAATCTTCATTAACGTCACAAGTAGGTTTACATTAACACTGCAGTGAAGTTACTGTGAAAATCCCCTCGTCGCCACATTCCGGCGCCTATTCGGGTGCACTGACGGAGAATTCAGAATGCCCAATTCACCTAACAGCCGTCTTTCAGAACTTGTGGGAGAAAACTGGAGCACCCGGAAGAAGCCCACGCAGACACAGGGAGAACATGCAGAGTCCGCACAGACAGTAACCCAAGCCGGGAATCGAACTCGGGACCCTGGCGCTGTGAAACAATTGTGCTAACCACTGTGCTACCGTGTAAAGATTCTGGCTTCAGATCATAGAATGGACCAGTTTATGGTGCTAACGCCCTAAACCCACATCACCTAGGCGGTACAACATGGATTTCCTGAATTCCTCACGCTGCAGGAATTCCATTGAATTTACAGCTCATGGACAGGCCATTCAGCCCATCTGGTCAGTCCTGGAATCCACAGGGGCCTTCTATCCTTCTCCGTCTAACCTGCCAGCGTATCCTTGTATTCCTTTCCACCCTTGTGTAAATGCCCAACCTCCCCTTACTCATAGAATCCCTACAGTGCAGAAGGATGCCATTCAGCCCATTGAGTCTGCACCAACCCTCTAAAAGAGCACCCAACCCCAGGCCCACTCCCCCACCCTATCCCCGTAACCCCACCTAACCTGCACATCTTTGGACAGTAAGAGGCAATTTCACACGTCCAATCCACATCACCTGCACACATTGGGAGGAAACCGGAGCATCCTAAGGAAACCCACGCAGACACAAAAGAATAAAGAACAAAGAAAATTACAGCACAGGAACAGGCCCTTTGGCCCTCCCAGCCTGCGCCGATCCAGATCCTTTATCTAAACCTGAAAGTACACGGGGTGATTGTGTAAACTCCACGCAGACAGTCACTCAAGGCCGGAATTGAACCCTCGTCTCTGGCACTGTGAAGCAACAGTGCCGCCTTTTCCCTTAAACACATGACCTACACATTCTTTTTTCAAAAATCTAAATTTAGAGTACCCAATTCATTTGTTCCAATTAAGGGGCAATTTAGCGTGGCCAATCCACCTACCCTGCACATCTTTGGGTTGTGGGGGCGAAACCCACGCAAACACGGGAAGAATGTGCAAACTCCACATGGATATTGACCCGGAGCTGGGATCGAACCTGGGACCTCGGCGGCGTGAGGCAACAGTGCTAACGACCGTGCCACTGTGCAGCCCTGGTCTACACATTCTTGACCACATCTTTGGCATTCTCACTAATTTCCGGATGAAGACTTCGTCTCGAATCCTCTACTGGATTTATACATTAAGCTGTATGAATTATGCAAGTTGAAAGCAGTAAGATCGGGAGTTTCCTGATCCTGTCCAGTTTTCACCCACAGAGAGCAGCACTTAAAATCGCCACCATTAAAGTCATAGAGTCGTACAGTGCAGAAAAGGCCCTTCAGCCCATCGAGTCAGCGCCGACAATAGCTACCCCAAATCTCACGCTAATCCCACTTACCAGTGTTATGTTCTGTGTTGTGGCCGTAGTACAGATGCATCAGAACATTTAGTTCTTTGACTAATAAGATAGTTTTATTAACAAGATGAACATGTGGAAAGATAACGAACAAACTATGTTACAAACGGTAACAAAATAAATGAATTCTCCAGGAGCTACCTCTAGTGCAACTATCCTCCAGTACGACTTATTACCAACTGCCGGATATCTCGAGTCCCATGGTAGAACTCTATCGCCACCAACTGGTTGGAGGTCGTATTGGTAACTACATACATTAGTGGACAACTATGTACAAAACCGTGCACAGGCTTATCACCACAATCAGCATTGCCCATATATTTGAATATGATGGTGTTTTAAGTGCTCATCTAAGTGTTTCTTAATGGTTGTGATGGTTCCGGCCTCCGCTACCTTCCCAGGCAGTGAATTTCAGATTCACCCTCTGAGCGAACTTGCGTTTTCTCAAATCCCCTCAGAATCTCCTCCCCTTCACCCTAAAACTATCCCCTCGTGTGATTGACCCCTCAACCAAGGGGAACAGCTGCTTCTGCTGTTTTCTGAGCAGACAGAGCGGTCTCTTTCGCAGGATTGTGGGCATTATGAGAATCTGAACACGCAAATCTGGCCATGGAGGAGGCAGCCCTGTAGCCACCGAAGTTGGCCATTCCCTCAATACAAAATGGAGGAACGCAAAGCTTGCAGGTTAAAATGGACAATGTTTGCAGCACAAGCAGGCTTCACCAAGCCAATGTGTATTCTCTCTGCTAAAAGAGCAGACAGCACCGAAACGAACATTCCGCATACTAATGAGGCAATCTCCGGGATAGTTAACATAGCAATGGAATGCTCCCAGGGACAATGGACACAAATAGAGAAGTGATTGCAACAGTGTATGGGAAACCAGACACCCCGGCACCAGCGGGGTTCGAAAACAAAGCACCTGAAGGCCCGCCCAGTGGCCGAGAGACA
Organism: Scyliorhinus canicula; assembly: GCF_902713615.1. Taxonomy (NCBI): domain Eukaryota; kingdom Metazoa; phylum Chordata; class Chondrichthyes; order Carcharhiniformes; family Scyliorhinidae; genus Scyliorhinus; species Scyliorhinus canicula. The sequence continues at coordinate 178,331,940 of NC_052155.1, forward strand.
GCCTCAGTATTGGGGGGATTCAAACAAATCGATTGGGAAGAGACCCAATCGATTCCCAGCAGGTTAAGGGACCGCCCAAAAGGGCGCGAAGCCCTAGAACCTATAAAAGACAGGTCCCACACTTCGTTCGCCCTTCTTAACCAGCCCTCCTCTCTGGACCAGCATCTCGACCAGCTTTTGCCAAAGAAGACCTTGACCGAGAGAGAGGAGAGGTTTGGGACAGCAGCCGTCAGCAAGTAAGTGTCTCACAACGATCGCTACCAGAGATAGACACTCTTGACCCCTTTTTAACCCGCACCAACCTGAAGTCTGCTGACCAGAGCAGAGCAAGAGGCCTTGTCCCCTGATCTGGCAGTTCCCTTTGAGATAAGTATTGGTTTATTTAGTGGTAGGAATAGTTTAATCATCTTAGCGTGTGCATGGGTAGTATTATAATTGTATTATAATAAACTCAGTTGTTTGAACTTACTAACTGGTGTATGGTTTTATTGCTTTGAATTTGACCTTGAAACTTGTGGCAGTATCTTAACGATACCTGACGACTCCAGAGCTAAGTAACGAAACAGAGCCAAATTGAGTGTTAAGCACACTCACCCAGAACGAGCAACAGCCCGTCAAACCCGTTCTTGGGATGATGCATGACGTAACTTTGCAGAACTGAGTTGACTGTCTCCTTGCCCATTTGGATGAAACAATGGGACATGTCTGGGGATTCCCTGTCAGTCATGTCCTCACTTTTTCCACTGCCAGTAGAATTCTGTGGAGCTGGCTGAAGAGATTGGTATCTGTATCAATAGTTGTGTCTCTGCAAATGGAGCTGAGATCAAATACTCTTTCCTTTCAATTCAAATAGACTGGGTTATGTCTACTGTGCTGTCAGCCCTCACGGTACTTTCATCTAAAAGCACCATTGTGCCTCCTTTATTTGATGGGGGATGTGAATAGCAACTTTGCAGTGATAGCATGGTTGTGTTGTAATTCACCGACTGACCACTAGGAGTCTCATTAGTATATAAGTGAATGTTAGAGTCAGGTGACCTCAGACTGGCTGGAGGGAGCTGGCGAGAGGTTGCTTGTGCTTGGTCTTACTGTTATCCATCTGTCATTTTGTATATAGTTTCCCCAGAGTTAATGTTAATAACTTGTTTATAGCTTTAGCAAAAATGTTCTTGTAATATAAAACAAGATATTACAAACTTGGAGACCAATTGGCTGCCCTCTACCCAGGCATACACCACCGGCAGGGTTAGGGCAACAGAATTCCTGCTCCAACATGGGTCATTATCAATCATATCATTAGAATCTCGAGGCAACACCTCCAAGGCCTGACTGGTCAGAAGAATCTTAAAGTGCTTAACATATATTCTCTTCCACCGAGGCTTCCATTATTCTTGTCCTGTGCATGATCCTTGTAGTTGACCCGCAAAGGATTCTGAGAGTACAATTCAGTGAACAAGGGCGGCAAAAGGGTGGATGAATAAATATGAGTGATACCAGCAATACAGTAAGGAAGGCCTTCCAGATGTAGCACCAGTGCCATTTCATGAAGGGACAGCTACACCAAACATTCAATCACATCTATCAAGTAGCACTTTCTAAAGTACCTGGCCCTACACGTTCTTTGCAAATGCCATCTATTGCCATAGAAACATAGGAAGTATAAGCAGGAGTAGGCCATTTGGCCCTTTGAGCCTGCTACGCCATTCAACATGATCATGGCTGACCCTCTATCTCAACGCCATCCTCCTGTGCTCTTCCCATACCCCTTGACACCTTTCGAATCTAGAAATCCACCTATTTCCTTTTTGAATATATTCGGTAACTTGGCCGCCATATCTCTCTGTGGTGGAGGATTTCACAGGTTCACCCCTCTCTGAGTGAAGAAATGTCTCCTCATCCTAGTCCTAAATGGCCCATCCTGAAACTGTGATCCCTTGTCATGGAACCCCCCCCCCCCCAGCCAGAGGGAACAACGTCCCTGCATTCAGCCTGTCCAGCCAGTCAGAATTTGATACATTTCAATTAGATCCCCTCACATTCTTTTAAATTCCACTCAATCCAAGTCCAGTTGACCCAAGTCGTCCTCATTTGACAGTTCTGCCACCCCAGGAATCAGTCTGATAAACCTTCGCTGGACTCCCCCTGTGGCAAGTACATCCTTTCCTCGATCAAGAGACCGAAAGTGCACATCATGCTCCAGGTGTGGTCTCACTAAGGCCCTATCGAGCTGCAGTAAGACATCTGCAAGTTGGTTCCAGGACACTGAAACCAATGACTCAATTTTCAGGTGCTGAAACATGGGGGAAGATATTCCGGCCGCCTTGCGCCCGGTGCAAATCCCGTTATACCGGGAAAAATACTGGGAGAACACTGAAATGGGATTTGCACCAATGCGCCAAGCAGTTCACGATGTTATTGCCCCCCCCCCCCCCCCACCCCCCACAGCAAGCATAAACAGGTTCCCAATCACCACGCATTTAAATAGATTTTAATATGCCAATTCGGCTTGACGCCGAATCTTCCGCAAACATGTATTTTTCCCAACCACCACCATGACATGTCACCAACAGGAATCACTACTGGTCTCCGTAAATGGAGATCAGATCGGGGGGGGGGGAGGTGTGCTCGGTGGCCATAGTCGTGCCGGGTGTTCGGGGACAAGGCAGGGCAGGTTGGCACTGTCAAGGAGTGATGCCTGATTGGGGGTCTGAAGGGGGGGGCCGGAAGGAGGCAGGGCCTTTGGGGACCGAGAGCGGAGTGTCGCTCACTTTTAGGGGGGCCCCTTATGCCAAAAAAATATGGGGGAGGGGAGACCTGACACTGGTGATTCGGGAGGGGCAGCTGATGGTGAAAAGGAAAGTGGGCAAGGGAGGGGGGGGGGGTGTCGGGTCACCCTGATACCTGTGTGGTGTGGCGGAGGCGGGGGGGTGACTCAAACATTTAGTGGTCGGGGAGGTTGCCCCTCTGTGGTCAAGAGTGGAGGATGTCCCCTGTGTCTGTGGGGGGCGGGGGAGGGGGAGGTCACAATGCCTGTGGTAGGGGGCAAAGGGGACGGTCACTTAACTTTGAGATCAGGGCACTCTTTAAAAATGGCACCACGATCTCTGAGGAGCCAGACTAGCTGTCATGTTTAGGCCCCGCCCTTCTCAATGCCGGTGCAAAACACGACCGCCTTCAAAATACTGACCATATTGCGGGAAGATCGCTGTCAGATTTGCGCCAGAAACAGCCGGTACAATTCATACTGATTTCCGCGTCCAAAATGACACTTTGTCCTTTTTTGGGAGCACTGTGCCCATATTTTGTCAATGACATTGTTTGTGATTGTTGGCAGCGTGGCAGCGAACCTATCATTCCTTCTAAATGATCCTCCTGTGGCAAGGATAATTTCATTGTGGCTGCTGGATTTCAGCACCAACCTGCTGAGATCCTTGTAGCTCTCTACTTCTCTGGGCTATGCATTATCAGCGCCCTGCATGGGAACTCTGTCGGAAGCAGACAATCCATAAACTATCCTGTCAACATACTTGATTAGTTTTTGCTTCTGTGTGACATCGGTTGAGGACTTTCACACTGTGAATAGTACCTGTGGTTAAAAAAAATGCAATGCCATTGTCCAAAGTATTTGTACCAATTAGAATCAAATAATTGTGCAACTCCCTTCTGCTGTTCTCAGCAACCCATGTGTGCTCCAGCCACTAGCTACAGCGAGCTCTAAGGATATGTGACAGCATTTAAACACCATGCCTGGTCTGATGTGGAGTGGGTCTATCTTTCAAATCCTCCGCCTTTAAGATAGAACAGAAGAAATAAAAATTCAGGCAATTTTTGCTGGATCTTGGCATTTCAGCAGGTCAAATGTCGTCACCTTCACACAAAACCAGTTTCTAAAATCATGCAGTCACATCTAATAGTAGATTTTTTTAGTTTGCTTTGGGTTTTACAAGCGTGGGCTGGTTGGATTACAGCCTGTGCTATGCCTGTTATGAACATCCAAAGTAATATGCTCTTTCTCTATTGTTAAATATGATTCTTGTGACCGGGCAGCACTTACTTAACAATCCTGAGTGTGCCAATAGCTACACTGACAACCAATTTATGATAATCAGTCGAGTTCATTACATGGCTCATTTACACAGGCTAGGAGTGGCCTACATTCATAGGCAGGGACTCATTCTCTGCAAACAAAAGGAATTTGTTCACACCTTGCGCCATTTTGAATTAACTATGAGGTTAGGAAGGCTGTAGTTCTCAATGCTTTCTCCATTGCAACTCCTCATCCAAACAGGGATAACTTGCCAACCAATCAAATTGTCACTGATGTTTAATGGGCGGTATGCGGCGCAGTGGTTAGCACTGGGACTGCGGCGCTGAGGACCCGGGTTCGAATCCCGGCCCTGGGTCACTGTCCGTGTGGAGTTTGCACATTCTCCCCATGTCTGCGTGGGTTTCACCCCCACAGCCCAAAGGTGTGCTGGTTAGGTGGATTGGCCACGCTAAATTGCCCCTTAATTGGAAAAAAATAATTGGGTGCTCAATTTTTTTTTAAATTGTTGTCGATGTTTGAAATTTGGTGTTCTTGTGTTTGTCCTGATGAGTGCAACATGAAAAGCTTCAGCAACATGTTCCCCCTTTTCAGCAATATTCAAGTTCTGTACCAGCAAGCCACTGTATCCTTTCTTTTGGATTTTGGGGGTGAATTTGCGTGATGGTCCTCGCACTCATTTGTGCTAACACGAAACAGTGGCCACCGAATTGAACCCAGCGATGAATCCAAATATCCACTGTCTCTCGGGGCGGGGCGCCTTGTCTACCGTAGCAAAACCATTTTTGCCAGGGAGGCCTCAGGGTTTAGCTATGCGGCAGAATAACTGAAGTTAGTGACTTGTTGTGGGAGTGCAATAGGGTGGCCAACCCTCCAGGATTGATCCCGACCGCATGCGCCCCCTCATGGAACTCCCCCTCCCCGACTGCCCCAAGGCCCTCAAACGTTGCCTGGGGTTCTTTTCTTACTACGCCCAGTAGGTCCCCAATTATGCAGACAAGGCCCGCCCACTCATCCAATCCACTCTTTTTCCCAGAACGGCCGAGGCTCACCAGGCCTTCAACCGGATTAAGGCTGACATCGCCAAGGCCTGAAAGCCAATGTCCAGGCACCGCTGTGTGCAGCCCTGGAGAAATATCATAGGGACGTTAAAAAGATTGCTTTTTCTCATTTTGATCAAAGATTTCTCTTTACCAGGTATAAAAATAAGGGGGGAAAAAAGACTATTTGGCAGACAATTAAGCGTCATCCAACTGGGTAATGAGTCTCTTTCACTTTCCAATTGGTGTATTAAGGCAGTGCGTCATGAGAATGTATGTGTTGGCCGACTAATGGCTGGAGTGCGAGGGCAAGTCATGTGGTGAATCCTCCAGGAATGCATTTAATCACAGTTGGTAACCCTGGAGTATGATCCCATGACTATCAGGTGACTGCGAGTCCTCTGCCCAAGTGCTCATTGTTTATTTGGGCCGCTGGCTATCTATGTGAGATTGATACTTTGCTGCAAAGGGTTTGCAGACATCCCGTACCCTGTCCCCATCTGCCCACTGCAACCAAGCACTTGCAGCAAGATGTGCCCCCTAATTCAGAGGTATCCACGCCAATCGTAACTCCTCTGTTGTCACCAGAACTGGGGCCATTTAACACAGTGGGCTGGATTTGTTCGCCCGTCGGGCGTGCATGCCGGGAAGCGGATGCGGAACACGATCCCGGCTTCACACCGGCTGGTCAATTCGTCGCCACCCAGCGTGAAACGGGCTCTGAGGAATCCTGAGTGCTGCCGCGGAGACCAGGGAGAGGGTGGGCTCCAAGTACAGGGACGGTGCGGGATGGGGTTTTCACCGTGCTCCATCAGGGGGTCAGCCACTGTGGAGCTGCCTCAGGGAGTTGCTGACCCGCGAAAAATAAATATCAGTGTTTGAACTGTGCCACGAGTGTCCGGGCAGCCCCATCATACACAGACCTCGGTCCCCTGACATCTTAAAATTTTTTACCTCAGCCCCGACATTACCCCTCACCCTGGATCGAAGTCAAAGCTAGAATCTAAAGGCCGCCTGGCCAATCAACCCAGTCGCCACCTGTAAAAGCAGACGGGCCATATAAAATTGAGTTCAATTGGCACCTTAATGGGTTAAGTTGCCGGCTTGATTGGGACACGTGCCTGACTCCTTCTTGCACGATTTCATTCGCTTCCAGGTCGAGCACACACCCGCCAAAGCAACGTCAAATTCTGGGCAGCGTAAATGAAGGGATCAGTTTCGGGACCTTCTCTCCTCTTTTCCCCCGGATCCACAGCCTGATGGATCAAAATTTGAGTTAGCCAAGCTAACGTTGATGCGTTTGTAAATCTTGTCAAGTGATAAATGACCTCGGGATAAAGCCAATGGCGAAGGATGGAGAAGGGAATTAAAGGGTGCTCACATACACACACACACTCTCACTCATACTCTCATACACTGGTTTAGCACAGTGGGCTGAACAGCTGGCTTGTAATGCAGAGCAAGGGAGCAGCACGGGTTCAATTCCTGTACCGACCACTCTGAACAGGCGCCAGAATGTGGCGACTAGGGGCTTTTTACAATAACTTCATTGAAGCCTACTTATGGCAATAAGCGATTATTATTATACACACACACTGTCACATACTCTCGGACACATTCACACACAATCTTGCTCACATTCTCTCACACATTTCTTCACGCACTCTCTCACACAAGGGTGGCATGGTGGCACAGTGGTTAGCACTCACAGCGCCGGGGACCCGGGTTCAATTCTAGCCTCGAGTGACTGTGTGGAGTTTGTATTTTCTCTCCGTGTCTGCATCGGTTTCCTCCGGGTGCTCCAGTTTCCTCCCAAAGATATGCAGGTTTGGTGGATTGGCCATGATAAAGTTGCCATTTATTGTTCAGCGATGTATGGGTTAGGTGGGGCTATGGGGATAGGGAGGTGGTTGGCCCTGTGTCGGGTTTTCTTTCAGAAGATTGGTGCAGACCTGATGGGTCGAATGGCTTCTTTCTACACTGGAGGGATTCTATGGTTGTCTCTGGCTTAACAATCTCAAACACGCTTGGACACACTCTTGCACATACTCTCTCGTACACACACACTCTCGCACACATTCCTGCACACCATCTTGCACACTCTCACACACTCATACACACTCATTCACACTCTCAGCCACACTCTCTCATGCACATTCTCACACTCTCACACACACTTTTGCACACACTCTCATACACACTTTCACTCACACTCACACACACTCACACACACTCACTTCCTTGCGGTGAGACAGGGCTGAAGATAAGAATTTATTCCGGCAAGCCTTTCCAGATGGGAGATTGGGGCATTAACATATAGCTCCATATAATCTGTCTTCTAGCTGCTACCATAATGACATGCTCTTACCTGGTTACTGATTAATTTTTAACATATGCTATAAGCAGAGTACATTACAAAGCCCCATGGGAAATGATTTATGTCCCACTTGTAGCACTGTCCATAATTCACTCATGACTTCATCATACCTAAGTTGTCAGGTCAGCTCACACGTGGAATATAAATCATATCCCACAGGTGCATTTACAGACTTGACATTTTTTTCTTATGACCAGTGAACTCTGGAATTTGTACTGCTGTATGGGTTATTTTTTGATGGAATAAGAGGTTTTTGCAGCATATATTTTAATTGCCAATTAATGTATTAACCATTGTCACTACCTTTTCAACATCTACACAGTAAACAGCAGCATGTTGTTTTGACAAGCGCACTGTTTAAGTACTGCAATCATTCTGTACATTTATTTTTAAGGGAATTATAATTAAACAATTTATTGTGGATATGATTGTAATAGCCATTTGTCAAAAAGGTAGATAGGTATTTTTTTCCCTGATTTCCTTTTTCAGATAATTGAATCCCAAGGATGCTTAATAGATTTAATCACTTTTAGAGACTTTTATGAATGGGAATCTGATCGAAGACGTAAGTACCAACTGAACAGTAACGATAGCAAATTCTGGGCAAGTTTTCATTTCAAGGAATCGCAGGGACTTGGAGTTCACCTTGGGAAAAAATCTTTTGCACTTATTGCTATTACACTGTGCAAATGATACAATTTATACTTCCACCGTACCAGGGCATCTCGAAGTGCGACGGAGCCACTGAAATACTTTTGAGATGGAAGTTACTCATGGCTCAAGGTGTCTAGTTTGTTCTCGTCCAACCTCGATCAAGAATGCTGCATTTCCTTGTGAAAAGTTAGAAAACACCTTTGTCCTCAGTTGAAAATTCCAATGGAGTGTAAGGGCTTGTTCAAATAATGCGATCTTGGTGTCATCCTGCGATTAAAGGAGGTAGGGCTGGTGGATGCTCGTGGCTTTAGTCAAACACCCGATGTGTTTACCACTTGTGAAGGATTCAAGTGAAACAAAGATCTTTTAGAAGTATTAATTTGAAGTTCACACTGGATAAAATCTTCAGAAAAACACTGCAAATGTTAAATATCCCAGGCTGTGGCTCTGTGGCTGGTTTGAACAGCGCCTGTATGTTTATGCTGGAAATGACCAAGAATTATGTTTGGATGTAGTTCAGTGTATTTTATGTTGTACCATTTAGTGGTTGGAATTTCATAGATTTCATGGAATTTACAGTGCAGAAGGAGGCCATTCAGCCCATCGAGTCTGCACCAGCTCTTGGAAGGAGCACCCTACCCAACCCCACACCTCCACCCTATCCCCATAACCCAGTAACCCCACCCAACACTAAAGGCAATTTTTGACACTGAGGGCAATTTAGCATGGCCAATCCACCTGACCTGCACATCTTTGGACTGTGGGAGGAAACCGGAGCACCCGGAGGAAACCCACGCACACACGGGGAGAACGTGCAGACTCTGCACAGACAGTGACCCAAGGCGGGAATCGAACCTGGGACCCTGGAGCTGTGAAGCAATTGTGCTAACCACTATGCTACCGTGCTGCCCAGAATTGCATGAAGATTCCCCCTTGGCCACGTGTAAAAAAAGACTTGCTTTTATATTGCACCTCTCACAACTCCAGGATTTTCCAAAATTGTTTTATAGCCAATTAAGTACTTGCAAAACATGGTAATTGTTGCAGTGTAGGAAATGTGCCAACTAGGTTTGCCCTGGAAATCTCCAATAAACAGCAATGTGATAATGATCAGAAAACCTGTTTTTATTTATTGGCTAAGGGATAAATATTGGCCAGGGCACTGAGGAGAACTCCTCTTGTTCTTCTGAGCAATAGTTCCATTTTGCTACACCTGAAAAGACAGCCAGCCAGAGACGATGAACCCTGACCCATCTGAGCCAGGTCAGGAGCATCATACTTGGGTGGAATAGCCAGGAGATCTGCTCTTTAGTCACCTGGCAGTGTCTGAGATGGTAAATAGTACAGGAGAGGGATGAAAAAAATAGCCTAAAGTTACATTGTGTGCGTCTCACTGGACAACATCATTTCAAATGACCAAAAGGTAAATTCTCCTTCAGAGCAGAGAATAGGCTTGAGAGAGATGTTTAAAATCATGAAGGGGTTGGGTAGAGCAAATAAAGAAAAACTACTGTCTCCAATGGGTTGAACGGTCAATCATCAGAGGGCACAGATGTTCAGGTGATTGACATAAGAGGCTGTTGTGCTTGTACAGTGACATAAAGGCACCAATCATTCTTAATGGACTGGGCAAATGTGTTGTGGGTTCATTTACTGAGATTAGGCACATGGGAACATTTATACGGAGTTGTAGGGCGGAATTCTCCCCCCACGCCGGGGGGGGGGGAGAATCGCCGGGGCGCCGCTCGAATCGCGCCACGCCGCCCCGACTCCCAAACACGATTCTCCCACCCCCCCCCCCCGCAACTAGCGGCACGCAATTCGCGCCGGGCCACTCGGAGAATCGCCGCAAACGGCGATCGGCGATTCTCCGGCCCAGATGGGCCGAGCGCCGCTCCGACACGACCCCTGGTCGCTGCCGGCGGGAAATCTGCAGGAGCGCTCGGGGGGATGGCCTATGGGGGCAGAGGGGGGCTCCTTCACCGGGGGTGTGCCTCCGAAGGGGTCTGGCCTGCGATCGGGGCCCACCAATCAGCGGGCCGGCCTCTTCCCCCCCCGGGCCTACATTCTGCCGCGGCCGACCCCTGAACACACACGCCATATTGCGTCGGGGCCAGCGCGCTTAAGAAGTTACCCGCGCATGCGCAGGATGGCGCGGCCCAACTGCGCATGCGCAGGATTGGGCTGCCCCAACTGCACATGCGCAGGATTGGGCTGCCCCAACTGCACATGCGCAGGATTGGGCTGCCCCAACTGCGCATGCGCAGGATTGGGCTGCCCCAACTGCACATGCGCAGGTCGGTGCGGTGCCCATTTGATGCCGCATAATGACGCTGGAGCAGCGTGAACCGCTCCAGTGCCGTGCTGGCCCTGTGGGGGCCAGAATAGGTCGTGCCCGGGCCCTGTTCGCATCGTCATGAAACGCGACGGCGTTCACGACGGCGCGGGCACTTAGTCCCGGGAGCGGAGAATCCCGCCCATGAAGTCTGAAGCCATCAGCAGCAGAGTTGACAGCCGCGTGCTCTGCTGAAAAAGCAAAAGCGAAACTAAAACTGGATTGCATGACACACTTCCTTCCCAGTGATGTCATTCCGCAATTCCTTAAAGGCACATTACAACAGACATCAAGGTGAGGAATCTTTTTAGACAAGTGGTTAGGATTTGCAATGCACTGCCTGACACAACTTCAATAAAAGCTGCCAAAACGTAATTGGGTAAATGCTTGAAAGAGAAAGAATATTGTACGAATATGGGGAAAGGGCCAATGAGCGGAACAAACTGAACTGGACTTTGAAAGAGCTAGAGTAGACTCGATGGTCCAATTAGCTCCTTCCGTGCCCTAATAGTCTTTGATTCCATTGGTTATGTGTTATGGGCTAGGGTTTAGAGAACCCCAAAGTGTATCATAGAGTTCACCTGACCCACAACTTTTAATAGATTGTGGTATGGGGAGCACACGGCTCACACTACAGGTGAGGTAGGGCAGAAAATGGACCAGTGGTTTTTAAAACAAAACAATGTTTATTCTATGAACTCAAGTTAACCTTTTTAAAACAAACAGTGAATATCTTAGCAACCAGTAAATCAAATACACCCCCAACGAATACCACACTAAGTAACCTGTATGCTGCCCTTTTACACCCCAAAGACTTAACACACCTTCAAACAGGAGCACATTAGGTATACATTCAATATTTAGACATTTGTACATTTCTGAGTTCACCAAATGATCCATAGATAGTCTTTGGATGGCAGAGATCAACAGGAGTGCAGCTCACTGAAAAACACGGACACATCTAAGCTCTTTCTCAAACTGAAACTAAAAAGCAGAAGTAGAGCTCAGCTCCACCCACACTCTGACATCACTCCAGTAACATGAGCAGCGCCATTTCTTAAAGGTACATTTCTTAAACATTCAGTTCTTAAAGGGTACTCTCACATGACATATGATACAGGACTTTGCAACAGGGGACAGTTGATGCAAAACATATTTCATCTATTTCTGAAACTGTGGATAATATGTAAAGTACGTGAAGATTTGGGCTATGCAGATAAAACGGAGCAGTAGGATTTGTTACGGATTTTTCTAGAAATGAGCTGACTCCAATGCAATGGGCCTCATTGCCTCCATGTTTTTTCTGCGGTCAATCATTCCGATCATAGCAATGTTAACAATATCAATGCTTCCAGCGTTATTCAAATTAAGTGAATAGATTTTGCAATGATTTCAAACCATTTGTTAGAAAAGTACAACACATTTTTTTGCGGCATTTTGAGCAGCATTAGAAAATAATGGAATTAATTTCCAAAGTTTTCAGAAAAATCCCACTGGCTACGACCTAGAAAATTGATTTAATCATTTTAATTAAACCTGAAATGGTCCAGTCCACTTCTCACGTTTTTGCGAGATTGTCCTGTCCAATGAGGTTTAATCTACCCACGTATCAGGGAAATGCGCACTAATGCATGTTCTCAAGATTGAAAAATAAAAAGAAACAGAATTAACTGCATTAGCAGCTTGGCATAATTCTTTAGGGTAGTTTGAAACAGTTGTGCGGTATTTATTTAAACTGGTTTCTTATCTTTGGCAATTTAGTAAGACAGTCCATCTTCTCCTTAGCTGTCAGCAGAGCTAAACTGTTGTTTCCCTCCTTCAATCATTAGCTTTTCTCAGTCAAAACTCCTGGAGGCTTTTATGCGAGGCAGCAACCAGCTTCAGACTGCAAAGCAACTTCACCTATCCCTTTGTGACTCAAAATACGATTGTGCTGGTGACTTCTATGACCCATTGCTGTCGCCGTAGCTAAGCTCTGGGACCCAAGCTCTGAGGCCACGTTTTCTGACAGCTTTTTGACCAGCATGTATTGGCGTACTCCCTCGGTCCCCCTGCAACCAACACCTGAATTAACAACCATCTCTATATTTGCAGCGCAGTCCCAGGGATGCTAATCCTGCCTCCGAGGTGTTATCTTCTTAACTCACAACTTGTTTCCCCCGTCAATTGCAACTGCTTTCTCTCCCTTAGCTTGTGGTCTTGATAAGGAGGAGGACATGGGCTGTGATGGGGTTGGCAGTGCTGACCCCCACAGCTCTTCTCCCCCTTGAAGCATTCCATGCCCTGAGATTGGTTCAGAAAATTCTCTACATCAATTCGTGCTTCCCTTTTCTCCTGGTGACTATAATAAATATTAATGACTTATAGCAGTGCAGCCACTACTCCATGGGAATAGCAGAATAGTGAAATGAGTATGCTACTTTCACCCAAGTTTCAGATTTTCAAGTCTAGAAATCAAACGTGACACTTGACACACCAGCGGCGCTTGGCTGCTGAAACCCTAATGGCCTCGAATTTCTGTTGTGATAATTATGAGCTCTCAGAGCAATGGCTGGATAGAACTGACAGCAACGTCCCCTATCCATACATGTGAAGTTAAACATAGAATTCTGGAACTTGCTGTCAAAGTTTCCCTGCTCCTCTATAGTGTGCACCATGGCGGTCTTCGCCAATAGAATCTGCACAAAAAAGCCATTGTTAAGGTGTGAACCTAACATAATTATTATCGCACTAAAGACCAATGGAAAACGTACGTCTAGTTCAGTTAGGATGGACTGAATTTTCCACAGTGTAGTAGGACACAATTGCTAATGACCAAACTTTCTGGTCCTAAAAAAAATATATTTTTCAAGTATGGAGTTTCATTCCCTCAGGAGAAAGTTAAGAAGGTAGCAGATTTATTTTATCCCATATGAGTATGGCTTATCCTTCATTTCCCTTTCTGTGTGAAGGTTTAAATATGATCGATTGTGTCTGAGTGAGAGATGTGTTTGATTGTTGGAAGTTTATTTCATTGCCACCTGTATCCTGAAGTTATTCCATGCTGGATTATGTGTGAGTGGCTATAGAGGTGGCATGGAGGGCATGGAGTTGACAATGGGTGTGGGTAGGGGGCATGAGTTGGCATGGAAGTGGCATGGAGGTAGGAGGGGTCATGGGGGTGCAATGGAGGCACATGTGTTAGCATAGAGGTTGCAAGGGGGTGGGTAGGGGAGTGAAGGGATCTGAGTGGTGAGGGCGTTGGGGCCTAAAAGGCTTCTGAGATAACTGGGACAAAGTCCTAGAGAACTGAAGTGGGTCTGCTAATGACCCATCTTGGCTCTTGTCCTCTCCCGTGGCCTCCTTGGATTAGCTTCCATTGTCAGCGGGGGCGAGTAATGGAGGCCTTTAATCCGGGGACTCGCATTATCTGACTCAGTGGGGAAAATATGGCCCCCAATCTATAATGTAATACCTGCTGCCTGACATGTTGCCTTGTGAATTTAACCCTTTTTGAACAAATTTTAATGTAAAAGTTATCAAAAACCAAGAAACATGACATTTGGCTGGGAATTTCCAGTGGCCGAGACCAAAAAAATGCAATTTTAGAGTTAAACTTTACTCATTTTAAAAATTTCGATAATCATTTTTTCAGTTTCTTCATTCACAGGATGTGGGGCAACATTCATTGCCCTTGAGAAAGTGTTGGCAAGCCACTTTCTTGAAATATTGTAGACCATCGTAGTCGTTTTGATACAACTGAGTGGCTTACTCCGTCAATTCAGAGGGTAGTTAAGAGTCAACCACATTGCTGTGGGTCTGGAGTCACATGTAGGCCAGACCAGGTGAGGAAGGCAGATTTCCTTTCCCAGTGAATCCGCGAATCGGTGAATCAGCTGGGAATCCAATAGTTTCATGGTCACCACTACAGATGCCAATATTTTGCTGTCGATTTATTTAATTAAATGTATTGAAATACTCCAATTGCTCTTGTGGAATTTGGAACTCAACATCCAGGTTATTTATCCCATAACATAGTACTGCCACACTCATTTAATGTTATGATCATTATTTCCAACACTAAATTAGTTAGGATTGCAAAGATGGTGAACAAAAACATTTTCATAAAACATAATTGACAAAAGAGGAAATTCTGCGATTTCAACAAGGCTCCATTTTTATGCTCAATTTCTCATGATTGTCCATTGAGTATTGATTAATTTCCTAAGTGCTCTGTGGCTTTTGTGAGGGAACTTTATTGTCCAGCTTTGTTCTCTTTCGATTGGAATGTCGTCAGCCTCTTTATTTATTATGGATTGCTGTTTTATAGAATTTAATCAAAACAGATGCAAGGAACAGAGGGCTGAATTCTCCGCCTCCCCAGCTAGGTGTTTCTCGGCTGCCTTCCATCGCTGTCGGCGAAACGGAGATTCCCACCGGTGGAGAATTTACCCCAGAGAGAGATGGGGGACGGAATCCTCCCATTTTGAGCCGGTGGCAGGCCTGGGAATGTGGAGTGTTTTCAGCTGAGGAGGCTGACGGGAAAACATGCCAAATCC